>NW_004524598.1:21516987-21530355 GCF_000260255.1 Octodon degus | reverse complement strand
CTCTGTCTCTCTCTCTGTCTCTCTCTCTCTCTCTCTCTCTCTCTCTCTCTCTCTCTCTCTCTCTCTCTCTCTCTCTCTCTCTCTCTCTCTCTCTCCCCTTGATCTTGCTGTGCTGTCCAGATCAGGCTAGAACTCTTGGTCTCAGTTGATTCTCCTGCCTCAGCTTCCCAAGTGCTGGGACCACAAGCTCATGTCACCACAATTGGCTGTTATCTTTATTTTTTCAAAAAATTAATAATCATTTGAATAGTTGTGAAGTGATGCTCACTGTTGGTGATTTGCACTTTGGTGTGTGTGCGGGGTCTCCCTCCGCAGCTCGGGCTCGTAGTGACCCTCCTGTTTTTTGCCTCCCTAGTGCTGGGATTACAGGCCTGCACCACCACGCCCGGACTCCATCGCTGGCTCAGCGTGCCCTGCGGTGGGGTCCACATGGCATGCAGTATCAGGGATCGAACCCTGGCCCCTGCGTTTACCTATCTTGTGCTTTCTACCACCATGCCTGGTTTTGGTGGCCAGCATGGCGTGCCTGGGGTTCCGGGGCAGCATGGCGTGATGTGCCAGGGATGGAACGTGGGTTCTTGTGCTTGCCAGGCAGGCCCTGAGACTGCTGAACTATCTCCCCAAATTGGCACGAGTGTTGTTAATTTTGGTGAAGTCCAGGCATCTTTGGTGGTGGTGTTACTTGTGTTTTCGGTTTCATACTTAAGAACAGTTGCCTAATGGTGTTACAAAGACCCATGCCTACGTCTTCTCTAAGATTTTTGTTGTTTTTTCTCTTACACTCAAGTTTTTAATTACTTTTGAGTTAATTTTTATGCATCATTTGAGACTGTGGTCTGTATTAGCTTGCTAGGGAAACTATAATCGGTTACCATAAACTGTATACCTCAAACAACAAAATTTTATTTTCTCATAGTTTTGGAAAGTTGGGATCAAAATCTCTCCAGGGTTGGTTCCTTGGGAATCAGCCTTTGAGAAAGAATCTGCTCTGTGCCCCTCCCAAGCGGCTGGTAATTTATTGGCAACCTTTGGTGTTCCATGGCTTGTAGAACGTTCTCTTGACCTCTGCCTTCATCTTTGTGTGATGTTGCTCTCTGACTCTTCCTTGTCCAAATTTTCCCTTTTTATAAGGTCGTCCACGCCCTTCCAAGACATGCACTTTACATTAAGTAAGCAAATCCGCAAACATCATTTTCCCAAATAAGGCTGAATCTTGAATACTAGGGAGTGGGAAATCAATGTATGAATTTTTGGGGGTAAGTTGAAATTCAACCTCACACAGGATCCAACTTTATTCTTTTGTATATAAATATACTGTAATATCATTTTGAACATATGTAAAAATATTAGCAGTATAACTTATTAGAAATGGAATTGCTACATCAGGAATTTATATTTTAAAAATTTTGATGGGTATACAATTTTTTTTAGAGGTTGTACAATTTATTCTCTATGTGTATATGAGTACCTATTGACCACATTGTTCTAACTGTGCTTTTGAACTTTTTCTCATTTACCAATCTCATAGGAGAGAAGCAACATTTCCAAGTAGTTTTAATTTACATTCCTTAAGAGAGAAATGGAATATCTTTTCAAGTGATTAAGAGGTATTATATTTTCTTTTCAGTGAACTATTCATCTTAGTTCTTTTTTTCTAATTGGATTATATGCTTTCTCCCTAAGTTTAAGGAATGGTTGATATGTTGAGGATAGGATCTCAGTATATTTTTATTATTTGTCCCTTTTTTGCTTTTGCAATTCATAAATAATTTTAATTTTAATAAAGTTTATCTTATTATGTATAACTTCAGGGTTTGTAAAATACTTAGCATAAATTTTTCTGCCTATGAAATTATATAAAAATTAAAATTCTGTCCTGTTTTCTTTTAGTTTTTTTGTGCTTTCCTTTAAAATATTTAATCAGTTTGGAATTTATTTTTGATGAAGGACATGAGGTAAAAATTCAGATTTAGTTTCTTGTTCTTTGCTTATTTTATGACTGAATAAATAATCTGTGGTGTTCTCACGTAGAACAGCGTGCTTACCGCGTCCCTCGGCTCCATACTCGTGTGGCCTTCCTTCTGGAAACAGTTCCTTTGCTTCCCTGGCTCAGTGAGCTCTGTTATTACAGTCTAACTCTGGTTTTAAAACAGGTAGTTTGGTACCTGGAAGAAGATATTTTTACTTTCATTTTTGAAATTTTGCTTTGTGGCTTTTCTTTCTTTCTCTCCCTCTTTCTCTCTGTCTTTCTCTCTCTGCAGTACCAGGGACCGAACTCAGGCCCTTGTGCTTGCCAGGCCGGCACTTATGCTGCTGAGCTATCTCCCCAGCCCACTTATTTAACTTTCAAACTATCTGGTCTAATTTAAATAAAGAGTCTATTCATATTTTTATTGGAATTGCACTGAAGCTCCTGTTTAACTTAGAGAGAGTATGATGATCATTCCTTCTATTATTTAGTTTCCTTATCTAACTTTTAAACAATTTATTAGACTATTCAGCAATATTTCAAAGTTTTCTTCAGTTTTTTAGCTTGAATTTGTGTTGTCAGTTTTATTTACAGATATTGTACCTTTTATGTCTGTATTATGTTAATATTTCCTCTACGTTACTCTTTAACCTACAGGTCTAATGTAGTCTTTTACACTTACTTTTTATGGCATCTATATTTTAGGACATTCTTCCACTTAGTGACATGTCACAAAGGTTGTCATGGGTTGTGTTAATGCTCCTTCTCTTCCTCACATGCCTCTGATCTCCTCCTTCTTTTTTTGGTTTTTCAAGGCAGAGGCTCACTATGTGTTCCTGGCTGGCCTTGAACTTGCTCCATCCTCCTGCCTCAGCCTGCCGGGTGCTGGGGACCAGGAGTGTGCCGTCACAACCAGCTCTGCTCCTCACTCCCGCTTCCTCCTCATACTCGGGTGAACACATCTCTTCTTTCGTGACCTTCACGAAAGATCTACCTCCTGGGAAGATGGCAAGCAGGATCATTTTCCTCCTCAGTTCTGAGTGGGCTTCTAGTCGGGCAGGGTGGTCCCAGTCACTCTGGAAGTGAGGCAGGGGGTCAGTGAAGCCCATGAGACCCAACCATCTGGGCAGCATAGAAGACTGCAGCTCACAAAAATAAGAAGTGAGTTGTCTGTGCACCATCTAGACCAGGGCTGTCCTCCTGTACAGAAAAAATTGTGCTGTGGCGTCCATAGGATTTGGGATCGCTTCTCTTCTCACTGACATCAGTGGCCAGGAGATGGGGTTGGTAGGACTGCCTTTCATTGGTCATCAGAGAAATCCGATGGCCTCGAGTGGCGGTCATTTCTTCCCACATGTTGACTGAGCCAGTGTGTGCGCCGTCAGCCATCAAGTAGGAAGAGAAAGAGACAGTGACGTTTGTAGGTGAAGAAAATGTAGACTGGTGAGCCAGAGATATGACAACAAAGAGCCTGACTTGCCCTGCTGTCGTGTCGTGGCCACCTCCACTTGGCCTCTCGGGAGAATGCTACCTTTGCAGGACTGGCTAAAGTGACATTTTAGAATTTAGAACAGAAGGAATTTCCAAAGGTTGCTTTTCTGGCTTATGGCAATAGAGCATCACTCTTGTGTTTTATTCTTAAAGGTCTCGAGGATGGATTCATACTTTTTCTAGCCCCAGTTGCTAGTTTTCTCTCTCTGTAGGGTAATTAGTGTTTCCATTCAGTTCTTTTCTCCAATTTGACTATGGCTGTCACTAGAGAGCTTTACGTTATGCTTTCATTTCTTTTTTTGTGGATAATTATTTCTTGTACGCCTATCTGGGTGCAGGTCCTGTATGAAAATGCTACTTTTGTTGCAGGAGGGCTCTGGGCCACCATCTGGGGCTCTAGTTTGGAAAGTGTCAGCCTTGTGTTCTTCGGATCTCAGCCTTGTGTGATCAATGTCACTACAAGAACTTCACGAAGAATTCAATGCAAAATTCCTCCCAGGGTAAGTGGATTCCTCTGACAACGTCTTTCTATGTGGGTGGGCAACCCTTAGTAACATAAAATTTTCAGCAGATCACTTCAGAGGACTGAATTAAATGAGATGAACTTCTCATGAGACAGTGTGCTTTTATTGTATGCATAGTCTGTTCTGCTATGAAGAGAAAGCTGACTGTACCTGCGGGGCTTGCAATTAGCGCAAGTTGATTCATTCAAAAGCAAAGCAACCCAGTCAGTCTTTCTTAGTCAGCTTGTTTGTTGCTAGGACCAAATACCTGACATACATGAGCTAGAAGAGAAGAGAATTATTTTTGCTCATGGTTTTAGCCTGTGGTTGGCGGGCTCTAAACCATAGACATCAAGGTAGAGGGGCTGGCAGAGTAGGGCCATTTACCTCATGGTGACCAGAAGCAGAGAAAGAGCAAATGGAGTGGGAGAGAAAAGAGGCTGGGGACAGGCCCTTCCAGCTCGTGCCCCAGGACCCGCTCCCCCACCAGGACCCCACCGGCTAGTGGTCTATCCAGCTAGCAACTCACCAGTGACTCAACCCATTGATAAGTGTAGCTCCCACTGATCCAGTCGCCTTCTAAAAGCCCCATCTCTGAGTGTGTTAGACCTCTGGAGCCATTTTATTTATTTTATTTTTTAAAGAATACAAAAGATGTTAAAAAAATTAGAAATGATACGAAATTTCATTAAACAAAGTCATAGGAATTAGACAATGGTTGTTGTATTGCATAATGTTATCTTCAAATTAGTTGTTTAGATTGCCAAATATAAACCTGAAAAACTGGTAAAAAAAAAAAAAGTTATAAGAAGTTAAAAAGAAGAAAAAAAAAAGCATTAACTGCTCCTTTAGTAGACCAGCAGAAATCAGTAGTACAATTACCCAAACTATCCTTCTATATATACACATAAATATATCATTTTCCCTTCTTTCTTTTGTCCTTTTCCTCATTCCAGATTTTTTCTTCTCATCAAACTCATTTTTCCCCTCTCACAGTATCTGTTGTAGCTTTCAGATTTTATTTACTCTTTCAGGTTCTCACGTTAGTGAGACAATGCAATGTTTGCACATGTGGGTCTGATTTATTTCACTTACCAGTGCAGCCTCTAGCTGCATCCATTTACCTATGAAAGCCACGAATGTATCCTTTTCTTATAGCTGAGTAATATTTCATTATGTAAAAATACTACATCTTTTTTTACCCATTCCTCAATTGATGGGCATTTGGGTTGTTTCTAAGATTTAGCCATGATAAATTGCGTTGCTATAAACTTGGGTGCACATATATTTCTGTGGTATGATGTTTTCAGGTCTTTGGGAAAAGTACCTTGGAGGAGACTAGCAGGCTTAAATGGGAACTCCAACCCCAGTTTTTTGAGGAGGCTTCACATTGATTTCCATAGTGGTTTTACCAGCCTGCCTTCCCCCCAACAGTGGAGAAGGGCTCCTTTTGCCCCACAGCCCCTCCAGCATTTGTTGTTGGCTGACATCTTGACGATGGTTATTCTTTCTGGCATAATATAGTATGTATCTCAGCATTATTTTAATTTGCATCTCTTGAATGACTAATGATGTTGAACATTTTTTCATATATTTATTTGTCATTTGTATTTCTTCATTTGTGAAATGTATATTCATCTCAGATGCCCATTTTTCGATTGGGTCTTTGAATTTTGGAGTCATAAGTTTTTAAAATTCTTTATATGTTCTGCATAAAAGCCCTTTGTCTGAGGGAGAGTTGGGTATAATTTTTTTTCCCATTTAGTGGGTTTTCTTTTTACTCGTGTTGATTTATTTTGCTGTGCAGAAACTTTTCAAAAAGATGAAATCCCAATTGTTTATTCTTTGAAGTGTTTCTGGTGCACTTTGGTTTGTGCTCATTAGCTCCCTACCTACTCCCATGTCTTTAAGATTTCCACCCATTGGGCTGGGCAGCTAGCTCAGCGGTCTAAGTGCCTGCCTATAAGCACAAAGACCTGTGTTCAGTCCCTGGTACTGCGTGTCATGCTGGCCCCAGAGCCCCAGGTGTACTGTGTTGGCCACTGAAACCAGGCATGGTGGCACATGCCTGTAATCCAGCACTGGGGAGACTGAGACAGGAGGATTGCTATGAATCTCAGCTGTGTAGCAAGACCCTGTACCAAATTAAATAAATCATAAAAGAGATTTTCACCTACTTTCTCCTCCAGTAGGTTTAATGTTTCAGTTTCAATATTTAGATCTTTGATCCATTTTGATTGTAGTTGTGTGCATGGTGATAACTGGGTCTAGTTTTAGCCTTTGACATATGGAAAGCCAGTTTTTCTGGCCCTGTTTGTTAAAGAGGGTATCTTTCTTCCAGTGAATGTGTTTGGCTCCTTTGTCAAAGATAAAGTGGCTGAATGCATTTGTAGTTGTGTCTGCATCCTCTGGTCTGTTCCATTGATCCTCAGGCCGTTTTTTTTAAACCAGTACCATGCTGATTTCTTCACTGGCTTTGTAGTATAATTTCAAGACAGGGACTGTGATGCCTCCTGCCTTTTCTTAGCTGCCCAGGATTACCTTTGCTTTCTAGATCTCTACTGGTTCCAGATGGATTTTAGGGATGTTTTCTCTAGATCTGTGCAGTCCACTCTGGCAACATTTAAGATCACAGAACTTGACACCGTCCTAGTCCATACTTTCAGTACGTATTAACACCACAGCACATGCAGATTCACCTAGTACATATTTTGGTGGTGGGTTAAAAAACTTTCTTTCTTGAGCCAATGAAAACTTCCAACAGCAATTTAGTTTTCTGGCATGGATGTTAAGGATGGGATTTAGAAAATTCTAGAATATTTGATTTTTTTTGAAATAACTTTCTAGCAATTCTTTAATACTCCATTTTTTCCTTCAAGGCAATCCTTTCATAGGATGAGGTCACACACACCTGTAATCTCAGCACTTGGGGGCTCAGGCGAGAGGATCCAAGAGAGTTCGGGGCCAGCCTAGGCTACCTAGTGGGTTCAAGGCTGCCTGTACTGCATAGTGAGACTCTGTCTCAACAGACAAAGTCTCTGAGTTCTCTTTCTCCTCTCTGTCCTGTGACACTGAAGACTTGAGCCGGTCCCCTCCCTGGTGCACTGGTAGCGCCCGGCTTAGGAGAAAGTTGCACACTGAACTAGAGGTCCCTTGGAACGCAGGGACCTCAGAATGCCTCCTGATCCTGGTCCTTCAACTTTATCTCATTTACTTTTCCTGAAATATTATGAAAAGCTGGCTTTTCTGCATAAGCCACAAGCAATTACAGTCTGTAGTTGCACTATAATATGTGTAAATGTTCCTTATTATTGAGCATTTAGATGATTTCTGGATTTTCCTTTTGTAAAGAACAATTTGTACTTGTATATACTAGATCTTAAGTCTTTTCTTTCCATACTCCCTTCCCCTCCCTTCAACCCCTCCTTCCCTGCCCGTGCACAAATCTTTGTTTCTACCTCGTTCCTTCCATTCATCCTTCCCCGACCTCCTCCCTTACTCCCCTTGCCCTCTTGCTCCTTCCCATGCTCCTCCTTCCCCGTATCTCTCCTCTGTCGCCCTCCCTATTTGTCCTTAGCATCTTTCACACAGGAGAATCAACACTGCATTTAAACTTGTGTGTCCTATTTATTTCACTTAAGATTACGATTGCAGGGTGCTCCCATTTTCCTGCCAATGGCTCATGTTCGTTCTTCTTTGTGGCAGACCAATTCTACCCTGCTTCTGAATACCCCGTTGTCTATACCCGTTCATCTATCGATGGGCATATGGTGTGTTTGCGAGATTTAGCTATGACAAATTGTGCTGCTACAAACATGAGCATGCATGTGTTGCTGTTGTGTGATGATTTGAAAGGCCCCAATATCAGTCAATGAAATTGAAGAAGTACTTTGAAAAACTATCTTTTTTTCTTAGCATGTCTTTTCTTACCGTAGAAATTCACCACCTTGTGAAAAACATTTCAGCATGTAAGTTGCTCTCTTCCTTGCAGCTGTTTTTCTGCTTCAGTCTAGGTTGGTTATTTTCTAAATTTATTCTACAAATTCCATCTCAGTACTTCTCTTAATTGTATATAGGTGTGTATTCACTGTTCTTTGGGGTGTGTATATTCTTCTTTTCTATTGTTATTTATCAGTGAGAGTATAATCTTCAGAAACATTCTACAAAAGACAATGTGGGAGGGAACTTTTTGAGTGTTTGTATGTCTGAAAGTACCCTTATACTTGGCTGGTAGTTTAGCTAGGTATAGACATTGATTTGAACTTGCCTTTTATGTTCAAAAGCAACTGGTGTGATAATTGCAGATGACCCCTGTTTGCCTTTTAGCAGATCCTTCTGCATCTGTTCAACACAGCAATTCCCTAACTTAAGTGCTACATGTGTGTGAAATTTGAAAGTCACAAATAGAACCTTTTTATCAACTCACTTTATACGGACTTCGCTTTCCTAAAGTAAAACTAAATTTGATCTTAAAAATTTATTTTTTGAAGTGAGGAGGAGGAAGAGAAGGCAAGAAGGAAAAGGAAAGAAGGGACAAGTAAAAAAAAAATGAGAAAAGAATAAAAAGGAAACCAAGCTTTTGCAAATGGGCAGAGGAGGATGGGTTAAAGGGAGCACAGGGGAACAGGAAAAAATCAAGTTATATAACGTACAGGTACAAATTCTCTATGGTGGAGTGATCATTATGTGTATCTAAAATGTTCCAATAAAATCTGATTAAAAAGAAGAATCCCCATGAGTTTGGGGCGGGCTTGGATTATGTACTGAGACCTTCTCAAAAATGAATAAAGAAATATTAGAATATAACAGCACAACAATTGGTTTTCCAGGGGCTGGAAGGCTCCGTGGTGACTGTGACCGTGTTCACCTTGGGTCACTCTGCAGTTCTGCCTGGAGCATTTGCGTATGATTCTTCTCTAAACCCGGTGATCGTGTCCCTGAGCGGAAACAGCAGCAGTGTAGCAGGTAAAACACGAGGCTGCTTGCTCTGTTTTGATTTTCGAACAGTGATCCTAGAAAACCTCAGTCAATAGCTTATACTTTCGATTGTATTTTGAATAGATTTTTTTTTTTCTGAACACCAGGACACTTTTTTCATGTAAGCTATCTTTGAACTATTTTTATGTCTGTTGTTTTCTCTGTAAAATTTGGACTGCTTCCATTCTGAAAATTATGTGGGAAATGGAAGACAATTTAATAAATATTTTTGAATATATTTTGTATATGCTGACAATAGCATAGATACATAATAGGGCTTAATCCTAACACAAATTTATGGGATCAACAGCTTCAGTTTATAGTTCAGAAACCTAAGAAATAGAAGCAGTAACAATTTTTTTTTTCTAAAATACTATCTTTACCAAGTAATAGAACTAAGATCTGGACACAAACAGTCTGTTTGGAGATCCCTAGCATTTAGGCTCTTATGGTTAAATAGTTTTTTGGTAGAAGGCTCTATTGTAGTGATTATTTAATACAGTAAGAGAATAAGATGCTCTAAATTAAGAATAAGCTTTTCTGTGTCTAAAAAAAGACCTTTTAGCCTCCACTACATGAAATAGTTTAATCTATATATAATGATCTAGGTGATATGATAGGATGGAAGTATAACAATTTCCTGCCAAGACATAACAGTGTAGATTTGGAAAAGTAGCAGAGAAAATGCATTTTAGGCTAACTGAGCACCAGATAATAGAGCTGATGGCTGCCCTAACTGAGGGCTCATCGTAAAAAAGACCACTGTATTTCCCAAAGAAAAAGCTTCAGTTCAATTTTTCTGGTACTGTTTTCATTTTCCATAGCTGATGAGTACATAAATAAAAGGAAATGTCCTTTAACTTCTCCGTATTATTCCACTCAGGCAGTGCAGAAGAAGAATTTGCTGCGTCAGGAGGCCAAAGTGTGTAAAATTCCCCAGCGGTGTAGATTCTTCTAGGGAGGGAGGAGAAAGCTTCATGGTGTATTTAGATTTCAGTGATTTCAGCTTTTAATAAAGATTTCTACCCATAATGGAAGAATAAATAAACTATATCAGTGCCTAAAAGCTACCTAGGGCTAGCTTGACAAGTGACAAGAAGGAGTTCAAGCTATTGATGCACACAATGTAATGCATTCTTCGTAGAGCTTCGCTTTTACTTAAATGTTCCTGGTCAGGACAAAGAACATCTCCTAAATGCTGCCAAGTGTGGTTGACTTTCGGGAAAGGTCCTTGAGGTGAGGCGCTGCACGTCACCCTGCGCAGGGTGGAGACTCTGACACCAAGAGGAATGGGAGGAAGACGGGGCAGGAGAGGAAGAAGGGCCTGATGTACAGTACGACTAGAGCGAGGTTCTGTAATGAGAACGAATTGGCTCTGAACAAATCCCAGCTTAACCACTTGTTCATGAAAAACATTGAAATGTTAAATTAGCAGTTTATTCAAGCAAAGAATGCTTTGTGAATTTAGAAACCCTGTGAGTCAGAAGAACTTCATGAAGCTCCGCTCTCCAGAGTGGGCAGGAAGCATGTACAGACAAAGTGATGTTCAGAAAGAGAGACAAAGTGATGTTCAGAAAGTGCTTGGTTGGTGGAAGGCTGAGGCAGGAGGATCAGTCTGTGCTTCAGGCCAGCCTGGGCTACACAGTGAGAGCCTATGTCAGAACACCCAAACCTAAAGCCGAGAGAGAGAGAGAGAGAGAGAGAGAGAGAGAGAGAGAGAGAGAGAAGAAAGACAGCAGCTTGGTCAGTTATATCTAGATATTTGCCATATATGAGCATGGTTTTATCACTTCACAGCCTGTAATTGGCTGCAGTTCTGCTTCCCTGATTGGCTGAGACTAAGCTAGGTGCTGTGTGCTCGCTGCTGAGTTATGGCTCATGTCTATGCCTAGGGACTCAGGTGCAGAGGGAGCTGCAGGTCAAATTTTGTTCAACTCCCATGTAGCCCTAGCCTTCCAAACAGAGTGAGGAGATGCAAGGAAGAGGATGAGGAAGTAAGGAAGAAAATAAAGTCAATGGGGAGTTCTTTGTATTCTGCAACGTCTCTTCTATCCCAGGATGCCTAAGTTAATTCTTAGGCCAAGTGGCACAGGACACACTACTGCCATCTTGCGTATGAAAACTCTGAGGCTTTCAGGTCCAAAGTAAGTTCCTCAGAGTCCCAGAGGTGGTTACGGGACAGAGCGAAGGTTTGATGCCAAGTCACAATACTCTCACCGATGCACAGCGCCCTCCTTTGGCTTTTCTCTTTCATACGGCCCCTCTCTGCTGTCTATCTAATGGACCACCCCTCGCAGAGACGCCAGTGTGGCCGTGGTCCTAAAGTGTTCAAAGGCAGAGGAACATCCGGGCACTTTGCCCTGAGCTGCGTGCTGAGACCCAGGGAAGGCAAGCGCATTGCCTCTGACCTTCATTAGCACTTGTCAGCAGAACAGAGCCCGCATACCCTTGTATTTTTATTTTGTCTTCTAGACTGAAAGAATAGCTTTGATTATATCTTTGCTTTACTTAGAGGCCTTTGGAACTGTCCCTATGCCCTGAATTTAGTAGAAACCTTTCAGAATTAGCTGTTCTCCTGCTAAGCCACAGAAGCACCACAAGGGACCGATGCCCAGAGAGCCCCTCCCTGTACCTATGAGTACCTTGTCGTCCAGAAAGGAACCAAATTCTCTTTCCCAGCCACTAGATAATTAAGTGAAAAGGTACAAGATATTGGACAAAATTATGAAAGTTTATAAGTTGAATTCTAAGTTCCAGTTTCTCTTGGGCTTTATCTTCCAAGGTGAAGTCCAGGTGCGTCTTGGCTTTACCATAAAGCCCTTCCTGACTTTCGGAATGTGTTCACCTGGAACACCCCGCTGCTGGAGTTTCCTCTGTTCATGTGTTTTCTGTTTGTGTGATGTTCTCTCCCTCTCTCCTAACTTTGAGTTCTCCTTGAGGGCCTGCTCTGTGTGATTTTTGCCCCCTGCAGCATCTTCCCCTTGGGACTCAGTAAGTATCTGAGTCCAAAGCAGTTGAATTTCATTGTTCAGACTGCACACAGAATTTTAGTAGAGTTGCTAACGACACTGAAAGCTGCTGAACTAAGAGGCAGACAATTGCACCTGGGCCTTGGCTCTGCATTAGCTAGGCATGAGCCTCAGCTGCTCGCCTCACTGTCCTCAACCGAAAATGCCAGCCATGTTATGTGGCCCGTGTGTCCATCGGGAAAGGGAGGGTCGGATGGGAGAGTGTGTGTGGACGCGCTCCCCCCACTGAGAACTGTGACACACACATAGCACTGTTGTGTGGCCTAACGCACAGCAGTTACACTGTAGACTTTTGTGGGTAGAAAGTGGATGTTTAAAAAAGAGATACAGAGATTTTCTTGTTATGAAGGCCGTTAGGCTTGTGAACTATTTCTTAATTTGCCTTTACATAGATGTGTGCAATTGCCCTGATGATTTTGCTTTTTAGTTTTTTGTTTTTTGTTTTTTTTTTTTTTTGGAAATCAAACTCAGGACCTTGTGATTGCTAAGCAGGGGCTTGTGCTGCTGAGCTATGGCCCTGGCCTGTTTTGCTTTTTTATGTCATTGGGGTTTTAGGTTATAGTTCTGTTAAAAGAATTGTTAGAAATTCATTAAAATTGGGGCTGTGGAGATAGCTCAGCGGCATGAGTGCCTGCCTGGCAAGTGCAAGGTCCTGAGTTTGATCCCCAGTACTGTAACATGCCATGCTGGCCCTAGAACCAGGTGTGGTAGTGCACGCCTGTAATCCCAGTGCTGGGAGGCTGAAATAGGAGGACCACTATGAGTCTGAGCTGCATAGTGAGACCCTGTGTAAAAAAAAAAATAAATTTCATTAAAATTAAGTTGGTATTAGAATTCTTAGAGTGTTCTGTGCATATGCATTATGGCCATGAGTTTAACCCTAAAGACAGCGTTAGCCTTGCATGGTGACTGAGGGCTCACACCCGCATCACAGGCACCGACAGGCTTTCATCTTTGCAGGAGGTGAGGCGCTTTTCATTGGACTGAAGCTTCTGGGAAACTACGCAGATCTGGCTGTGGAGGTCCATGTCTGGGATACCTCGGTTCAGGTCCACGCGTGGACAGCGCAGGGCCTGTGGGTGGTGCTGCCCCCCCTGCCCGCCGGCCTGCACGCACTGTCGGTCTCCATCAATGGCATCAGCATTCTCTCGCAAGGGTAAAGTGGGTGCTTGCCGCTGGTCGTGTGTCTGCTTGACGGCCCGGTCTGGTGCCTTCGCTAGGGAACTTTCTTTTGAGTTAGTCCTTCTCTTTTTTCTTTGGAAATGGTGGGATGAAGACACAAAGGTCATGATATTTGAACAGATCCTGGAAATCCTACAGAGCTCATCGTGAGATGGCGATAGAGAGGTGTTTTGGTTTGCTAGTTGGCGAAGGGTTTTTTTCTGGAGCTTGGTTGGGG
>NW_004524598.1:21503038-21516027 GCF_000260255.1 Octodon degus | reverse complement strand
AAAAAAAAAAAAAAAAAAGGAAAGCAAAAAAGCTATGTATTGGCATATGAATAATGTCTGTGAATGCATGAAGCAGCACCTTAGCCTTTTGAGTGCAGGAAAATCCTTATTAAGACTTGTTGACTACACCATCGACTTGTTTGTTGTGTTACTTATGCTGCTCCAAGCTCTACCTGAGGATGGGGTTTGAGCTCCGATCACCTCTGTACTAGAGAATAAGACAATGTCTGTGAATGCAACAGCAACTTCATGAGCATGGGTTGGTGACTTGTGATGCCTTACGTAAAGAGTACTGAAAATATCAGCATATATAATACTGCATGTAGAATGCTGAGACATTATTCAGAATACTAGAGAAGGCAAATAGGAGACCTCAGTGAGTTTCATTACTTTAGCATGTCAGTTGAATGAATATAAAATTGCATATGTATACTCTTCTTAATGACCTATAGACTAGATTACAGGAAGGCTAAAGCATTTGATTTTTCACTAGTATATATGCTGATTGAAGTGCTAGCTTCTAGGACACATAGAGACTTTGAAGTTTGTCTTAGATATCTTCCCTGCATTACACTGTTTTATTTGCCCTTTTCTGTGAATTTTGGCGCATCAGTCATCTGTCTGCATGATCACAAGATTAGTGGGGGTGGGATAAAGGCACCAAGATTTCAGGGGCTTCATTTTCCTCTTTCTTTCTTTCTTTCTTTCTTTCTTTCTTTCTTTCTTTCTTTCTTTCTTTCTTTCTTTCTTTCTTTCTGTGCTACTGGGAATTGAACTCACGACCTTGTGCTTGCCGCTGAACTATATCCCTGGACCTGGATCTCATTTTCTGCTCCTCGCATCACTGCTTCACAGGTGCTGTGAGTTCCTAACAACAGCTTTTAACTTTTGCTTCCCATGTTTGTGTTCTAGGTGGGACCATCCTCAATATCTCTGGAGAAGGGTTCAGCAGAGACCCCACTTTGGTTTGGGTACTGGTGGGCAATCAGTCCTGTGACATTGTGGACTTGACGGATGTAAGCATCAGCTGCGAGACCCCGCCAGCCCTCCTGTCGTCTGCTGCAGATTCCCTTCCTGTCCCCGTGGAGGTCTGGGTGGGCAACGCATCTTTCGTCCACGGGCTTGTACCGGGCTTGGTGGGGAAGGGCTTCACTTTCACGTATGCATCAGCAGCAACCCCGGTGGTCGCTGCCCTGTGGGAAGAAGTCACCAATAGCAGCCTGAAGTTCTATCTGGAGGGGAAGCACCTGTCTGGCTCAGTCATTCTTCTGGGGGGCTTGAAATGTGACCTTGAGATGCTGTCTTTTGGGGACAACATGAGCCTGTCTGGCTGTGCCTTTCCTCTGCACAGTCTGGAGGCAGGCGTCTATCCTGTCCAAGTACGTCACAAGCACATGGGGCTCGCTGACCTGTCTGCAGTGCCCCAGCACTGGGCAATGATGCTGCAGGTGGCCACCAGCTCCCCAAAGCACAGTCCGGCATGTGGTGGGACAGCACTCACCGTGCTGGGGACGCGCCTCCAGCCTAGAAGGAAGCCTGTTCAGGCGGACCTTTCAGCTCCTTTCACTCGTGTGCTATTGAGTTTGAGAGGTGACACGGTTGTCTGCCAGGCCAATCTGGTGGGTGACCACTTGGCTGGAGCTTCCTTCACTGTCAACATCACAGTCCTAGTCAGTGGACTGGCCAGCAGCTGCCAGGGGAACTGCACTGTCTTCATGCAGGGGAGGACGTCTCCTGTCATGGACAATGTGACTGCAGAGATTAACGGGTCCCTGGTTGCCATTCTGATGGTGGTGCGGAGGCTGGGAAGTGCTGCTGGTGGGCCGCTAGGGTCTGTGGAGGTACATCTTCTCTGTGACCTGACTCCCTTCAATGCAAGCCACGTGGCATGCCAGCTTAGCGCCCTGACTCCGGGACTCCTCTACCTGTTAGTCGTTCACACAAGTGATGGGTGTGTTTGTCGGGGAGACGTCTCCAAGCGCTTGCCCACCAGGCCTCGAGTGTTCCGCTACTCCCCGAGGAGCTTCAGCATGCATGGTGGGGGCCTCCTGGCTGTCGAGGGTGCAGCCCTGAGAGGGCAGAACACCACTTCGGTCCATGTGGGCCGGCAGGCCTGTCTGACCGTGAACGTCAGCTTGGAGCTCATTCAGTGTGTTGTTCCTGCAGGAAATGGCTCGGTTGCTCTGGAAATTGAGGTGGATGGAATTTTGTACCATGTGGGGGTCATTGATTATAGTGAGGCCTTCACCCCAGAATTGATCTCTGTCTCTCAGAGTGGTGGCATCTTGACCTTTGCAGTGGCCCGGATCTCAGGAGCTGCCAACATGGACATTTTTATTGGGATGGTGCCCTGTGCAGGTGTCGCTGGCAACAGCACGGTCGTCCAGTGCACGGTCCCTCCCCTTCCGGCTGGGGAGCACCATGTCCGAGGTTACGACCACTCCCGGGGCTGGGCCTCGTCGGCTCTTGTGCTCACAGTGAGAGCTACAGTGACAGCAGTGACGGAGAATTTCGGTAAGGCAGACGACAAAACAGGGCACTTTATGTAAACGGACTACTAGCTGCTGTCACTTGTAGGAGGTAGAAAGCCCAACATCATTCCACCAGACGAGAGGAAAGAGGAGCTCAGCTGGGCTCTTACCCCAGATTCTTCCTGAGGTGTGTCTTTAGGACACTTTGGTCATCAGCTTTCTTTGTCATCAAGAAAATTGAGCATGTTCTCTAAGAATTTGATTGAATTTTAATTTGATGCACTTTCATCTTTAATTTGTATTATTTTTATTAGAGTTCATAATGTGATCACTTAAGTACATAAATACTTCACCTGTTTTTAGATTTATATACTAATTTGCATGACTTAAAACTTGCTATGATTTTTTGGTAATATTTATCAGATGATTTCATATTCCTCCAATAGTGAGCAAGTGGTATAATATGGTTGTGCTGATTGAACTTTTTTCAACTTTTAGATACACAGAAATTTGCCTGGCACTTTCTTCCAAAGATGGTTTAGATTTCTGTTCACATAGAGCCTTGCTCCACTTCAGGTAGCTCAGATCTGATTGTAATCAGAGAGTATACGGGGAATTATGGAAGCTGGCCTTTGTACTGGTGAGGTACTTACCAAGCCATTTCCTAAAACATATTAGCCTCCGCTGGGTGGACTGCAGTGGGGATTGGAATTGGTGAATCCTCAGCTTCCTTACTTGATAAAGGAGTTTGGGCTGGAAGCTAAGGAAATTCCCTAGGATTCTATGACCTTTAGGATGGAACATCGCCATGAGCTGCACTCTGTCCAGAAAACATTATTCTGGAGTCTGTCGGACAGCTCCATAGGTATCTCCGCCCCTCCATGGGGTGACAACAGTGGAGAATGGAACTGCATCTCAGGGTGAACTCGAGGTATGGCTTAGCTTTATAAAAGTACACCTAAAGGATGTCATTAGAACACTATTAATAACAGCAAAATAGCATAAGGGAAATCCTAATCAGTAGAAAAGTTATTAAAAACAGATTGCGATATAATCCTCTCATAAGGTTCTAAGTAGTCATCAAAGCAGGCTGGATCTGTGAGGGATTGTCAGGATAGCTGTGCTGTTCTTTGAAGTAAAGAGTCATGCTGCAGAATGACGCGGAGGGGACGAAGCCTTTGAATCAGGATACATGGGCTGGGCTGGCCAGATAGCTCAGTGGACGAAAGCACCTGCTTAGGCAGATGCAGGGACCGGGGTTTGATCCCCAGTGTGTGGTGCTGGCCCTGTCCCTGGGGCGCGCTGAGATGGCAACTGAGACTGGGCGTGGTGACATGCATCTGTAAACCCAGCATGTAGCATGTGGGAGGCTGAAAATAGGAGGATCCCCATGAGTCCAACCTTTGCAGGTAGACTCTGTACTGAAATACATTTATATAGATATGGATATAGATATAGATATGGATATAGATATAGATATATCTCTATATCTCTCTATATATATGTTTTCAAAAGACACAGTTAATCAGTGTCATGATCAGACTATTACATTTAGCAATCAACAGCATGGGTACAAAAAAGGTCTACATTAAAACCCTTTGTTGGAATGCTTTACACTTTCCACAGAACAGAAACTAAAATAACCTGTTATACAATTAGTCACAAATACAGTCCTCAAGTTTTCTGCCCATACGCATGAGTATTGTCTACAACATGTCTTCTTTGTAGCAGCTAGGCCCTGCCACCACGGTGCTTGGCTGAGTTCACAAATATGTTGTAACCTGTAGCTTCCCTGTCACTTCTCTGGCTCTCCTCTCCTGCTAAGCTTTGTTTCCTGGAAGTGTTTAAAACCTTCTGCCACTGCCATAGCTACTGCTGCTGCTGGAGTCACCACAGCCACCTTGATTTTGTGGTTTGGTAAAATATTGGCCTCCACCTCCATAGGGCCCAGAGCCTCTACCTCCACAGTTTCCTCCCTTCATGGGTCCAGAATTTGAAGACTGACTGTTGTAATTGCCAAATCCATTATCGCTCCCACCACCTCCATAATTGCTTCCATCATTACCAAATCCATTGTAGCCATCTCCACTGCCACCATATCCACCCCCACCATGGCTGCCACTAAAGCTACCTTGACTACTGAAGTTTCTTCCACGACCAAAACTGTCATTGCCACCAAAACCTCCTCCATGACCACCACCAAAGTTTCCAGAACCACTTCAACCTCTTTGGCTAGATGAAGCACTAGCCATCTCCTGCTTGGACAGGGCTTTCCTCGCTTCACAGTTGTGGCCCTTCACAGTGTGGTATTTTTGAATGACAATCTTATCCACAGAATCCTGGTCATCAAAGGTCACAAAAGCAAAGTCCCTCTTCTTTCCACTGCCTCAATCAGTCATAATTTCAATCACTTTGATTTTTCCATGTTGTTCAAAATAATCTTAGGTGATGCTCTTTAGGATCTTCTTTAGTGCCACCAACAAAAATCTTCTTCACTGTTAAGTTGGCACCTGGTCATTGAGAATCTTCCCTGAAACAGCTCTCTCTCCAGTTCTATAACTCTTCCGTCCACTTTGTGTGGCCTTGCATTCCTGGATGCATCCGCCTCCTCCACAGTGGCATAAGTGACAACCCCAAAGCCCCTGGAATGCTTGGTGTTTGGGTCTCTCATTACCACGCAGTCTGAGTGTCCCCCATTGTTCACAATGGCTCCTCGGACTCTCTTCAGTTGTTCCAAAGCTCAGCCCTCCAATGAAGAGCTTCCGCAGCTGTTTAGGTTCCTGGAGAGACTGACTTAGACATGACCACAGTTGGAGGAGAGCCTGATGATGCTTCCTCTGAGATGTCCACCCGCAGAAAGGAATAAGCTGCTAAACATACTCCTATCTATAGATATAGATAGACAAATATATTCTTTAAATATTCTGGAAGGAGTCCCAAGAGACTGGTGCATTTGGAGAGGGATTCCAGATTTGGGTGAACTTGATTTTCACTCTCATTTTATACTCTTTTGTAGAAAGAGTGGAAAATTTATCAATAATCACTAATTAGAAGTTGAACCTTTGACATAGGAGGCTGTTGAATACAGTTGGGTCTGTCTGCACCCTGGAGGCCAGTCTCTATGTGGGGAGGAAACCGAGGGTTTCAGGGACCCGCATCACCCGGGTTGTGGATCCTGCAGGGCATCAGGAGGATGTGCAGATTTGGATTTTTTGCCTTCAGAGGGGTTTGCCACCACGGTCCTAACTTGCTGTTTGGTCTCCTAAGGCTACGTGGACGGAGGGCTGGTACAAGTGTTTGGAGCTGGCTTTTCCCTGGGGGCCATCTCAGCAGCCGTGTGTGGAACTCCTTGCCGAGTGTTGGCAAATGCTACAGTGTCTGCTTTCAGCTGCTTGGTTCTGCCCCTGGACGGTGAGTGAACCGACCTCCTGTATATTTTTAAAGCATATAGACATGCATTTGGATTGTTCTTGTTTTGCCCTTACTGCTATGCTGACCATGAACTTTTCAAAGTGTTCCTTGGAGTAGGATTTCTCCATTCTTCATAAAAAATGGTGGACTCTGAACTATCTGCTAGAATGGTTCCTAACGCCTTTTGTTACAGTTGTAGGTCAGGGGTACATGAACACTGGAAAATGTATTACTCATGTTCTTGCCTGGTATCATGTGCTTATGGAAAAAGTAATTCTGGTTTTGCAGTGTTAGCTTCAGTGACAAGCACAAGCAGCAGGGAGGAAATGAGCTCTTAGCCTGGTTCTGAGGCGAGATGCTGACGGCATCGCTCTTCTGGAGATACCCGTTGAGAGGTGGAGACTTACCGCTCTGGGCATCTTGAAGTTTCATAGGCAAGAGAGCCAAGATGCGCTATTTTCTTGTTCTTCAGTGTCCAGGTAATTACCTGATTCTTTACTCAATAAAAAAAAATCACGAAAGCTATCATGATAAAAACACATGGTACTGGCAAAACAGAAACAACCAATAATGCCAACAAAATAAAACTAACACCAAAAACCCCAGGCCTAAGGATCAGCGGCCCAGAATAGAAGATCCAGAAGCAGCCGCAAAGCACTCAGCCGCCTTAGCTTGCCAGAGGGCCCGACACAGGGCCCACGCACCTTCACTGCAGGCAAGACACTCTACTTTCTTTAATAAATGGTGCTGGGGAAAGTGGCTTGCTACGTGCCGAGGATTAAGCCTAGAACCATATCTCTCACCATGCGCTAAACTAAAATTGAAATGGCTCAGAGATCTAAATATTAGTCTGCTGGAATATAAAACAGGTGATAGCCTTGAAGCCACAGATGTAGGCAAAGACTTTATGAACAATAGCTTTACCACACAGCACATATTCCAAAGAATCAATAATTGGGATCTCATCATATTAAAAAGATTTTGTGCAACAAAATAATGGTGCAAAATGGGAACAAGTTTTCCTAGGGCTGGGAAGATAGCTCTGCAGTCTAAGTGCCTGCCTGGCAAGCACAAGGACCCGGCTTCCATCCCCAGTCCTGCACGTCAGCTGGCCCCAGGCATGTCGGCCCTCATACTGGGTGTGGTAGCGCACACCTGTAATCCCAGTGTTGAGGAGGCTGAGGCAGGAGGATCACTATGAGTCTGAGCTGCGTAGCAAGACCTTGTACTAAATAAATAAATGATTAGAAAAGGAAAAACTTTTACTAGCCATTCCTCAGAAGACTAATGTCTAGCATATATAAAGAACTCAAAAAGATCAGACTTCCCAAATTTAAAGACCCAATTCAAAAATGGATGTGTAAAATGAACAGACACTATGCAGATGAAAAAAAAATACAGACAATAGATTTATGAAAAAGTGTTCAGCGTTACTGCTCATGCGTAACATGCAAATTAAAACACCACTGAGATTCCAGTTCACTCCAGAAAGAACCGGCTATTATCAAGGAATCAGCCAATACGAAATGCTGCGCAGGCTGTGGGGGAAGCAGCCCGCGGTGCTGTCGGCGAAACTGTGGGGGCGCTGTCCACGTGGAAATCAGCATTTGCTCCTCACAAAACTGCAGCTAGAGGTTCCACTGACCCGGGGAGTCCCCTTCTCGGCATCTTCCCCAAAGAGGCGAAAGCGTGAAACTACAGTGGACTGTGCACACCCACGTTGGCAGCGGCAAAATTCATAAAAGCTAAACCTTGGAAACACCCTGGATGCACATCAACAGCTGTGTGGCTCTAGAAGGCGCCTCTTTATACCCACCTGGTACTGCTGTGCATAGGGAAGGATAAACTGGAGATGCCTTTCGGGAAGTGGATGCACCTTGAGGTCGCACTCCCCAGTGAAGTGAAGCGGACCCCGCGTGTACACGTCACACCGTGTCTCTTGTCTGAGTAAATGAAAGCACGAATAGGGACCCAAATGGATGGCAGACACCCGGAAGTGGGAAGAAAGTGCTCAATGGGAAGGGGAGGGGAGGAGGGGGAAGGGAAGAGGAAGAAAGTGAGTAGGGGGGAGGTGGCAACAGCAGGTTTACAAATAAGGAAAGGCTGGAGAGGGGAGAAGGGTGGGCGAAGCAGGGAAGGCACCTCACGTACGGGCGCCATTCCCTGCAGTGCATGTGATGCGACACACACCAAAAGTGCACTAATGCAATTAATTAAGACAAAGTCTTCACATAAAAACGCCATGCCCGCTGCTCACTCCTGTGACACGCACAGCCATCGTGCAAGCTGTGGCCCGGGACGTCCTGCGTGCCTAGATGGTAGTGCCAGGCTCCCAGCTCTGGGGTTCATGGCCCAGGGTAATCATTCACCGGAGCTTTCGGGGAAAACCAAAGACACGGCCGTTGTCGCTACAGGGTCCCGCTGCACCTGAGAGACGCCACTCCCATCCTGGCTATTATCTTGCCAGCCAGTCCGGGGTCTCATACCCTTTGCTCAGGGAAGCTGCTCAGTCATATGTGTGCACCAGCTTCCTGACTGGTGGCCTGGAACTGAGTTTACGGTAGGTATTCGCAAACTGACGCAACAAGCCTTTCATGTGAGCACGGAGAAATTCTGCAATATTTAATATGTGTTGATGGCAACCTGCACTGCACCATCTTAGCCGAGGGGGAGGAAGGTGGGCAGAGAAGCGGCGGTCCTAGAGGCGCCGCTCGGAATTCAATGATGTGCAAGGCCAGGCCATTGTGGTACACTGGAGTATTTAACTCTCGGGAAAAGGAATTATATTGTCTTATTTAGAAAGATTTGAACTTTCTGCTGGTGGACACCACGGAGGAAGCATTGTCAGGCTCTCTCCCGACTGCCGTCATGTCTAAGTCAGAGTCTCCCAAGGAGCCCGAACAGCTGCGGAAGCTCTTCATCGGAGGGCTGAGCTTTGGAACAACTAAAGAGTCTGAGGAGCCATTCTGAGCAACAGGGAACACTCACAGACTGCGTGGTAATGAGAGACCCAAATGCCACATGTTCCAGGGGCTTTGAGTTGTCACTTATGCCACTGTGGAGGAGGTGGATGCAGCCAGGAATGCAAGGCCACACAAAGTGGATAGAAGAGTTGTGGAACTGGAGAGAGAGCTGTCTCAAAGACCAGGTGCCCACTTAATGGTGAAGAAGATTTTTGTTGGTGGCACTAAAGAAGATACTGAAGAACATCACCTGAGATTATTTTGAACAACATGGAAAAATTGAAGTGATTGAAATTATGACTGATTGAGGCAGTGGAAAGAAGAGGGGCTTTGCTTTTGTGACCTTTGATGACCAGGATTCTGTGGATAAGATTGTCATTCAAAAATACCACATTGTGAAGGGCCACAACTGTGAAGTGAGGAAAGCCCTGTCCAAGCGGGAGATGGCTAGTGCTTCATCTAGCCAAAGAGGTCGAAGTGGTTCTGGAAACTTTGGTGGTATTCATGGAGGTGGTGTTGGTGACAATGACTGTTCAGTTGCAGAGGAAACTTCAGTGGTCAAGGTGACTTTGGTGGCAGCCGTGGTGGCGGTGGATATGGTGGCAGTGGAGATGGCTACAAAGGATTTGGTAATGATGGTGGTTATGGAGGAGGCGGCCCTGGTTACTCTGGAGGAAGCAGAGGCTATAGAAGTGGTGGACAGGGTTGTGGGAACAGGGCACAGGGCAGTGGCTCTGGCGGGAGTGACAGCTATGACAGCTATGACAACGGAGGAGACAGAGGTGGCTTTGGTGGTGGTAGTGGAAGCAATTCTGGAGGTGGTAGAAGCTATAATGAATGTGGCAATTACAACAGTCAGTCTTCAAATTCTGGACCCATGAAGGGAGGAAACTTTGGGGGCAGAAGCTCTGGGCCCTGTTGTGCTGGAGGCCAATATTTTACCGAACCACAAAATCAAGATGGCTATGGTGGCTCCAGCAGCAGCAGTAGCCATGGCAGTGACGGAAGGTTTTAAACCCTTCCAGGAAAGAAAGCTCAGCAGGAGAGGAGAGCCAGAGAAGTGACAGGGAATCTACAGGTGACAACAGATTTGTGAACTCAGCCAAGCACAGTGGTGGCAGGGCCCAGCTGCTACAAAGAAGGCATGTTTCAGACAATACTCATGTGTATGGGCAAAAAACTTGAGGACTGTATTTGTGACTAATTGTATAACAAGTTTAGTTACTGTTCTGTGGAAAGTGTAAAGCATTCCAACAAAGGGTTTTAATGTAGACCTTTATTTGCACCCATGCTGTTGATTGCTAATGTAATAGTCTGATCATGACGCTGAATAAATATGTCTTTTTTTTTTTTAAAAAAAGGTGCTATGTAAAGTTAGTCTACTCTGAAGCCATGTTGGTTAACATCCCCAACAGTGTGAAGTTAGAATTCCTTCCGGGTGATGCCAGGTTCCATTTAAAATTTCTTTACAATTGCTTGGCTAAAGAAGTCTTTGTCTTCAGAAACCCTGGTGTAACTGACCTGACAGTTACTGTTGTGACCTCTGAATGTGACCATCGAAAAGGTCACCCAAGCAAACAGTCAGCTACTTGGTTATAAAAATGATTGTTGATACATGTTTTATATCTAAATTGAATAGTGGTACCAGATACAATGATAGATGGGATTGAAGCTGTGTATCATCCACTATCATGGCATCAAATCATAATCAATTTAATTCTCTTGAATAGAAAAAAAAAAAGCTTTGAATTCTAGAAAAACGACCTCACCATCTCTTGATTTTCAGTTGGAAGTGTAACTCTTAGGAGGACCACCAGGTGGCACTAAACACCCATCAGTTGTGAAAAACCACCTTTGGAGAACCGGGTCATTCCACCTCTCTATTTATTCTCCTTTATCATAAAGCCTTCAGAAGACTTTTGACTGCCTTGTGTAAAGCCAGAGAGGCGCTGTGAGAGCCAGCGGCCCTTGCCGCAGATTGGGGTGCGACTGGGAGATTCTGTCCCGTCCCTGAAATGATAAAGTACTTGAGTGTATGATTGTTTCCCTGTTCTTTTTCCTCCTCCTGCAGCTCCTTTGAATTAGGTCTGTAATTTTATGGACATCAAATGATCAAGGAGACTTTGTTTCGTAAATCACTGAAAAGGACTAATGATTCACTTTTTCAGATAGGCTTGCACATGACTGACTTCAAAAAATATTGGCGGGCGGGGCGTTGGCTCGGTGGAATAAGCGCTTCCCTGGCAAGCGCCTGAGTTCAATCCCGGGTTCTGCAAAAAAAGAGATTGGGTCGGAAGCTGGTGACATCTGCTAGGGAGACGTCCTGGTCCCTGAGGAGGGACCGTATGCTCCAGCGGCCCCTGCAGCGCTGTCCTCGGTACTCACGAGTCAGAAACTGTCCAGATAAACTTTTTGCATCTCTTTTCTACTCTCTCCTCCAAGTCCTCCCTTTGCGCCTAGTTTGAAGCCCCAGAGGAGGAAGGGTTTCCCTAGAGGATAGTGTCCTGGTGTGTGTGAGTGCGTAATCTGGTCCCCGATGTGTCTCAGAAATTACACTGTTGTCTGGCTGTCCTATAATCTCTCTTCTAGCCACTCTAGTTCCAATCTCTGTGCGTATTTCTAACATGGCCGTGCACAGCGGGGCTGTTCTCGTACTGACAGGATCTATTTGTTTTTCTTCTGTGGTTTACTGCCTTGCTGTTTTCGTCTGGTCTTTTGTTTATTTCTGTTAACTTCTTTAATTTACCAAGGTCACTTTGAATTCCGACCCTTGCTTTGAATTTTATTCCTTAGTTTGACTTTGCGTGAGGGAGTGACGTTTCCCGTCGCAGGGTTGGAGGGTGTCCCTGAGCCCAAGCCTGCCCCGTTCAGCTCGGATGGGCTTCCTTTTCATGAACCGGGCAGGAGGAGTCAGCCAGAGGGAGCGCTCAAGGTTCTTTTCCTGCTTTCCACGGCCCTTGCCTCCCCCTGTGCCCCCCATTGCCCTGCTAACCAAGGAGGAATCTTACTTTTTCACAGGATGAGTTGCTTCAACATCCTGTTAGACGAAACTAATACTTTGCATTTGTTTAAAACGAGAAAGATCTTTGATCTTTGGGTTTCTTGCATTTATACCTTGAATTATGCCAAATGACTTTTTCATGGAAACTTTAAGTTTTCCACGAGGCATGAAGAGCTAAAGCGATTAAGGCCACAGAGCTATTTAGTGGCAGAACTTGGAGCAAAACCCGTAGATTTTGATCCTCAGCCCTGGGAGCTTTTCCTAATCCACCTTGTCAATTTGCATCCACTTAATCACCTATAATAAATTCATTATTTTATAGGTGTTGAGCCTGTTTTTATTTGCCTTGGGGCTTACTAACTGGCAAGTTCTCAGGCTTTGTCTATCCACAGGGGAATCCCACTGTCAGTCATTTTTCTGGCTCTTCATTCAAAACACAGTCACAGAGATCTTCCTGGGTGTCAGGTGCTCTAGACAGGAGCGGCGACGGGAGAGAGACCTGGGGGTGCCTGCAGCACGACAGCCTCTGGCCCACATGCTCGCTTCCTGTGTCCTCGCCTGCTGGCCCAGGGGTGAGGTGGACAGGCTTGAGCTTAGGGACACAGTGCTACCTGGGTGCGTGTCTGGGGAACCAGCTAGCTGCTGAGGTAGCAGGATAAAGGGAATTTTTTGTTCTAGTTTTTTTTTTTTTTTTTTTTTTTTTTTTTAGACAGAGTTGCTTATAAGCCCTCTCATATAGAAATTTGTTCACCTTCCAGTTAAAGATTGTCATTTTGCCTGATTTCTTCTGACATGTGTCCTAGAACTCAGAGTAAAATGCTTTTAGGTTTAAAAAGATTTGAGTACTCACTTTTCTATATTAATGGTCATAATTATGTAGCAATTTAAGAATGTCTCTGAGTTGAGATATCCCATGATCAATGAAGATTCTAGCTGCAGACTTGGAAAAGGCCACAGAAGCCAGACCGTGTGGTGACACCCAGTACCAGCAAGTGGGAGGCTGAGGTAGGAGGACCGCCCTGAGCTGGAGGTCAGGCTGGGCTACAGAGTGAGCTCAAGGCCTGCGGATGCTGCACAATGAGACCCTGTGTAGAGAGAGGGAGGGAGGGAGAGGAGGAGGGAGGGAAGGGGGATGGGGGAGGG
>NW_004524598.1:21498468-21501963 GCF_000260255.1 Octodon degus | reverse complement strand
GCTGGCCGGCCGGCCCCAGCGGGCAGCGCCCGCATCCCCGCAGGCCCCTCCAGGCCCTGCACCCCGCCGGCTCGGCCGGCTGAACTCCGCAGCCCGATTCTCTGATTTCTGCACAGCTGGGGCTCTGCGCAGAAAGTGCTCACCCATCCCTGTGTGTCCGGGAGCTAAAAACAGGCCATTTACGTCGTAGGCTATTTAACTAGCTAATTAAATTTTAAAGAGAACACAAAATAGTAACAAATATTAGAAATGGTACAGAATTTCACTGAACAAACTAATGTGAAGTCGACAGTATTTGTTGTGTTGCGTGGTGTTGTCTTCAACTAAGTTGTTCAGATTCCCAGATGTATGCATGCAAAATTGGAAAAAGAAAGAAAAAGTTATAAGAAATTAAGAAGAGAGAAAGAGAAAAAAAAATGAGAAAATGAAGACAAAAAAGTTAGTGTTAACTGCCCCTTTCCGTCGAGGTCACTTTAACTCTAGAGAAAGATGTGCATGTTTTTATAGTAGCAAATACAGTAGCAGAACTCCGTGGGTGAAAGCACAGACGCACTGCGATGCTTCCGCGCCTGTGCGTGGTCACCCAGTGACGGGGCAGCCTTGGAGGCATGACACTGAAGGACAGAAGCAGACCCATGAGGTCACTGTCATATATTATATTTTAAAGAAGTAAAATCCCCTCGGTGACCTCTTGCTAAGTCATTGAACCTGCTTTTAAAGTGCCACATGGCTACTTCTGAAGAGATGAAAGAGAGTGGACATAGGGCAGAAGAAGCAGATTTATTGTTTTTTGGGGGGTGGTTGTGAGCACTAGGAATTGAACTCAGAGCCTTGTGCTTGCCAGGCAAGCACTGTACCACTGAGCTGTATCCCTAGCCCATGGGAAGTAGATTTAGAAGTGTAATAAAGCCGACACTTGACTCTTTTGTGGGAAGATGGATGTACCTTGGATCACAGTTGCAGGAGAAATAAAAAGACACATGGCCTAAGAGTTGCATGGCGTTCCTTACAGGCAAGGCGGGAGCTATACATAAACAGCAGCACAGAGGTGGACGACAGGAAGTAGGAGACAGATCCTTTGCGGATGGATGGGCGTGGAGGGAGGAGGGCAGGGAAGGGCAAGGGCGTGCCGCGAGAGTTGGGGTGTGCCGGCCGGGTGCCAGCTCCTTACGCTCTCATCACCGGTGACCACAAGTATCAGAAAAAACTGAAAACTGAAAAAGCATGCCGTCTCTGGGTTCAACCCCACTTTGGCTGGCACAGGTGCGCCTGCGCCTCTTATGTTCATGGTCTATATTTTATGAAATTTTATTTCCATTTTTCTGATATCTACATGTCAACTGTGAACTCTCCTTTCTCATGGGCCACAGGAGGGCAGCTCGGCCTTCGCTCCCGAACCACGCGGGGCCTTCAGTGCTTGCTGCGGCTGTACCTCAGCTCATGGCGCCTCTTTTCCACAGTGTCCTTGGCTTTCCTTTGTGGTCTGAGGCCGGAAGGGGACAGCTGCGAAGCCTCCGCCTCCACCTACGTGCAGTGTGATTTGACCATCACCCTGGGGACGCAGACACTGGCCGCGTCGTGGCCTTACCTTTACATCTGTGATGACCGCGCCCGGGGTGTCTCTACGCCAGACCAGGGGGCAGAGCCGGGCTCTCCCTCCTTCTCAGGCCTCTTCCTCAGGTATGCTCTTTTCTGTCCTTGCCCCTGACTTCCCCACCAAGGCCACAGCCAGCGGCCCACGGGGCACAGGCTGCGTGGTCGTGGCTGGGAGGTGCGGCCACGCCGGGGTCGGAGAGGCCTCGTGTGGGCTCCAGCCAGCCCGCATATCAAAGCATCTCCTGTCTTTTTCAAGTGTTCAACAGAACATCTGAAGAATCTGCCCAATAATCAGCTCACTTTGTTCTTGCTTAGATTTTAATATTTATCTTCTGATCCAAAGAAACATCTGGTGAATGCCAATGGGGAAAAAGATTAGACATTATGAAAAGCAGAAGGCTTTTTTCCTTTTCTTCCAAACAGATTCACAAGTATGAAAAGTCATAGAGAAATCTAGCAGATTGCACAACGCTCATTCAGAGGAGGGGGCCCTGCACAGCCAAAGTACTGTAATCGAGGATTTAGAAGCCATAAACGCATGAGGACTTTCTGAAGTTAAAAAATCTAAAAAATAAACACCACAACTTTCCAAGCCAAACTGCTTCTCTTTAAAAAGTGTGATTGCACTGCTGGCTCTGGACGCCTTAATTTGGTCCAGTAATTCTCTTCCTGTGCAGGTGGCGTTGTGAGGGGGACCGCTGCCCCTTCATTCTTATCTAGACAGAGTGATGAGTTAGTGCAGACCTAGTTTCCTTTTGAAACATGAAAACACACAGGGCCAATTCCAACGGGGGAGCGACAGCCAGTCCTTTCTACGGTGGCGTGGTTTCTTGGGGTCCTGAGACACTTCGTTGGGAAAGGAGCTCGAGGCTGGTGTTTGGTGTTTAGACAGAGGAAGGACAGCGTCCTTGGCAAGCGCCGTCCAG
This sequence comes from Octodon degus, assembly GCF_000260255.1. NCBI lineage: Eukaryota > Metazoa > Chordata > Mammalia > Rodentia > Octodontidae > Octodon > Octodon degus. The sequence goes on along the minus strand of NW_004524598.1, from coordinate 21,499,441 downwards.
GACGGCTCAAGAGCGCTGTGTGGGTGGCGCGGGTTGCCCTCGGGGCAGGCTGGTCCCGGAGCTCACCCAAGGTGGACGCAGAGAGGGCGTCCGCTGGTCCTGCTGCACGGAATGCAAGACTTTCTCCGAATCTGCAGAGCGCCCCCCGATTCTCCCTTCTGCATTGCTCCAGGAGGCAGCGGAGGCGACTAAACCTCAGAGCCGGGCACAAGTTACACGGAGGGGCTGTGTGGGCACAGGAACCTTCCGCACTGCGGGAGGGAGCGTGGACTGCTGCAGCCGCTGTGGCGGCGGCGGGGAGCTCGCCCGCAGGCTAGGACGGGAGGCCCGCTCGCCCCAGCGGCCCGCACCCCGCGCCCCCCGGTTCTCCAGCAGGACTGAAGACATGACAGCACAGCGATGCACGTGCGCCCGCGTTCGTGGCAGCACAATTTGTCACAGCAGGACCTGGAAACAGTCTAGGTGCCCACCATCTGAGGGGTGGCTGAAACGGTGTGCATGTGTACGCAATGGAGTACTGCTCCGCTATAAAAAGGTAAACTCGAGGCTTCTGTAGGTAAATGGATGCAACTAGAGAGGGCACTCATAAGTGAAATAAATCAGACCTGCATGTATGAAAATCATAGTGTCTCACTAGTAGAAGAACCCGAAACAGTGACTGCAATCTGAAAGCTACAATAGATACCGTGAAAGGGGACCTCTTGGAAGGGCGGGCCAACTGGGGTGAAGAAAAGGACAAAAAAAGTAAGAAGGAAGGGAAGCAGATATATTTATATCTATTTATATATATCCAGGATAGCTTGGATGACTGCTGATTTATTGAAAGAAGCAGTTGATGCTTAATTTTTTTTTTCTCCTTTTAAATTTCTTTTTGTGTTTTTCTTTAAATGTATGCGGCACAGAGTCTCACTATGCAGCTGAGCCTCGTAGTGATCCTCCGGTTTTCAGCCTCCCTGGCGCTGGGATTACAGGC
>NW_004524598.1:21495448-21497663 GCF_000260255.1 Octodon degus | reverse complement strand
ATACTGTTATGTTGAATTTCTCTTATTTTAATGAAATTCTGTATCATTTCTTTTTCTTTCTTTCTTTTCTTTTTTTCTTTCTTTTTTTCTTTTTTTTTTCTTTTCTTTTTTTTTTTATTACTGTTTTGTATTCTCTTTAAAAAATAAAAAAAGGAAGCTGCACCGTTACCTACCAATGCCATTTCCAAAGCCCTGCTTAGTGTCCCGGGTGCGGCAGCAGGCAAAAGTGGTCATGTTTACTTCACTGAAAATTAAGTGGCCCATTATCTGAGCAGGGTTTACTCTCTGTGGTGCTGAGTGCGGGAAGAACCTGCGCCGAGCTTCGGGGTTGGGTGGAAGGCGAGTGAGTAAGGCCGTCAGAGGATGATTCGGCAAAACACTAAGAAAAAGCCTTAGAATTCTCCACAGCCTGTGACTCAGCAAATTCACTTCTGCAATTTTAATAAAGCACATAGGCGTGCATAGCATTTACAAGCTACTGTGCTCTTGGAAGTCTTAGGTATGAAATGCATTCAAACGGTGTAACATGAAGAAATCTTTAAAAATCATAGTTAACCAAATGGGAAATGAAAATCAAAGTTCCCAGAATATATAAATTTAATCTCATTGTTACACTCAGCGTCTGCATTTCTGCACACATGGATGATTAGGAAAGGCTGGAAGGGGTATTCTGCACGGTTCAGGGTCACCTCCAGGTGGCTGTAGTAGAGCTCCTGTTGTCTTCATTGAATTTTTATATATGTCTCTCATGCATATGCGCTGATTTGGTATATGGGTTGTGTGTCACGTAGCTTGTGTGGTTTTTCTTATATCTTTGCTTATGAACCCAGGGGACTAGGACTTTTTGTGGAATCCCACTAGCAGCAGCATCATAGCTCTGTGATATTTGCCAAAGGCAAATTGTCTGGGGCATAGGCGTGACTGGTCTGTCACCTACCTGCCCCCATCACCCGTCATCTGTGGTGAGATATCCAGTGTCCTGGAGGCGTTGTGTCAGTGCTGGGGACCCTACTGCCCTCAGCAGCACAGGAAAAAGGCAACAACAGATAGGATGATACCATGCCATCTTAAGTGCTCTAAAGTGATATAAAATAATGGGGCAGCCACAGGCAGCACACTCGGAGTAACCGCTCTGAAGTCTCTTTCGAGGCATGTTAAAAAATTATGGTGAATATATGCACGAAAGTTTGGATGATGGTGCTACCGCTTTCTGCTGGTCTTTTGAAAGGAGCAGTCAGTGCTTTATTAATTAATTAATTTATTTTTTCTTTTGAATTTCTTGCAACTTTTTTGTTACTGTTTTGTTTTTTCTTTAAACCAATCTTGCACTTTTATATCCGGTAACCTGAACCACTAACTTGAAGACAACATCATGTAATACAGTAACCATTGTTGAATTCCTATGACTTTGTTTAGTGAAATTTTGCTGTTTTTTTTTTTTTTTTTTGTACTGGAGATTGAACTCAGGACCCTGTGCTTGCCAGGTAAGAGCTTATTCTACTGAGCTATCTCCCCAGGCCTCTTTTTTTTATGTTTAGTGAAATCTTGTATTGTTTTAATGTTGTTTAAAAAATTATGGCAAATGTTCACATTAAGTAAAATTATGATAGTAAAGGGCACCTTGCCATTAATCCCACTCAGAATGCCCATACCCTTACTTCACACTCACAGATCCCACTGTCCTTGCCGCTTTCTGCAGCAGCTCCGGGAGTCCTCCCTCCAGGAGCCTGTGCGTTGTGATTCCAGGGCTACCTGGATGCCCTGAGCCAATGCGAAGTGTTTCAGTTTCCCAGCATTTTGACTTCGGGCAAGAGCTGACAGCTGCTCAGCACACATGCGTGCGTGCGTGCGTGCGTGCGTCACTACGGCAAATGAGGACGTGCTATCATATTTTCATTTTACAGAAATTGCCACAAATGGCTGATCAGGGGTGGTGATCACAAAATATGACGAAAGTTTAAATTAAAAACTTTTTACAGTGTCACTAATCACCCTCAAAATTCTCCCTTTGCTTCAAATGCACCCATCATTCTCGGCAGCGTGTCTTTTACGGTAATATGGTTTTGAAACAAAGAAACGGTTTCATATTTTTGATTATCCCTTGTGTGTTGAGGTGAGTTAACAAGCAGGTGGGCAGGCAGTAGGGACTTGGTGCAAGACCAGCAGAGCACCACAGGAGGGAGGAGGGAGGAGGCAGGAGGGAGGAGGGAGGAGG
>NW_004524598.1:21478365-21494888 GCF_000260255.1 Octodon degus | reverse complement strand
AGGAGGGAGGAGGGAGGAGGGAGGAGGCAGGAGAGAGGAGGGAGGAGGCAGGAGGGAGGAGGGAGGAGGTGGCACTAGCAAGGGAAGGGAGGGAGCTAAGGCAGGTGCAGTGCGTAAGACCCCAAAAGCCCAGGGGTTTTCATTCTCTTCTCTTTTTTTGGTGGAACCGGGGATTGAACTCAGGCCCGGTTATTATTCTACTGAGCTATCTTCCCGGCCCCTTGCATTCTCTTCTGTGTGGACAGTTACTCTCCCAAGTCCTGCAGTCAGGTGGGGACAGTGCTGGGACCGGAGCTCGGCCCTCTGACCTGATGTGACATTGGCCTCTGTGATAAGAGCTTCCACTGGGCAGCGTGGCCAGTGCGGTCAGAGCCTTGGGAGTGAGGTCGGGACACGCAGGGACAGAGCACTCCCACAGGTGACAGTGCCTGTCCATAGAGCATGTACAGGAAGACTACCTGTTGACTCCCAGATCCAGTGAGACCAACTGGAAGAGCCACACATGGGGAGGCAGCAATCTGAGGTTCTAGAACTATTGTGACCATTATTTAAATCAAAATGTTTTTGTCAATTTTTCTTAAATACTTGCATATATGTATGTGTGTATGGATATGCATCTATCCATGTCATATCTAGGTTATACATATATTGCTATCTATAATTTAATTTAAATTTGTTCAACTATATTTCCTTTTTAAAAAAATGTATTTGGTACAGGGTCTCACTAGGCAGCTTGGACTGACTCATAGTGATCCTCCTGTTTTCAGCCTCCCTAGAGCTGGGATTATAGGTGTACGCCACCACGCCCAGTCTCAGTGGCTGGCTCAGCACGCCCAGGGGTGGGGCTGGCACGGGGCATATGGTACCACGGATCAAGCCTAAGTCCCTGAGCTTGTCTAAGCAGGCACTTAGTCCACTGAACTATCTCACCAGCCCTCAACTATATTTCTTAATCTATAAAATTACCGTGGAATAAAAGAGAATAGTAGCTAATTATTGAGAAACTTTGAAATTTTGTAAATGTTAATTACTTTTTGCTATTCTGATGTCTCAGCTAATTTTGAATATGGGTTTTTGAAGAAAAAAAAATCTCTTGCAAATTAATGAGAGACAAACTAGAAAATAAGTATCAGCTCACAGAAAGGGGCTTAACTCTGTCCAGAGTGAGAGGATGTGGCCAGGGGTGACAGTCTATTTGGGACAGACATCCAGGATGGGACAAATGTGGTTGGGGGTGACAGTATTTCTGACAGGCTAATGCCGAAGGGCAGCATGCCACTGCCCACTTCATTCTCCGTTGGCCAGCGGAGCCCAGTGACAGAGAAGGTGACAGGAAGTGTTCTGTGGATTAGCCAAAAGGGAGAAATTTGGGGTACTAAGCCTGGTATTATCCCTGACAAAATGCTAGGAAGAATTCTTAGCCAGGTACAGCAGCTTTGGGAGCCGATTCATGGAGAGGAGGATGGCGTGACAAGCCAGCTTTGGTTTGCAGTTTTGGATAGGTTTGTAAGTGACTTATGACGTGAATCTAGAGGGAGCCGGCCACCTCGAGTTATCCTGGCAACCTCACCACCCCAGCAGCAGCCCGAAAGTTCTAGGTGCAAAGCCTGAAGTGGGCTAACCCGAGCCCTAGATTGCCGTGCGGTCAGAGGTTTTGAAAGTCCATTTTGACTTTTCATACTACTCCACCATATTTTCATATTTGTGTTTTAATTTAGAAGTAATATTACTTTGGTTTCCCTTTTTGAATCTTGTCTGACTGACGCTGCAGGAGTGAACACAGTATTTGTCTGGAGGTTTTGTCTCCAGCAGGGACATTGGCTCAGCTCTGCAGGTGCAGCTGGATCCTAGGGTCTTGGCATCTAAAGTGGATCTGAGCAATGGGTCTACATCAGTGAGATAAAACGTCACAGCAGTAAACGTCACTTCCCAGGTACATACCTCAGCAACAGCACCGCCACCAAAGTCACGTCAAAGCCTGGTCTTGCCGGTGGCTTTAGCAGATGCTTCTTGTGTAGCAGGCTCTGTGCTAATCTGCTAATCCTTTGGTTTTCCCTTTTGGGGGTGGGGGACTAGGGACTGAGCCCTCCACCCTCACACCCAGCTGCATCTGCAGCCCTTTCTAGTTCGAGCCAGGGCCCCACTGTGTGCTAAGTTGCTCTAAGTTGCTCAGGCTGGGCTCTAACTTGCCTCTGCGGCTTCCACTCCCGAAGTGCTCGGCGCCCAGGTGTGCGCCGCCCCACCCAGCTGCTAGTGCTTTATTCTCCACCCTCCTTTGCTCACTACCTCTTTAAAGTAAGTACTCAATTATGTGTGACTTCAGGGTCACCTAAGTGGCAGGACCGGTGTGAGGACTCAACGCCGAGCCGCTTCCAGACCTCCCCTTTGCGCGCCACTGCTTCTCCCCGCAGCAGCGGAGCACATACGGTGTGGCGAGCCCTCCAGGTGCTTGTAGCGCTGAGACTTTTAGTGCAGCACTGGCTTCAAATAAGCGTGAGGGACACAAAACGATCATAACATTGGCTCGCTCACACCGAGGGAGACCAGAGTACCAGGGGCCAGCCTGAAGTTTGCTCAGTTCTGGGTGGCATGAGGTTAAAATATTGGCGCCCTTCACAGAGTTCAAGGACAGTGGGTGTGGAAGTCATGCCTTAGGTGGGTTAGTCATGCCTGAGATTATTTTAGCAAGAAGAAGATTCGGATGAGTGCCAAGGTGTGATTGTTATCCTGCTCCTTATTTCTAGCATGAGGTGAGAGAGACCATAGCAACTTTGATTTGAAAAAAGATGCTATAGTTCACAGGATTTGTAGTTTCTCAATGGATGACCTTTTGCCCTCTCTTCCACCCTTCCTGGTCTCCCCGAGGCTCCACCATCTTCATTCCTGATGTTCAATTAGAAACCGGTATTTGAAAGCTGGAGAGCGCAGCGGCCCGGGAAGTTGGCCGCCTGGCTTCGTTCCTGGCGCTGCCGAATTTTGCTTTTGCCTGTGTGCAAGGCCCGTGATCTCTTTGGGTTATTTTATACTGCTCCCCAATTTACAGGTTGAAATGAGATCATCTATATGAAACTGATGGGAAGTTTGAAACATCATGCATGATTATTGCTAATAATATTGTAGTTAGCTGCAAGGCTGCCTAAAGCCAGGATTATTCTTGAATAAATAGCGCACCTGTTGGGGGCGACTCCCGCCTCTCCACGCGCTCTCCTCCTCGGGACTGCGTATCCTGAGACTGTCTGTGATGCCGCATTGCTGTTTAGCATTTTAAATCCAGTCTGGCTTCTCCTCTTAAAGCAAGAGGACTTTTCAAGTGAGTGGCTGGTAGTATAACGGGCACATATATCGAATCTCCTTAGTCTGGGCTGTTAAGTAAGTTTAATTAATTTACTAAGTTAATGTTCCACTGCCAGCAACAGAAGCCTCATTGCCATCAGCTGGGGAGAGGGAATTGAAAGCCTAAATGAGTTCATTTTTTCACAGTTGGAATTAGGGGCCAGTTAGCCAGTTGTGTGGGTTTTCCAATTTCTCCCTCTGCCCTGGGGGAATCCAGGCAATTCACTCCCCCACACGAAGTGTGAGTAAAATCCGGAAGACGGAAGGGGAGAAGAAAAAGATCAAAAGAAAAACCCTGCCCGACATCAGCTTCCATTTTTGGAACTGGAAGTGCTGTCTCCTCATGGCCTGCTAAGTTGAGTTTGTGGAACCTTTTGCGAATGTTCCTAATAGATTCAGAAAATAAGAAAGGCCTCAGTGAAAGATATTTACTGTGTGCATTTTCATTGCAGGGCGAACAGATAAAGGGAAAACAAATAAACAATAAAAGAATGGAAACAAAATTACAGAAATTTGCAAAATTTGACAAATGGTGGGCTGTAGTTGCCACAAGCTAATGGCTTACAATGATTAATAAGAGGAAAAATAATTGCATTTCATTAAGATTGATGACACCCCATTTAACCTCCCCTCTCGTTTCAGCCCTAAAGTGGAAAGAGATGAAGTTCTCATCTATAATAGCTCCTGTACCATTACCATGGAAACTGAGGCAGAGATGGAGTGTGAGACGCCTAATCAGCCAATTACCACCAAGATTACTGAGATACGGAAAAGCTGGGGCCAGAACACTCAGGTATAATCAAATCTTTTTTACAGACTGATTCAAACAGCTCAAATTAAATTTGTAATATTGTGTACATTAAAAAAACAATTTAGTCCAAATGGCAGCGATATATAATATTAAATGCTCTCCAGCTCTGAGGAGCCGGCCTAATGCACAACATCTGAATTCGGAGTTAACTATGGTTAATCATATATTTCCTCAAAAATGAATGCGCGCTGCCTGGGCTCTTTTAAAGTAAGTTCTGGACAGATAATATCCTGAGCTTTCTGTCCTGTTTTCTGGATGGGGATTTGCAAGGGTTTTTTGTGACTTATTCCTTCATAAAATAAGCAGCCCACCATTTAGCCAGGCCTTCCTGGAAGACTTCCCGGCCCCTGCACCTGCTCAGCGTGGTGGGCCAGAGTGGTGTTCCCTGGGAAGCAGAGTGCAGCCCTGAGAAGTCACATCAGGGACGTGCAGCCTGCTTCCTCCGTGCCTCACTCCCTGTAAGCGGCTTGAGTGTGGGCTGGCCTATTGTGCTGTCCTCATTCGAAACCACATGCTGCCTGGGATTGTCTTCTTTCCTTATTATATAGAACTTTTGCGCTGGTGCTCGAAATGTACGTGACTATCAAAAAACGTTTTTTCCCCTTTCTTTTCTGAACTGTTTCCTGACTACCTTGGGATCCCTCTGGCTTTCTATTACCTGCCATCTCTTCGTTCCTCTTTACTTTTCCCCTGCATGATGGCCTGCGACTGTCACTTCCTGGTTCTCAGTGTCCCCACCTCCAAATGCTGTTCCCTTACAGTTAGATGCTGCGGCTAATTCTGCATTTCTGGAACCGGTGTCCCCAAATCCCAGACCCCACCTTTCTCTGGGCTTCTTTCTCAGCAATCAGCGCTCAGAGATGATTCAAAAATTCTTTGTAGTGAGGCAGGAGTGCGGTGGGACACAAAGCAACTGTTCAGCCTCTCTGGGCCTCTGCTGGTGTTTGGGGGAATAATAGCCTGGTACTGTAGGGGTGGTTGCATGGCAAATGGACAGAGAGGGGCTTTAGCGAAGTGCTGAAGAGTGTGAGCTTTAGAGATAGGGCACCCAGGTTTGAATATGTCCCTGACCACCTGGAAGGACTTCAGGTAAATTATTTAACTCTTCTGTGTCTCAGTTTTCTTTATCTTTCCTTTTCTTTCTTCCTTTTCCTTTTTTTGAGGCAGGATCTAGCTATGTAGTGTAGTCTGGCCTTAAACTTACTTATGTATCCCAAGCTGGCCTTGAACTTATGGCAGTCCTCCTGCCTCAGCCTTCCAAGGGCTGGGATTGCAGGTGTGCACCACCAAGCCCAGCTCAGTTTTCTTATCTATAAAATGGGGATAATTTTAGCTAACACCGGATACAGTCATGAGGCTTCTAACATGTGAGCCACTGACACTGACCCTACCCATAGTGAGTGTCAGGTGTTGGCATTATTGGTGATCCTAGTTTACTAGCTGTCAGTCAGGGAACAAGTGACACAGGATTATGTCTGTGTGACACTTGTTGCTTTAATGAGATTTTTTTTCCACTTCTTATAATACTTCGTTTGATTTTTCATCATCTCAGAGCTGAGTTTGTTTTTGGAGGTTAAATACCTCACTCATTTATAAATATTCATATAAAATATTTAGTTCTAAAGAAAATAATATGAAAAGGGGTTTTATTATTTAGTGATAGACTAAATAGGGTTCAAAACAGTATCTACTTAAAGTCAATTCGTCTCCACTAGAGGGAACATCACACACCATCTTGACCAAGGATCTCATTTCAGAGATGAATTTACTAAGATTCTTCCAGGAAAGGTGGCCGGGCAAAGGTCACACAGCTTGCTATTTCACATCAGAAACTGGGCAGCTGTAATCCTCGTAGGGGAGGTAAGCCATCGAATCTCCAGAGAGCAAGTGGCGTGGCTGTGAGAGTACATTAGCTTGCACTAGTGTGCAGGGAGCGCCAGCCCTGAGGGGTGAGGGAGGAGGGCCCTACGGCTGCAGCTTCTAGGCATGAATACCCTGCATTCAAGTGTGCTAAGGCCATAGTTTACAACAGTCTATTGGGAGCAGGAGTCTATCAAGTAAAGTTAGGGGGAACGTAGGGAACCAGACCAGGGATCTGCAGCAAACCCTTAGCATTTAAGATCTGCAATAATTCTCTTAGGGTCCCAAAGAGTGAAAGGAGGGTTATGGGCACAATTCCTGTCATACTGACCAGATCAGCATAGTGGTAGGTAGGTAAAACTGTAGCTACACAGACACACAAAACCCCAAAATTCTAAGACTGGGTGTGGTGGCATGTGCCTGTAATCCCAGCACTTGGGAGCTGAACACAGGAGGATCCCTATGAGTCCAATCTGTGTAGTGAGACCCTGTAGACCTGGTACTAAATAAATAAATAAATAAATACAAACAAATAAACCAAAAATTCTAGATAATTGGGAAATCATTGGTTCTAGATTCTACTCTCAGGTAGGGTGACTGGGTTTGCTCCTGGAATTGGATATAATAAAGTCTATTAGTAGAAGGTTTATAATTAAATGTCCATTCAATTGATTGATTATCTTTTGAGAATATAAGATCCACAGTTAAGAACCATGTTTGGATAATATGACTCTGGTTGGGACACGTCTATACTCTATTTGGGCTGTAAACACCTTGCCCACCATGCGTGATGCCTGGTGAAGCTGCTCGTGTGGATGTTTAATTTTCTTACTTGGCTGGGAAAGAACATGCCGCCTTTGTTAGGGTGAATGATTTGGGTCCAGGCCTGGGGAAGATGTGTACTGATTGGTGCTCAGTCAGGTGTAGAACACAGGATGCCCTTCCAAGTTCAGGAATTTTCCAGATGAGAACCTTACTACACTGATTCCATAGAATAGATTTAGCAGTACAAGGTTTCCAAAGTCAAATGACTTGTAAAACGCTGTGCTTAAAAAGGTGCACGCACTTCCTTCCTTCTTTTCCCGTTTCCCTTACAGAATAGCTTGCTAATTGTACTGCTGCTCCATTGAAAGCAACAGTTAAGACAATATTTTTCTTTTTTTAATTTATTTTTTTTGACCAATTTTGCATGCTTGTATCTGGCAACATGCTCAACTAATTTGAATACAACAATACACACTGTAACAACCATTGCTGGATTCTTGTTATTTTGTTTTCTGAAATTCTGAGCTGTTTCGTCTGAGGACAGGGCTGGGCTTGATCTGTGGTGGCTGTTGGGACCGAGGTGGAGCTGGACCATGCACAAGGCACACGTGGAGCCCTCTGGGACCCAGAAAGAAGGATGGGCTGTGCAGGTCAGCTCTCTTTTCACTTTCACCTCCAGTTTTTTATTGTTTTTTACTGTTTTTTATTCTCTCAAAAAGTTACACACACACACACACGCACGCACGCACACGCACTCAGCCATTATGTGTATGCGTGTATCTTGGGACATCATGTAGACTCAGAGAAGGACGAAAGACCAGGGGAGAGGACACAGCGTTGTTTTCCTGTCGGAGGATATTGGAGAGCATCCAATACGTAGACGCGTGGTGTGAATTTCCGTGGAGAGCCATGGTGTGGCACATCACCCGAACTTACTTGTCTGAGGAGCTGCTTCGTCTCAGAATTTCTTGTGGGTCTAGTGGCTGGTCTGTGGCCCTCCTTGGCAGGTGTTGCCTGAACTGTGCCTTTTCCCCACAACCACGCTCTACTGAAGTAATAGCGCTTGTACTATGCTGTGAAGACCAGGTAAGCTCAAGATGTCCAAGGGGTCAGAGGAAAGGCATCTCTGTAGAGAAAGCAAGGAGCACACGGCACTGAGGCGCAGTTTCCCAGAACAGCGCAGGGTGCACGGCATGCGTAGGATGCCGAGGAGCTGCAGGTGGGCTGGGGTCAGCTTGTGCTCGAGGGTTACGCGCTTGTTCGGCAGGTGACAAAGAGTCCTGAGGGAGCTCGAAGGACTAAGCGCTTTCATCAAGCAACCTGGTATTTGAGTGCAGGGTGACCTGAGTGCAGATCCACGGGGAGCTGAAGCTTCTCACCCAGGTGAGAAGAAGCTGGCAAATAGCGAGGGCATGGGGAGAAGGGACCCCTCGAGAGCCGAGACTCGGGGAGGGAGATGAACACATGCAGGTACAACCACGGCCACCCATGTGCACACAGCGATGGTGCTGTGTGATTTCTGTTGTTTTCCTGACTTGTATGTAAAACATGGGCACCGATATTCCTCTTCTGGTAACCTATTTAGTGACCATTCAGACCGGTGACTGAGGTGTTCGGTACCCCGTTAATGAGGTGTTCGGTACCCCGTTATGCCCCACAACTTGGACTTAGGGTGCAGGAATGGGGCCAGCAGTGCGGCCTCCTGGGGGCTTCTACAGGACGCTATTGTCATTTCTGCTGGGGGTACCTTGTAGTACTTTCTGTAGTTCTGTGCATGGCATGCACCACAGTGCTCTGTGTAAGAGTTCTAAAAATCAAAAGCAAAGTCATCACGTTGGAATCTCTGTGGATTACTTCTTTGTCCTGGATATTGTAATGTGCACACCACACGCAGTTCCTCCTCTGAGGGTGAGTTCACCGAACAACCTAGACAAGTACATAACCTGATCACTAGGTGAGGAATGTCTGTGTAGCATTCCATGATGTTAGCTACGTGAGAAGTCTTGGTTTTTCAGTGCTATATGCCCAAAGCTTAGAATTATACCTGCTGCAATAATAGGGTCCCATTAAGATTACTGAATGAATGAGTTATAAATGAATAAGTACAATCTGGCCATTTTTATGAAAAGTAAATTTTTCTTTTGTTTGATCATTATACTGTGTATTAGACACTGACAAACTGAAGCAGCAGGAAAGATGTTAGAAGCTGAAAATGATTCAAAAGCGTGCGGGAAGACCCAGCCGAGTATCACAGAGAAACCTGAGGTTCAAGAGGGTTCTGAAGTAGAAGTGATAGGTTTGCTTGGGTGGTGGGAAAACTCCAGCATGATGGAGGCAGAACAAATCAGGCTTAGCGGGGAGCCGAACACAGCGAGTGTTCTCAGCGGGTCTGAGAGAGATTCCGAGCAGGATGGAACAAACATCTAGAAGCCGACGGAAGCTGCTGTGTTGGCGTTCCCCGACCGTCCTTCCTCCCTTTCCTACTTTCTGTCCCACTGTGCAGCATTTGCACCTGGGGCTCTGAAGATGAAGTCGGAAGAGTGGCTCATAAAGCCCAGAGGGACCGTCTGAGGACAGGGCTGGGCTTGATCTGTGGTGGCTGTTGGGACCGAGGTGGAGCTGGACCATGCACAAGGCACACGTGGAGCCCCCTGGGACCCAGAAAGAAGGACGGGCCGTGCAGGTCAGCTCTCTTTTCACTTTCACCCCAGAAAATGCCTCCTGCTTCACCCCATGCACCCGCCTTTCGCCTGCAATGTCAGTGGTAACCTGCAGAGGGTTCTGGGCCCGTCTAAGCTGCTGTATCAGTAGAAGAAGAAGTTTTCAGACAATGCTATTAAAATTCTCTGGGGCAGCTTGGAGAATTGTACTGCTGATTTTTGCTGGTCTATTGAAAGGAGCAGCTAATGCTCAATTTTTTTCTTTGCCTTTTTGATTTCTTATAACTTTTTAAAGCAATTTTGCCAGTTTATATCTGATAATATAAACAACTAATTTGGAGATAACATTATGCAATATGACATTGTCAAACTCCCATTACTTTTTTAGTGAAATTCTGTATTGTTTCTATTTTTAAAAAACATTTTGTATTCTCTTTAAAAAATACTGAAATTCTCTGGGAAATGATTTTGAATCTAGAATACCATATTCATTCAAGTGTTTTTTTTTTTTGTAATAAGAATTAAGTCAAGACACACAAGCTGTACTTGGAAGGTCCACCACTGTCCTGCACTCTCTGAAAGGTGGCCTGTGCTGATAAACCAGGGAGTGGGTAATCCAGGCAAGAAGGTACAGGATACAAAAGCCACTAATGAACAGAGAAGCTCAACCTAGGGAAGGATCGAGTACACATTGTTGGTATTATGTTTGTGAAGCTTACTGTAATTGTTAAGAGTGAGTTAATTACCACACAAAGCAGGAGCCTATTTATTTATTTATTTTTCTGTATTTTAGGGAGGGGTCTACAGAGTGTTCAGGGTCTCACTACTAGATAGGACTCATAGTGATTTGCGTGTTTACAGTCTCCCAAGAGCTGGGATAATAGGCGTGCACCACAACGCCCAGTCTTGATCACCATCTCAGCATGCCATGGGGGTGGTGCTGGCACAGCAGGCCCAGGGATTGAACCCCCAGCCCCTGTGCCTGCTTGTAGGTGCTTTAATCCACTAAGCTACTTAGCCAGCTCTCCCAGCCTATTTTTTAAGTAGGTACAATAGAAAAAAAAAAAAAAAAACAAAAAACAAACCCAGAGACATAAACTTCCTTCATCGACAGAATGAGAAAAAAATCAAGTTTGTGTGAAAGTGGGACATAGATAGCAGAACAGTCAGTGGCCTGACCATGTGGTAAAATGGATCGTCTAAAGACAAAGTTTTAATAAAAAAGATGAAACAAGGGATTTACATCATAGGAACCTAGGATAGCTTTGGGTTTAGAGACAATTAGGCCCCCAAATTGGACCCGAGGAAAGACGCTAGAAGAGAGGTTGCTTAATGTTCACAGGGCGGCTATATGCCAGGAGATCGGCCCTGTTGGTCAAGGCAGCGAGCCTCCTCCTTCAGGAAGCAGATATGAAATTTGTGGATGAAATAAATTAGTGAGATGCTGGTTGGGTTCTTGACACCAAGCACAGGAGAGTGGGAGTGGCGACTGCAGTTGATGTAAGTGCAAGGTGCGAGGTGGTGCGAGTTCTCCTTGAAAGGGAGTCACCCACCCATCTGACACCAAAGTGTTTTCTTCTATCCAGCACCAGAATCTAGGCAAATACAATTCTAGCATTCCTAGGAAGGATATCGGAAGATACTGCTTGGGAGAGACTATATCAGCGCAAGGACTCACAGGTTCTAGCGTTCAGAAACCTCCTGCAGTCCTGATTACTTGGGTTGTCTTATTAAAATATGAATGGACAGCAGTTTGGTTTTTGCCATGAGAAGACAGTGAATTTCAGGCTTATGCTCCTGCCATACGTGGCCACAAAACTGGTCGAGGCATTTTCAGGTCTTGGTCCACACAGAGCATGCGCCCGTGATCCTCAGGGGAGGGACACACAAGGAGGATGAGTTTCTGTTGGAGCGCACCGCACGAGGAAACTGAGCCCAAGCCAAGGGTGGCAGTGAGCCATTGGGGATGGAGGCTAGGGGTGCTGATGTCGGGGTGACTTGCGGAGCAGGGTGCCGATGTGAGGGAGCTGTGCAGAGAGCGTCTCAGGAAGCTGTAGGGGTCTCTCGTGGGCATCTCTGCTCTGCGGCCAGACTGCTAAACAGTCACACAGTGAGGGCATTTCTTATTTTATGTATTTAAGACAGGGTGTTCAGGTCTCACTACATAGATCAGACATTCTCCTGATTTCAGCCTCCCAAGTACTGGGATTACAGGCACACGCGACCAAGAGAAGTCTCAATTGCCATCTCAGCGCACACTGGGGGCGGGGCCAACATGACACACCGGGCAGGCTCCTTAATCTGCTGAGCTGTTCGGCTGGCCCTAGTAAGTGCATTTCTGTTAGGGCTGGCATAGAGAGGTGTGCGTCAGCATCCATCCTCAATCAAGTGAGCAGCGCGATGTGGGAGGATGTTGGAGAGATGGTGTCTTAGACTGTAGAGGCACTGATTTGAAAAAGATCACACTTTAGAAATAAGGCCATTGGGGTCAGGGAGATGGCTCAGTAGAATAGCACTTGCCTGGTAAGTGCAAGGCCCTGAGTTCAATCCCCCATACCACAAAAAAGAAAAAAAAAGGGGGGGGGCTATTTATTTATTACAACTTTGAATTTATGTAGTTTACAGTCGTTCTGGGGAGTGTTTGCATGTACATACCACAGCTTGTTTCTCTTTTATAATCTGTTCCCCTTCCCCTCCCCTTGCCCCTCCCTCCCCCCCAATGCTCTACCCTGCCTTTTGCTCCTGTTGGCATTATTCATCTTAGCTTTTGCTACGGAATATAGTGCTCACATTAACTGAGGTTGTTAGGCTCCCAGACATGGTGCAACTTTCTTCTACTTATTGCCCCTCAGGGCTGTCAGTGTAACCAGCCGCCTGCTGTGGCACGAGGGTTGTAGTTTTACTGCTGCTGCCCTAGAATAAAGGTGCTCTAGACCCACCCAGATAGATCCTGACAGTAAGGCTCAATAGAAATAAGCTTTGTTTTTGAGACTGAAAACAATGTTTTAACGAAAACTTTTTCTCGCCAACTTGTCTTTTTTTTTTTTTTTGAGACACACTATCACTATGTAGTGTAGGCTGCCCTCAAACTCACAGCAATCCTCCAGCCTCAGCCTTCCCATCATGTCCAGCTTCCCAACAACTTTAAATATCACTTTCATTTTTTAAATATGAAGCTCCGTGGCATCAGGACTTGTTTCCTGCTCCACAGGGTTTTTTTTCAGTCAAGGTCTTACTTTGGTATTGGGCTGGTCTTGAACTATGCAGCCTGGGTCTGTCCTTGACCTTGCAAGGATCCTCCTGCCTCAGCCCCCTGAGTGCCGGGCTTCCAGGTGTCCAAGGCTTCAGAGGCTGCTGTACTACTAACTCCCGGTACTCTTGAGGTATGTGTTAGCTGTGTTCTCCTCTGTGGGAAGTCCGTGCAGCAGCTTCAGGGGCTGGGTTCTTAGGAGATGCTTAACCACTTCAGTTTTGCATTTACTGAAGGGATGTTCTTATGAACTTGTGGAGTGTGTGCTTTTTCTAATCTAAGCATCTTGATTTCATCTTTTTCTCAATACAGTCCGTCGTCTCACTATGCTTGTTGTTCTGGTGACAGCATGCAGCTTGTGAGGGTGTGGTGGATACCCACTGTACTTTTCATGATCCTCAGGTGAAGGTTGGAACACTTTATCTGGAATTCTTGACTTGGTAACTTTGTGACGAATCCGGTCTTTACCCATGAGAGGTTCCACATGTTTTGTCACAGTCTGTAGCCTGACTGGGGGCTGTGAACTGCTGAATACAAAATCCCTGCCATAGTGTCATAATTATTTGTCTTCAGAGGTTGTAGGAAGCAGACAGATCTACTGGTGAAATGCTCTGGAAATGGACAGGTTCCCCCCTCTCTGGCGCAGCATGCCCTAAATGTCCAGTCTGAACTTTCCAATTATCTCTGTCTCTGTCTCTGTCTCTGTCTCTCTGTCTCTCTCTCTCTCTCTCTCTCTCTCTCTCTCTCTCTCTCTCTCTCTGTCTCTCTCTGTATTGGGGATCGAACTCCGGGCCTTGCACTTTCCAAGCAGATGCATGAGCAGCTGTGCTGTCTCCCTGGCCTAAGCTATTCTTAATTGCTAGAGTGAAGCCAAATACTCATTAATGAAGAGAACAAAGCACACCTTTGAGAAACGTTATATCCACAGGGTTTAGCCTACAATCAACAACATGGAAAACAAGAGAGCAGAAAGAAAATCAATCAGTACAGAATGATAGAGATGTGCATTTGCTAGAAAGTCATTTAAAACTGTTATAAGCATATTCAAAAAATTAAAAACATGTAAGAAATGGAGTTATAGGAAATAGTAGTGAAGAGCTTCAGACTCTTTTAAAAATCTGTAGAACTGAACTAATATTGGTAATGAGAATGTCGGTAGATAGGCTGGACGCTAGATTGGACTCTAGAGGATGTGTGACCTGTGACATTAGGAGCAGCTGTTCATCAAGCTGAAGAGGCTCTCCAAACTGAGGAACAGAAAAGAGAAAAGGAAATAGTATGTTTTACTTTTTTTTTTTTTTTTTTGTTGGCAGTACTGGGGCTTAGAACTCAGGGCCTTGTGCTTGCCAGGCAAGCGCTTATTCTACTGAGCTATCTCCCTGGGCCCTGGAAAGGAAATAGTAAATAAGTAGTAATCTGTGGTACAGTGTGAACCAGTGCAATATTTGTGCAAGTGGGGATGCAGAAGGAAAGTGGTAGGAGAGACAGAATATATATATATATATATATATATATATATATATATATTGTTTCCCCTATAAACATATATATATATGTTTTCCCCCTTTTGTGTGTATTATTTGGTACAGGGTCTCACTATGTAGCTTGACTTGTAGTGATCCTCCTGTTTTCAGCCTCCCCAGTGCTGGCATTATAGGTGCCCCCACCATGCTGGGAGGATAAACATGTAAAGAAATAGACCAATTTTCTAAATTTGATGGAATCCAGAAGCTTGTAGATGTAGGCTTACATACTTAAATCAGAAGAACTCTAAAGAGAATCATCAGCATTCTGTGTTAAGATGGCAGTTCTCCCAAATTAAAATGTAGAGTCAATAAAATTCCAGAAAGTATCTGTTTTTCAAATTACTTTTTGGGTTGTAAACCTAAACTGAGTTTTGAACATTATGGAAGTATAATGATCTAGAATGGCCAAAAATACCATGAAAAAGACACTGCCTAATATTATGTCCATTAAATCTAATGTACCCCAAAGTCTTGTGTGTTCAACGGTAGGGATGTTAGGTGATTGGTTCATGGGGGTGCTATGTAATCACAGCTGAATATCCTGCTGGGGGCAGCTGCTCAGGCATGTGCTGGAGGTGCGGGCGCAGGTCCCTGGACCTGCCTTTCTCTCCCTGCTTCCTGGCTGCTTTGGGTTGAGCAGCTGCCACCTCCCATGTCATTTTCACCTTGGAGCCGAGCAACCATGGACTCCATGTTGTGAAACCGTGAGCCTAGTCAACATCTTTAAGTTGTGGGTGTTGGGTATTTAGTTCCAGTGACAGGAAATTGATAACAATGATGTAGGTTTACTGCTACAGTCACACCTGACCATCAGGTTCAGAAGCCTCCAGAACTGGCTCGCAGGCAGAGTGTAGTAAAGCTTGGAAATGAGGACTAGAGAGACATAACATGTTATAAGCAGAGCTTGATAACTGGTGTGAGCTGGAGCGCAGAAGACAAGGGTGCTGAGTGATGTGAGGGCAGTCAAGGTGGGGCCATGAGGTTTCAAATGGGAATGAGCTCAGTTGGAAATGGTGTGAAGCTGTAAACGATGCGTTCTGGCAAAGAATTTGTCTATACTTTGCCATGCTCTAAGGCTTGACGTGAGGCTTAATTAAGGGTGACAGACTAATGAGTCTGGCAGAGGAGATTTTAAGGCAATTGTTAGAAATTTCCTGTATTCCAACTTTGGCATCACTTGTGGCTGCTTTTTTCATGATTTGTAGTGAAAGTTAGGAGAGAAAAGCAGAGTGAAAAAAATGTGAAAAGTTTGATGTCTCATCAGAAAAGCGTGTGTAGAGTCGGGGCCCAGAAGAAGGTAGTTGGTGAAAAGATGCACAGCACGAAAGAAGAGATAAGCGCTTTGTGCCAGGACAGAGGCAAGATGGGCCAGGGGATCTCAGCTGTGGGTCAGATTTCAGCCCTCACTGGTTCAGGGTTGTAAAGGTGAACTTGAATGACTTTGCCGTAAGATGGGAGCCCAGGACCCTGCGTCCACCCTGAGCCACCTAAGAAGAGCATTCCCAAGTTCCTCCCCTCAGGAATGGGCTGTGTCAGTCCTGACACAGGGAGCCCCTCCACAGCTCAGGCTGGCAGCAGACTCTGGCATCATCCATGTGGCACTGGCTTACAGGCTTGCAGAATTCAAGAACTGCAAGAGTCACAGGGACTCCACGTAGACTTCAAGGGAAGGTTGGGAGGCCAGAAAGTTGTGCCTCTGAGAGGGTGGTACATGAGAATGAAGGTGCGGGTGCGACCCCAGGCAGTGGGCATGCTGGGAATAGGGAGTGTCCACCGAGGAGAGCCTTGGGGATGAGCAGGGCCTGCTCCAGAGAGAGCCCACGTGAGCTGCACCTGGCAGGGCCATTGGGGCAGGACTGCACAGGCCTTGGGAAGTTACATCTTACGTAACCTGCCCCGGTGCTGGACATGAAGCTGCAGGACTTAATGTTTGCCCTGCTGAAGTAGGTCTTGCTTTGGCTAACTGTTGTCTTTTCTCCAGTCCCTGCCCTTTGGATTGGGACACTGCCACTGTATGTTACAAATACTTAAATTTGCTTTTGAGTGTTATAGGGAAGTGGTGGTGAACTGATGGTACGTAGGTTTGTATGCAACGTTTGTGTCACTGACAGCTCTAAATGGTTTGCTATCACTGTTAAAGGGGTTCACAACTGAGTTTGCCTTGAGTTTCAGAGGACATATGGCTAGTACCTTTTTTTTTTTTTTAAATTTAGTACAGGGTCTGCAGGGTCTC
Source organism: Octodon degus (assembly GCF_000260255.1). Lineage (NCBI taxonomy): Eukaryota > Metazoa > Chordata > Mammalia > Rodentia > Octodontidae > Octodon > Octodon degus. Next base: position 21,478,450 of record NW_004524598.1, on the reverse strand, counting down.
ACTACACAGACTGAACTCATAGTGATCCTCCTGTTTCCAGCTTCCCAAGTGCTGGGATTACAGGTGTGCACCACCATGCCCAGTC
>NW_004524598.1:21451896-21478055 GCF_000260255.1 Octodon degus | reverse complement strand
AATTAATCATGTGCTGTTCAGAGGTGGGTCTTGGCTGGAGGAGGTGTGTTGCTGAGACACAACTTGAAAGGTTCCTGACTCCCGTCTTCTCCCTCTGCTCTCTGGGTGCCACAGGTGGAGAAGGTCTGCCCTCCCACTTCCACCATGTTGTCTCCACCTTGGGTCCATCTCACCATGGACTGAATGCCCTGAAGCCATGAGCCAAGTTAAACTGCCTGAAGTTGCAGGTTCTGGGAACTTTGTTCCAGAGATAAGATCACTAGTAAGACATCATGCTACAAAGCTCTAGCAGCCAGTTGGCTTTCTAGACAAGACCTCATATGTGAGATGGCTCTTCTGATGAAATTGTATTGACAGCTCTGGAGGTAGTGCGGACCCAGACAAGGAACACCTTAAAGGAAACGTAGGTGGCATATGAAAACGTCACAACGAGGGCTTCGATGACCTTTGAGACTATAGGAGAGAATTCATGGGGGAAAATCTGAATTTTGTGCAGCTAAGGAGACAAAAGTGCCAGGAAAACGCAGACGGCTACTGGGACTCCCGAGCTGGAAGAGACAGGGAAGAAGCAGCTGAGCACTGCGTGGGGCGGCGCCTCCCTGCGCCTGCGCTTGCGTGCAGAGGCCCAGCGGTCTTGAGGTAAATGGCCGTGGAGCGCCGCGCCGGTCCTTGGTGCTTCGCTTGATCCAAAAGATCAAGACTCCGGACAGCTCTCATTCCATCCACTCTTGCAGAAAATATGAGAGAGATTTTTATACAACCCTATACTTAGATGGCTAAATTATCACCACTTGTTTTTTAAAAAATATTTATATTTTAAATTCTCTTGGGCTCTTGTATGAATTCCTCTCCTGAGGAGATTTTTTTTCCTGTTATTATTATTTTTTATTTTTAAAGAGAATAAAATTAGCAAAAATGATTCTTAAAGACAATACAGAATTTCACTAAACAAAATAATAGGAATTCAACAATGGTTGTTATATTGCATATTATTGTCTTTAAATTAGTTGTTCAGATTACCAGATATAGACATGCAAAATTGTTGAAAAAATTAAAAAGTAAAGAAAAAATAATTTAAGCATTAACTGTTCCTTTCAATAGACCAATAAGAATCAGCAGTATAATTATCCAAGCTGCTTTATGTATATATATATATTTTTTTCTTTCCCTTTTTCTTTTCTCTTGTCCTTTATGCTAGTTGTTCCTTCCCTTTCAACTTGATAAGATTTTTGTTTCCTAAAACATTTCCCATTTCATGAGAAGTCCCATTGTATTTTATCATGTCTGTAGACTTTATCTTTTAGACATTTAAGTTACTTTTATTTATTTAAATATCTTATCTCCAAACTAGAAACTGAACCATGTTTGAGTCCTGTGGTGAGTGAATGGATACAGGCATGTATCGGCGCTAGATGACTGATCCAAAAACCACATTGCACAATTTAATTATTATTTTTTAAGGTGATTGCTGTAGAAAATTCATACTATTTATTATACAACTAATTTACTTTTTAAAAATAATATCTATAGGTATTTAGAAGCTAATTTGAAAGTATTTTGTATTTCCCAATCACATTTATCTCTTGTTGATGAAGTCTAAAGCAAATTTCCTTGATTTCCCTTTTTCATCTAGTTTTGTTTTCTTCTTTTTTCTCCCTTCCTCTTCTGCCTCTTTCTCATCTTTCTCCCCTTTTCCCCTCCCCTTCTTCCCTTCTCTCCTCTGCTCCCTATTTTCCCTCTATTCCTTTCTTTCCTTTAGCCCCTGTCTTTCATTCAGGGTGTGTCTTCTGGGCTCTGTGTGGAAAGCAGGGTTGTGTTGGTTGTTGCGCTAGGTCAGAGGTGTAAGCTGCAGGAACTCGATGGTGCCCAGCTGACCTGGCTAGCCTCTCGGAGGCTTATGGGCTTCCTTGTGTTTGTATTTTCTTAGCGAAGTGAGGCCTCCAACGTGGAGCAGTCATCTACTCTAGGCAGAAGGAGTTGAGAGGGAACAGCTTCACCTGTGAATGAGCTTCGCCTCCTTGACATGATCAGGCCGGCAACACAAACAGGATCCATCATAGGCAGACTCCTGGTGCCTGGCTCAGAGTGCAGCTCAGTCCTCGTCAGTGCGGGCAACTCACTTAACCTTTCCAGCTGGTATCCAGCTTTTGGAGGAAGGAAGACAGGGCAGGTAAAATGAATGAGGAAGAAGAAACTCACAGTGCAAAAGAGCCTTGTAGGTTTTTTTTTTTTTTTTTTTTCTTTGCTGAACCGGGGATTGAACTCAGGACCTTGTGCTTGCCAGGCAAGGACTTATTCTACTGAGCTATCTCCCTGGCCCCAAAAGAGCCTTGTAGGGTAGTAATTATGAGTGTAGGGTCTAGGATGAAGCTAGAGCTGAGGCTGACTCTTCTAGTTGTTGTATAACTTCAGACAAATTTTATTAACTGCACAGAGTCTGTTTTTTATTTTATTTTATTGAGAAACAAATAGCAACGAGACAGTTTCAAAATTGATTAATAGGACAGTTTCAATAATTAACACATTGTACATTGTTATCTTCTTAGTGGTTATCCATAGCATAAGATGCAGACAGGATTTCCTGTCCAAACAATATTAGTACAAATCTTTCTTCTCATTGAATGAAGCAAAAGTAGCTGTATATCTATCTTAACTATTCTGTATATACAGATACAAAATGGTCCTTCCTTTGTATCCCCCTTTTTTGTTTAGTCCTACCTGAGATAGGTATTCCATTGGCATCTAAATACTATAGGTGTGTAAATTCAGCAAAACAGTCCAACACAGTCCAGCAGTTCTCAATAGTAGTGGGTTATCCACAGAAGTTGTTGACTTGAGCCTTTCACAGCTCAGCATATTAATATAGCTTTACTTTATATACCTCGTTTTTATACTTTTCTACTGGATGGTTAAGACCAAGATAAAGCAAGAGCTATATAACAAAAAATGCAACTTTTGTATCTAATAAGGTCAGTCAAGCTTCATGTGGTTATAAGAATCAAGTAAAGCCTGCATAGGCAGATGCGGGGGCTGGGAGTTGGATCCCCAGGCCTGCCGTGCTGGCCCTGTCCCCCAGAGCATGCTGAGAGGGCAATTGAGACTGGGCGTGGTGGTGCACGGCTGTAATCTCAGCACTTGGGAGGCTGTAAACAAGTAGATCACTATGAGTCTGGTCCATGCAGTGAGACCCTGTATAACCTGTCCTAAATACAAAAAGAAAAAAAAGAAAGAAAGAAAAAAGAATTATATAAAGTATGTAGAGCAAACAGCACACTCTCTTATTTGTAGGCAACCCTCAAAATATACCAGGTAGCATTATTATATGCTAAATGCTTAATGAGATTATACAATTGAGAAAAATAAACTTGAGCTCTGAGAACTGTTATACAGTGACGTGGCATGTGCTAGTGCACGTGATGTGATCATATCTATCTGTGTATTATACTATTATAACCAGAACTTCCATGTGAAATGGAAGGTTTTGCCAGTTATTTGAACCTAAAGTCATGCATACATCTTCATGTTGTTCTTTTTTAAAAAGAGGAAATTTATGAAATATGTAGGATGGAGCCACTCTTTTATTTACCTGAGCAAATTAATTGTACCCTTTCTGCTTCTCAGAGAGCTTTGTGTTGAATGGGTTCATGTACTGACTGGGTTAGCCTGCTCCTGTCATCTCAAGGGACATTACCCGTCTCTGAGTCCATAGTTGAAGTGTTTGCTGTTTTGGCAAAAAAAGTCCTTATTATTTATAGTTATTATAGTACCACTGAGTTATTATTATTATTATTATTATTATTATTATTATTATTTTATCTATGTATTTGGTACAGGGTCTTATTACACAGCTTGGACTTGTAGTTGTCCTCCTATTTTCAACCTCCCCAGTGCTGGGATTACTGGCGTGCACCACAACACTGGATTTGGGGGCGGGCATGGCATGCTGTACCTGGGATAAACCTGGTGTCCTTGCGCTTGCCAGGGAGGCACTTAGACTGGCGAGCTATCTCCCCAGCGCAGGTAAGCTCTTAACTTTTACCTCAGAGGTATAGTTTCTGCCCTCAGTGTAAAACAGAGAGCTCTATCATCCCTGTGAAAATAGCCCTACCAGTGATCAGCAGAAGGGGTTTCCCTTGTGCCGGACGTGATCATTCCTTCCAACGTTTCAGCATCATCAGCCGGAGCCATGTTGGTCTGAATAAACACTGGGTGGAATTTCTCGGGACAGCACAGCACCGTGCAGGAGCTTGCATGCTTGTTTCGGGTTTGAGGGTGGGAATAGAGGGCCAGCCTTTGAGGTCATGGAAGTCTAGCTGGTGAGCAGACAGACATCCTGCTGGGACATGGCTTTGGGTGCAGCCTGGCCCCTGTTTGAAGTCTTTTGTTTCTAGAGCGGAGGGGAATGAAGAGAGAGAAGCATGCAAATGAATCTGTTGCTTGATTCACTGAATAGCACTAGAGAACCTGCCTTTCAATCTTGTGTTGGAGGCTTTGGATCTGTGACCTAGAAGGGGTCTAAGACAACCTTATAACAGAATGTAAAAAACTCTAGTGTGTTACATTATTAGTTGTTTAGTTTTTCATGTAAGTGAAAAGTGTACTTTGTGAGCGTCACTTCAGGAGGACAGTGTAGGAAGGCCTCATCTTTCTGCGGCCCAGCGGAGGGCTCAAGCATCCAGTTCTGAGTGGGTTCCCTTCCCACACACGCAGGGTCTTGGGATTGAATGGATGTCAGAAATGAGATGCAGTTGGGGTTGTGTGCATGTGTGATGTGGTGTAGGGACAGTGTGTGTGAATGTGTGTGTGTTTGTGTTGAGAAGGAATCATGTTTTGTTAGTGTTTAGATATGTGGTTATTTATCAGAGCTGTTAAGCATTTCTTTTGCTAAGAGCAAGGAAATGTGATTAGTTTTGAGTCTAATACATATTGCATTTGTTTTGGCAAGAGCAAGTAGTCATGCCTGTCTTGAGATAAAAAGGGCAACTCAGTACATTTGGAGAACTTGGAATTTCTCCTTAGTGAGGACCCTTAATCATGCTGGTTTTCATGTAAATCTTCCTGTCCAGGGATTCTGCTCTGCATCCCACTCAATAGAAATCTACTTTCCCTTAAAAGAACCACAGGGGCTGGGGAGACAGCTTGGCAGTCTAAGCGCCTGCCCGGCAAGCATAAGGACCCAGGTTCGATCCCCAGTACCGCATGCCATGCTGGCCCCGGAACCCCAGGCAAGCCCTGCCAGCCACCAAAACCAGGTGTGGTGGTGCACCTTGTAATCCCAGCACTGGGGAGGCTGAGACAGGAGGATCATCATGATTCTGAGCTGTGTAGGGAGACTCTGTACCAAAATAAATAAACAAATAAATGAAGATTAGTTTTTTTTAAAAAAAAGAACCGTGGAATCTACATCTAAAATGCACATGTTTGTGGAGTAATGTAGGAAGCCTCACCAGAGCGCTGAGAGCAGCCTGAGCCTGGAGGCTGTAGAAGTGGGGCAACAGGAACAAGACGGACACTTCGTCTGGGGCTAAAGAGGATGCTCTTATCAGATACTCAGTTGTTATGCAAGCTGACTTCATCAAATTAAAACTCAGCTCAGAGGGAAAGAATTCTTGTCTTGTAGGAGATCACTTGAGAGAAGAGAAAGGGAACCAGAAGGAGAGAGATAGAGGCGCCGGACAGAATAAGGAGCACTGAAGTGGCTGATGCTAAGGGCTCGAGGGTATTTGTCTGTCTTATCTTCTGTATGAGTGGGTGTCACTTGTGGTTACTTCAGCTATGAGCTTTTCTGTCCCATGCCTTGGCTTTCTGCTCCTCTTCCTGGTGGGACATTCCATCTCGAAGGGAACTAGCAGTCGAGGCTGCATGTGCTGAACTCTGCTAAAGGCTCATCTAGTTACTGTCATACTGGTGGCATTGTTGGCTGCTCTACGTCTGGCCAGCGCACTGGCTGACCTTTTGACTGCTGTCTGCCAGGACTGGATGATGCAAGGCTCATGCCAGGGGAGCTGGGAGAGGGACACGTGACAGTGGTGCAGTGCATCTCTCTGTGGCTCCAACATAAATCACAGGAAGAACATCTGGGTGAGGGAATCTTCTCAGTAAAGTAAATGTCAGATCATTTCAGCTGCTCTTGAAGAAAAAACATTTGTCCTTTCTAGGGGAGGAAGAAAAGCAGTGCGCAAAGCCCCAGCCTCCTAATGAGGAAATAAATTGTTAAGAGCATACAAACTAAAAAAACCCAGGGACCCAACCAAAGTAGGCAGTAAAACATCAGGCAAAACTGTGTGTCTCAATCACATGATCTTCTAAGAGCACCCGGCTTTCCTGGGTCCGAGACTCCCCAAGCTCGGCTCCCAAGTCTTCATGTTGGGTAGAGAAGTGGAACAACACAGAATAGATCACTTTGAAGTTTCTTGACTTCTAGGTAATTGTTGGTAACTTCCTCCTCGTTACTGAATATTCAGCTGGTTTTCCAAGTACCTCTCACTCACCTAGAGAATGTGGAGCTGCCGTGGCTTTCCATCTGTGGCCACCGACTCCAGCATCCCCTTCGGCTTTTCTCTGAGGACAAGAGGCATGGCGCTGTCCAGCACTCTGAAGTCTGATGGGACCATGTGACTGCTCAGAACCTGAGCGGGAGCATGTGCTCCGTGTCTTGACATTCCTACCATCTTTTATTCTTTGACATGTTGGCCACACAGCTCAGAGGGTAGCCCAGTGTACGCCAACACATGAGGCAGGGGGTGTTCTGCCCCCGAGAGTTACTAACAATTGCTGTGCACATCGTGAGAAGAAATAAACTTATGAACAAAGACTATACTTGTGCTGTTCCACTGAGGGTTGCGGGTATTTGTTACTACGTACAATCTAGCCTGTCTTTATTGGATGCGCCATCTTTGCCAAGTGACTCTGTCCTCCTCGGGCTGACTCACTGTGTTCCATGTGGCATCTTTAATTCTTATGTGTTGTTTACAGAGAATCATAACCTGACTTGCATTTGTGATGGGAACTATGACGAGCAAGGCTATGAAATGGAGCCAGGAGGCAGAAGTTATCAACTGGTGACGTTTGATGGGGAAAAAAAAATGGCCAAATATTTGGCCTCTGTCATTCATTTGGATTTTCCCTCTTCCCCTCCTTCACCAGTGTGTTTCCACTCACAGTTCCTACACCTTGAGGATCTCTGGGATTTTCCAGTGCTGAGAGATTAGTCACCTTATCTGGCAGTGTTGGTGTGAGTGGGGACGGGAGGGTTGTGGGACACAATTCCTCCTGCACTTGTGCCTTGCTGAGCCTGTCTGGTTCCTCCTGAGAGACACGAGAATACCACACATAAGGCAGATCCATATGATGTAAGCCAGGACCTCCATCTACACTCTGTACCCGTAGACCACGTAACCTGTGTAAGTGTGTTTGCTGTACGCTTGTGCTCTCTCCCACGACTCATTCAATTTTACTTTTCAAAATCTTGTTATAAGAATTTGATCACAGGGGAACAAAGGAACTCAGAAGGACTTGGATGACAAAGGTAAAGCGACCAGGACAGGAGAATTCAGGTGGTACAGGACTGGTGGGATGGAGCAGCTCGGAGCTCCTTCTGTCTCCCCGCCCTGGCTTCTATAGCACCACATCCACCTAGGCTTCTCTGTGGCCACTGGCTGGCTGACCACAGCTCTCAGGGCAGCTTGCTGTCCTGTTCACATCACATGTGGACAAATGAGTCCTTCATGGGCACAGTTTCAGAAGGAGGAAGCCTCTTCCGCAGACACCAACAAAGGGCTCATGACTCACTGGTCTAGACTGAGTGATTGATTACTTTGTTCTCTGCTTAGGGTGATGGTTTTGCTGACTGTTTTTGCTTGATGAGTATCTGTTGTGGGACTTGGAATGGACTTAACCCTGACCCACACATTCAGATAAGAACCTGGGGCCAGTGAGGCGCAGAAGGAAGGTCTTGGGGTGGAACGAGAAGCTGGAGGGTGGAAGTGGAGCAGTGCATGGCCACAGTGGCTTTGCTTTCCTCTTTCTAGCTCCCCGTGGAGGATTCTTCCGATCATCTTCACTGTTCCCTTCCAATAATTGAAGGCATTGCTCTTAGATGGGATTTGAGAGGGATGAAAACAAGGCATTTAAGAGAGTCAGCTAAGTAAAAAAGAGAAGGTTGGCAAAATTTCGAATTCAGCAGGAATATTTGCTTTTAACAAACAAGCAACTGAGAGACCAGAATGACCCCATAAAACACCCAGGACCTCAAAATCAGTTATGTGTTTCCTTTGTGTTGTGTGTCTTTGATTCACAGTGACAAGAGTTTTTCTTTAGCGATGCAGCAGCTTCGCATCGAGGCAGCCCCTCATTCAGTTCTATGCCAAACAATTCTCCTCTAATGATAGAAAAGACCCATCAAGGGACAGAAACAGGCTGTTCTCGTGTTCGATTCCTGTATCTTCCCAAACACACCACTGTCGCCCCCGTCTACCTGTTCACCATGAATAGGCAGTTACGCAAAGCAAAGCGCAGTAGGCAGGGCCCAGTGACAGCGCTATCCATACATTCATGTCTTAGTCAAGGGCCTTGGCAGTTGGGGCTCACAGCTGGAGAACGGCCACCTGAAAATACTGCCACTTCTTTCCTTTCCAGGGAGGAAGGCAGATACAGCAGGAGCAAATGTGTTTTCTTTCGTTTCCAACTGGTGCCAGTTGTATAAATTTGGAGGGTACATAAATGTTGATGACTTTATACAGACACAGTAACAATGGAACAATATGACCAGCAGAGGGTTGTGGTACCCCCATGGCAGGAAAGCGAAAGGCTAGCTTTTTAACACTCAGATATGATTTACAAAGGTTTTAGTCATTGCATTAGCTATTCTGTAGAATTCCCAGATTACTTTCATTGTGGACGATCAAACCCAGGGCCTCACGTATTCTACCACTGAGCTACAACTCCAGCCCTCGGATGATTCCTTGAAGAGAGAGATACCTGAAGACCCTGGGCTTGCTTTATAATCTGGAGTGGGAGAACTGGTCCACCCCTCTGGAATTTGAAAAGGTTGTAGGAACACTACAGAGGAGTAAGACCTAGCCCCTAGCTTAGGGAATGTGTTCTTTAGTGGGGGAGGGTTAAAAACCCAATAACTACACTATAAGCAAAATGTCATAACATGATAGCAAAGGTACTTGTGGTTCAATGTGGAAAATCAGTGAAGGAAATGGAATGTGTTAGAAAACCACCTGGCACCTCCACACTGGCATTTGAGCCTCCACCCAAAAAGGACGCATGGCATTTGGATAAGGGGAGATAGGCATCAGTGCTCTACAGGGGCCTCCTGTTACAGATCCCCAAAGTGAGAACAGTGCTTTAGATGGTAAGAAATGTATTTGGCTGTAGTGTGAGGTTTGAAAGAATGTAATCAGGATTTGAGGAACTGGAAACAAAGCTCAGAAGACAGCCCGAGGGGTCATGCATGGCAGACTAAAGAAGGTAGGTGGATCCAGGAGGAAGGGAGTGATTTCAGAGCCTCATAAGTGCTGCAGCCACCCTGTTTTCTAGTCACAAGTCCTTAGATCCTGGTCAGAGCCGGAAGGCTGGCCTCACTGACCTTGACCTAGCTGCAGTGTAATCCTAACCCGTAGGTGCTGTTCTAGGAGCTCAGATGCGAGTCCCTAAAGGCTAAGGCTGTGAGAGAGGAAGGATGTTAGGAATCTTGTGTTGGAAGGCTGCAGGTGACAAAGGGTGAAGGATCAATATCCCGGCGGCCAGGCAAAGGAGCACTGAGTGGCTTCCTAAGTACCAGAGAGCATGAAGGATTTTTGTCAGGTGTCTTAGGTTCTGGCTGCATTCCTGAGAGAGACGTGGTGGCAGTGGGCTGATCCTGCCTGCCTGGCTTCGGTATTACCTGCCTGTATGATTGCAGGCCAGTCTGTGGGGAAAGCCCTGCTCAGCACCTGTTAAGGAGGAGTTGAACTAAATCAGCGTTTCTAATGCAAATGCTGTTGGCAAAAAATGACATAAACTGTCCTGTTAGAAACAAGCATTCAAGGGCCAGTCAAATAGCTCAGTGGATTAAAGTGCCTGTAAGCAGACACAGGGACTGGGGTAGGGTGGGGAGGGGGAGTGGGGGTGGGTTTGATCCCCAGGCCTACCTTGCCGGACCCAACCCCCGGGCATGCTGAGACAGCAATTGAACTAAGGCATGGTGGCGTGCACCTGGAATCCCAGCTCTTGGGAGGCTGTAAGCAGGCAGATCACTATGACTCCGATCTAGTAGTGAGACCTTGAACTTCCTGTAGACCCTTCCCTAAAATTTAAAAAAATAAATAAATAAAAGCATTCAGTGGTTAAGTTAGCTTGGAAAAGGTTGCAGAGTCCATTCTGAGCTACAAGCTAAGATGCCAGCAGCACACTGATTGCTTAGACAGTGCGGAATGGAAGGCAGCTTTACTCTTTCAAACGCAACCTTTCCCCAATCCAGGTAGTAAGAATCTGACGTAGTTTTCTTCTGTGGAGCATCCATCGGTTTTCTGTGAAGTGCTGTGGAGCGCCTTGGCCGGGGTCCTTTGCCTGCGCGGTGCTTTCCTCACTCCCTTCGTCTAATTCAGCGCTCCATCTGGAAGTCATTCCTTGTCAGCCTCAGATTTTATAACTATGAAGGACGTGTGCCGCTCTTCCCTGGCTGAGTGAATCTTTCCACCTCCAGTATGGGATTGACTGTTGCCCCTCATCAGCTTTCCTTCAGAGTTGAGGCAAGAAGTTCTTTAAAAGTGTTTCTGAAAGAGCTTAGAGATTCTCCATGAAGGTGATCCCCGGTGGATTTGTCATATGACTTCATTAGACACCTTGTATGCTAAGGAGCTATCAACTTCAGCTTCCAGTTTGGAATCATCATTTTTCTAACTTACTCTGTTAACCAGGAGAGAGCTGAGGGATTTTTTGCTCCTCTTTTTTTGCATCTGTATATAATGTAATTTAACCTAGCAAAAAAGACACTGATTGTCTGTCCCACAGGACTTAATTAACTCCCAGCTTCATGGTGCTTCATGGAAATAATAAGAAAAGGAAAAGTTCGAGTGTTCTGTACCTGTCCACATGCACCTCTGGCGCATAATGAGGTGACAGGAACAGTGACACTGATGAGATGGTACAGGATGCTCGTTGCAGGCGGCGGGGAGCTCCTGCTTGGCTGCGGGGAGCTCTGGCCAAGTCGGAAGAACTGCGGACCCGGCGAGCAGTCCAGGGCCGCCACAATCCAATTTCCAACACTCTCCCCACTCACCTCCCTGCCACCTGAGCAGGGCTTTTGTTAACCTTTAGCTCTGCCTTCTGCACCCCAGCGACAATTGTCATGGGACAGATGCCATGTTTATTACACAGCCTGTAGCAAATCCGGACTGGAAGAGCAGGATTCTACCAGCCAGCCCTCAGGGGAGCCCATTAAGAAATTGCAAGGCTAATAAAAATCATGCTGGATGAAATTGCAATCCTCTGGTGCCACTCTGTGATGGGATGAATCTGGTTTTACATTTTAATGGGGGCAGTGACGGAAGGCTTGAGTCGGGATCCTTAAGCCAGCGGTACAGAAGGTCTCATGCCTTCTTAACTCAGTGCAGGAACGGGCGGCAAGAAGAGGAGCTTGCGCCTCTCTCTGTGTGAAGTTCTGTGTGCTCAAGACAGGAATTTATTATTTTTGTAAGCTCACAATGTACTGCTGCTAGATGAAAGCTTCTCTCTGCCAGGTGCTGCGAGGCTTGAGCCACAGCTCGCCTGCCAGGCCCCGGAAGCCTTTGCAAGCCGTGCCCAAGAACGGGCTGGAGAACACACGGTCTGGCTCCTCATCTCTCGGTAAAATCACTCTAAAACTTCCTCCTCCTGGTGCCTTCTCAGAAAGGAAACTGTGGCAGTAAGGAGACCTCCAAAGTGCATCACGTTGCGCCAGCGACCACTGCAGGGGGTGATTTTGCCCTCTCTGCTGCCTGCTTTCAGCATAAAGAATTTATAATTTTACTTGGTTAATTGATTGTTTGCAAGTGCCCGAAGAAAACAGCCAAGTACAGGGGAAGTATATGTTGGAGTTATATGATGGAATATGGTGGAAAATGGAAAGAAAAACAATGGTGTATTCAGTCCTAGCTATGATACCATCAAGAGAAACATGTTCAGTGTTTTAATGTAAAGAAATATAACTGCTATTAATAACAGGAGATGCTACTAGACCAACTATGAGAAGGCCTTTCTGTGGGCTGCTCCTTCAGTCCTTCAGAAGAATCCAAAGTGCTGAGCCTTAGCGTCTTCACTTTATGGATGAATAGCTGCGCAGAGACGCTCAGCAGCTTGTTTCAGGACACACAGCCACTTAAGAGCAGAATAGGGACTCAAACTGAGATGCAATATTTCCACAGCCTGTGCTGTTACTGTTAATTCTCTTTGGAAAATAATTTCAAAAGAAAAATGAAAATCTGTTTTCTTTTGCAGGTATTTCCCAAGATAAATCTGGGAAATTACCATAGAAATTTGTGGAAGTAGATGACTGAGTAGTTGAAAAAGCATGAATATATTAAAATGTATCTTGTGTTCTCCAGCTACGGTTGTGAGCGGCTCTGGCTGTGGTGCCCTCGCCTGTCACAATGCGCGTGGCTCCTGCCTGTCTCTGGGCACTGCCCTGCCCATTGTGTTCTAGGTCTTTCCAGTGAGGTTTCCTGCTTCCTCTACTCTTCAGCTCCAGCACTTATTTGCGTGCGTGTGTGTGTGTGTGTGTGTGTGTGTGTGTGTGTGTGATGCTCATATCTTCACTAAAACTACTCTAATAGTAGAAAGTTTTAAGTGAATAAATGAATGAGCATGATTAAAAATGACTGTCCCCACACTTGCCTGTAGAGCCAGCTACTTCGGAGGTGGGGGCGGGCCGACTAGACCTTTGGGTGCCCGGCAAGCTTGGCAGTGCAGTGCGAACATGCCTGAAAACAGGAGGATGCTTGCTAGCCTGTTGGGAGGACTCTTCCTGTGTCAGTTTTTAGAAACTGCTACTGTAAATGTTGGGACACCACAAGGACCATTCTCTGATCACAGGCAGGAATTACTCCCAGGGTGATTTCATCCGAAAGGCTTTGCAGATTCAAGGTATGGTGGTTCCTGAACCAAGTCCGCTTTGCCATTTGCCACCTGGAGCTCTCTGCGGGTTGCAGAGATGGAGACCTGCATGACGGGGGGTTTCACGCTGCCCGCTGAGCTCTTGTAATGCCTTGGTGATGCAAGTAGCTTTTAGCAGACATTCTGTATTTTTTGGTGTGAAGTGAGCCTTGTATGTTGCTTTTCTGCTATTTTAATGAAGAAATGGGTGTCCAGATCTGTAGCTCCAGGATGTTTGGGTTGATGTTGTACTTTTGAGCATTTTCTGGGAAGGGAGTCAGTGCATCTGGGAAGGTGGATATAAAAGGTGCAAAGTACACCTCCGTTTCAGAATATTTCAGTGCCGGCCAGTGTTGTGTTGCCCCATAGGGTCAGCTTTCTTCCTTCTATTTTGGCCTCTCCTTTGCAGTACTGCATTGCTTTAATTTAATGTACAGGATGGATGAAAAATGTTTCCATCTTTTTATCATAGTTATGTGCTTAGATCCAAATTTTTAAACAAAGATCATTGAATGAAAAGTAGATCTTCTATAGTTTGAGAATTCAGTTCTTTTCACCCTGGCTAGGAAAATGTCGGCCAGTGAGGCCATGAGTTTACAGAGGCAGCTCAGCATCTTTATTCTGCAACCTGGATGCTGCAGAGTAAGGAGCTGGCAATGCCTGGTTTCAGCAAGTACAGGTATTGGGTGTAGAGCTATGAAGTAATTAAAATACCTTCTCTATCCATAAAATAAATAAATTGCAATACTGGAAATGCTAGCGATGATAGATGTATGTGTTTCTTACTACACGTGTACCCATACAACTTGTCATTAAGACAATTTTTCATATTTCTTTATAAGACCTTAGGAAACCTTCCTTTTCAGCACCATAGTTTTTACTGACCTCTCACATGGTTCTATATTCAAGGGAAATGAACAGTTGGCCTGATTAAGCCAGTGAATTTATTTGGCTTATTTTTCTTTAATTTTCAAGTAGACAATTTCAAGCATAACAGGTATATCTTCAGATATAAAAAGCGTAATGAACTCTACATATTTATCACCCACTGCTGTAATTAAGATCTAAAATGTCCCCTCTGAGTCCCATTTGTTCATAGCTGGGTTTTTGGAAGATGATTGGATAACGGAGCTACTGTCCTCACTGGCAGCCTCCTCCCCCGCCGAGTCCTCAGCAGAAGGCGCTGTTAGGAGCATGGTCTCTTTGTGAGAGGGGGCTCCCAGGGTGTGTCTGGCTTCGTGCTCCTCCTTCCCTCTCCTTTTCTTAGCTGCCATGGGTTGCACAGCTTTCTGCCGCAGTGCCTGTTAGCTATGCTGCTCCTGCCCTGGACCTGTCCATCGTGCATGGAACTCTGCAAAGCTGTGACCCAAGACAAATCCTTCCTGCTTTTAGATTGAGCGTCCTGTAGATTTTGTCCCATCAATATTAAAGTGGCCAATAAGGAAAATGGTGCCTGGGAAATGGGGTTCTCATGGGGCCTATACCTGACCACCAATGGAGTTCAGAAGCTTCTGAAACTGGTATGAGGGAGGAGCTTGGAGGTGTGGGCTGAGAAGCCCTGGAAGGCTGTAAGCAGAGCATGTTGGGCAGCTCTGGTCACAGCTCAGAAAGGTGGAATTTGATAGGAATGTGGACAGTAAAGGTCAGGCTTACAAGCATTCAGATGGGAAGGAGGCTGTCCTGGGCAAACACTGGAGAACACTGGTGATGAACTTTGGCAACAGAGTTATCTGCATTTTGCCCACATCCTAAGACTTTCTGGGAGGCTGAATTTAAAGGTGGTTGTTTAATGTATCTGTAACATGAAGGGAGCCCAATGGTCAGGTTATGGCATGAATTCTTCTGAGTGTTTTCATCTGGATTTATAGTACAAATCAGGACCATAAAGCAGAGCCAAAAGATGTAAAAATGTGTTGTTTGGCCAGAAAGGAAGTGCACATAAAATTGTGGATAAAAAAATGTCTTTGGCGAAAAGATCGGCACCACTAAAATGAAGTCAAGAGCTGGTGGGGTGGGAATGTCTACTCTGCTTCTTTCTTTTCGGTTCTTCACAAGGACTCACAGTGTTTGTCTCAAGTCTTTCAGAGGATACTTTAGACTTGGACTTTTCCACAGTGCTGAACCTACTAAGTCTTTGGTGATTCTTAGGGATTAACTAAATGCTTTTCTTCTATGGGTGGTCCTGGTCCTGGGGATTGAATCCAGGATTTTTGCACTTAGGTGTATGCCCAGTCTTTTAATTTGGAATTGAAATTGCAGTCTATTTGCTTTCGCATCTCAAAGTGCAGGGATTGCAGTCACGCACCACCACACCTGGCTTTATGTGCATTTTGCACCATGAGATAGACATGAGCTTTTTAGAGGCCAGGGGAAGAATCTTATGGCTTAGGTCTAAACTGTCTCCTCAAGAAGACTCAGGGGCTAGAGGTTAAGCTTCTGAAGGTGAAAGGATTTGAGGGCAACATATCAGTGGATTGGGCTACTGATGAGCTCATAGTAAATAGGCTGTTATGAGGTACACTGTGCTCAGCCGGGGAGGATCGCTGGGGTGTGACCCCTGTGGGTGGGTCCTCTGCTTGCTGCTGCCTGGCTCGTGTGGATCGAGCAGCTTCTCTTCGCGATGGCCTCCCACCCCGATGCTCTTGTTTGGAGTCAGCCAACCAGGGACCAAATGTGCTGACGTCATAAACCAAGAAACCTTTTTTCCATCAAGCGGCGGGTGTCAGGTATTTTATCCTCGTGAGGGGAAAGTGATGAAACACCACCTTCAATACCTAGTAGCTATTTTTTTAAGGAAAGTTTCACTGTAGACTATTTTATAGTGATTACACTGCAGAGAGGGGTCTGATTATAAGAATTTTAGAGATGATGACAAAGTTTTGACCTGGGTGTCTCATAATTTAGTATTGAAAGAATTGCTATATTTTATATTTATTTGAATTTGCAGAAGCATGATCCAGCTGAGGTTTAGACTACAACTTAGAGCAAAATTTTCCTGAGCCCCTTTCATTTTCTGTTTCTTACATTTCTATTTTCCAGTCTGGTCCTAATTGAAGGTTTAAATTGATAAGGTCTAAAACTTCCTGGTATATGTACATTTTAAAGCAGATTTCTTGGAGACTTAAGTAAGTGAAGTTATGTGGTAGAAAAATTACAGTGGAAGATGGTTTTTGTGTATAGGATTTTTTTCTTTTTTAATTTTTAAATTAATTTTATTGTGAAACAAATAGCAATGAGACAGTATCAAAACTGATTAGTTGGACAGTTTCAATAATTAATGCATTGCATATTGTTATCTTCTTAGTGGTTATTCATAATACAAGATGCAGACATGATATCCTGTCCAAACACTATTAGTACAAATCTTTCTTCTTATTGAATTAAGAGAAAGCTGTATATCTATCATACCTATTTTGTATATACAGATACAAAATGGTCCTGCATTTATATCCCCTTTTTTGGTTTAGTTTTGTCAGAGATGGGTGTTCCATTGCCCTTTAAATATTGTAGGTGCGTGAATTCAGCAAAATGAGGAACGTTTGGCAGCCCATTCAGTTCTCCTGCCTGAGCAACTACTGCAATGAATGGTGGTACGTACATTGAACATTTATTAGTGACAAGCACATAGCACATAAACACTTTTTGCAGTGTGAGGGATTGATCCCAGGGCCTATCAAACTGAGGTACATTCCCCAAAAGTCCTTTTCCTTGACCTCCTTTTTGGCTTTTGAGGCAGGGCGTCACTGAAGTATTATGTTTGCTGCTTAGGCTAGACTCGAACTTGTGATTCTTCTGCTTGAGCGTCCCAAAGGGTGGAACTCCAGTTGTGTGCCACCATTGCTTCTGGCTTGGATGTGAGTATTTTTCTACAGCAGTATGGAGTGGATAATATTAACTGCATTGTACACATCTGGCAATGAGTGCTCCAAATTGTTACGAGTCTTGGCTCGGGTTCTGTGGATCGTGAGGCGGGAGCCGGGAGTTGGAAGTGCAGTCCGCCTAACATTAGACATTGCTTATCGTTATGTTATCTGCTGAATACATTACTAAAAATGATTATGAACAGCATTATTGGGGCTAGGAAGGAGAGAAGAAGGAAAGGGTAGGAAAAAGATTGCGTTAACCAAAAGAAAACTCTGGGTAAAAAAAATCTCGTATCTAGTGAAATATAAACAATTGTGTATGAGTTCACTTTAATTTCAAGGACACTCCTGTCTTTTCTAAGTGACAAAGAAGATTTTCTATTATTTTGAAAATTGTCCTGAAAGCAAGCTTCGTTTTATAGCCTATAGCCATTTGCCTGGCCCTGAAATAAGGAAGGCTCTGAAAGCTAGGAGGGGCTCCTTCTTACCTATCCTGACTTAGTATGAAAACATGTCCACTGGAGTAAACAAAGAAATATGACAAAGAAGGGAAGCGCAGAGACTGGGGAGCAGAGACCAGCAGGGCGGGAAGAGGGACGTCGCGCCAGGTTGTTAAGATGTAGCTGGGAAGGTGGCCGCCGCAGTAACCACGGGCTATGCAAGGAGATAAATGGCTGACCCCAGCCCGTGTCAGCCTACGATTGATGCCACCATTGGCCCTAGTGCCTTCCCAATGATTTTTTAAAAAAATCTTTGATAGAGTATGTTATCTAGTTACTGGCATGAGGGCAATGGCCTGGGGGAGTGAAGGAAAGAAAAGAATAAAAGGTCACTGTAGTAGGACAATCTCAGTCCAAGTAAATGAGAAAAAGTATCCAGCTCCAAAAGGGAGAGAATAAATAAATAACAGTAGCAGCTACAAGGTGCGCTGGTGGAGAAAGGGAGACTGCCACTTTCCTCAGCTGTGCCATTTCTTCTTACTGCCTTTCTTTTCTTTCTTTCTCTTCCCCATCTCTCCCTTCTCTCTTCCTTTCTCTCTTCCTCACTCCTTTATTCCTCTTTCTCTTTCTGCTTCTCTTTATAAACTAAATTATAGATTTTGAGCTATTGTGGGGGGTGCTGGGTTAGAAAGATAGCTGGAGATTATTTGACAGTTCTCTTGAATTTTATCATACTGTAATTAGGAAGGTCTTTTTTTTTAATCTCTAAGAAAGATGAAAATAGGTCCTAGTTTCCTCTCTGTGAAATAATGATTCAGGATGGAAAGTGAAAACCAAATGCAGCATTCTCCTGATAATGGAAAATCTATCTATGGAATATTCCACTACCAATTTTTTTCTGGTGAATATGTGAATCCAACTCTGTGACAGTACTCCTGCCTGGCCCTGACTGCGCGCGCGTGCGCGCGCGCACACACACACACACACACACACACGGACACCCCCAGATGTTCCTACCTGCACAGCTTTTTTCTTATGGACCTATGTAAACTTTTGGAAGAACAGGAATGAAATCGCTTTTGCTCAGGACTGCTACATTGGCAGTTCTATCTCCTATTGCCAGCAGCTTTCACTGGCTCCTTTAGATTTGAAGCAAGATTTTGAGGGGGAGAAAAAGCAATAAAAAGCAATAAGGAGGACTAAAAAATATTTTTTTTGTTTGTGTTTTGGTCTAACAGATTGTGGCTTTAATTAGTCAGGTTCTTTTTATTTGACCTAGAAAAATCTCAGCACCTTCTACTATAGAGCCTTTGTGGCGGGTAACATGGTGGTCCCAGGGCGAGAAGTCTGAAGTGGGAGTGGTTCTATGGTATATTTTTCCTTTGAGTAGAATCATAGTGGATATAAAATTAGCAGCCCCTAAAATCCACTTTGGAAAAAGTAGAGAGCTGCCTGCCTGCCTGCCTGCCTGCCTGCCTGCCCGTCCGTCCGTCCGTCCATCCATCCATCCATCCATCCATCCATCCATCCATCCATCCATCCATCCATCTATCTATCTATCTATCTATCTATCTATCTATCTATCTATCTATCTATCTATCTTTTGGCAGATTCCACCCTTTCTACAGCCACAGAACATTAACCGTGTGGCTCTTGACCTCGCCTCATTGGTTCATGCTAACCACCTTCAGCTGACAAAAGCCGGAGGATCTGTGTGGTCATCCCCTCCTCTGATGAGTGCATCAGAGGGACAGAAAGACCCTGAGCCTTCATGGTGAGAAACTGGAGTTCCAGTCCCTGCTAACGCCATCTTACTAAGAGGTGCCGGGTCCTTCACTTAATTTCTCAGTCACAATTTCTCTTCATGTGTATGATGTCAGTAGTGTTTGGTGACATCTGCTTGCAAGGATTTTGAAGTTTAAATGGATCTACAGGTGTGGGGACTCTCTAGAAGTACCAAAATATGATTTCACTTGTCATTCTTCATTGGCATGGACTCCAGTGGCCCCAGATGGTGGAGGTCAGCTATAACATGACAAAGGGCCACATACAAATTGTCATGGAGCACTTGTACTGTAGGGCAAAGCAAGAGTGGTTCTTGGATGTTTTCTTAGGATTAAAGTGTGAGTACAGTAAGGGAATAAAATTGTAGAGTTACATAAAGAATATGTAATATGTATTTATTTAACTTTTAATAGTTTCTAACTGGTAATATAAAATAGATGCTGTGGAGTTTCATTTGCTCATATGATTGTAATGTTTCAGATAAAAAATTGAAAATTAAATTTTATTTTATCAATAATTTGTCTTTTATTTAAGTATAATTTTATGTAACAAATATGCAGATCTTAAGCAAGTAAACTAAAGATATGCATACAGAGGAGCCATATTAATGTGCCTCTCTTAGTTACATTTCTGGTTGCTGAGACAAAATACCTGACACCGCAAATCAAGGAAGGAAAGGATTACTCAGCTCACGGTTTGTGGAGGCTTCAGTCCCCAGTTGGTTGGCTCCAAGGCAGAGGGGTGTGCCACGGAGAAGAACTTGTGGCACCCACAAGGTGGCGAAAGCAGCACACGAGGAGGGAGAGGGGACAGCCTCTCTCCTTCCCTATGCTGTGTGAGGCGCCCCGCCCTGGGGCAGGTGTAGCACTCACCCCCTTAACTGCAGCACTGAACCACAAATCAGTCACACACATTAGATTCAGCCACGTCCGAAACAGCCCCATCTAAAACTGCATGAGGCGTCCGGGGGGGGGGGGACATCTAGATGCTGAACACAACAACACATATTACATGTTAACATCTGTGGATATTACAAAGCCTACATTCCGAGTCAAGACAGGACATTTTAACTAGTTCAAATTAATTTAAAAGTTAATTTTTAATGTATTTTATTTCATTTATTTTACTTGCTATAAATGTTGGATGTTGGTGCCAATGATTTCCCCCCTTGTTTTTGCTTAAGGAAAATACACACAAGGCAAGGAATGACTAGTGATATTAACCGCGTATTATGTGCTAGGCTCTGAGTTAGTCTGCACTAATAGTGCGAGTCCCTGAGAGAATGTGCATTTTATGGAAAAGGTTGAACTCGGAGGGGTCCAGGTGCCTGTGAGAGCTACACAGCTAGTATAGGGTGGATTTAGGATTTGAACCGGTGCTGCTGCCTCCAGGGCCCATTTTCTTCAGTTGGCAAAATAAAACAATTGCTTTTATTTGGGAATTTGAGAGTCTTCTGTGGAATCAGAGAAATATAGGAAGTCTAATTTTCAGAACAAAACTAAAGAAAAAAAACTCCCTGAGGGGAGAAAACTGATTGGGCATACTTTCTGATTGGAGATTCGGTCTGATTTGATCATCTTTCTGTTTCTGAGGCTACATTTTTCTCATCATTTCAGATTTATGAAAACATTACCATTATTGAGACTAGTTTTTATGTCGCTCAAGGGCATAGACTGCAGAGGGTTGAAGACAGAGCCCCTGGCTCCCCGTCTTTCCAGCACTTTGTCTCTGGCATGGGACTCACTTTTCTCATTTGTAAATAAGGCTAATAAAGTAGATCCTCACAGCGGTGAGAGTTCTAAGCAGGGTATGGAAACAAAGGCTTCACTGCTGTGTCTGCCGTCCACAAAGGCCCAGCCCCTGCTGTGGTCACCACTGTGGTCATCACTGGCCTTGGGAGCCTTGAGCTTTTGACCCTGATGATTACTGTAGTTGTTCTGGTTTGCATTTCAACATTTTCCAAATCCAAATAGAGGCATTTACTGTGCTACCAAAACTGGAGGGGGCACGTCTGAGGGGCTGACAGTGTACCCAGACGCTGAGACTCTGACACGGTACCTGCACATCCGATCCCCCCGTCTCGCTCGCTGGGGCTCGCCTTACGCCCTGCATCCTCTGACCTCCTGTCCCTCGTAGAACCTGGCGGTGCATGTGTTTTCTGCTGGCTCGTGTATGCATGTTCGGGGCCGAGCAGCTGGTACTGTGCCTGGCATGGGTCTGTGCGGTGCCACGGCTTCCAAATATTATTCCTTGTCCAAACTCTTCGTGCTCTGTGAAGGCTTTTCTGCTCTTTCAACTGATTAGAGAAGAGGTTCAAATGTTTTCTTGCTGCTTCTGGACCAGCAGCAGAAGCTTTTTGCTTTGTAAGTCATTTTGCTTTGTAAAAATAGTACATGTGCTGGGGGTCACAGCACCTTGGGAGAGCGCTTGCCTGGTGTGGATGGGGGGCCAGGCTGCAGCACGGACGCTGCACTCGGCACGTGGCCGCAAGGACAGATCCCCATGGCTTCCCTACTGTCAAGCTGCAAGCTTTACTCTTGGGTGTCCCCGGGAGGCCCGATTCCTTCTAATTGACAAAATAAGGGAAATTGATAGATGTAACTGCAGAAGTGGAGACAAAAGATCCAGAGTCAGCCTTGTAAGGCGCTTGCTGGGGCGGGAGCAGGGATCCACGCGAGGCCAGTGTGTCAGGCCCTCCCCGGCTATGATTGCAGCAAAGGTGTGGGAGCTCGGGCGCCCCTTTCCACCTTAGGGCCTGACACAGCGTTTCCACAGTTACAAGCTGAGTGCTGCCTGTTACTGATGTTTCTGTCTTTTTTCCTAATTTAAGAAATAATTATAAGTGTGCATATTCCCAGCGCAGGATTCTCTTTGTTTATCTCATTAATTTTTTTGCTTCCTTTAAAAACGGGAATTGTGCAAAGATTAAAAATAATGTAATTTGTGCCATTTTTAATTAAAAATGGTTAAAAGTGTTTTCTGATTAATGGCTGCTATGAATTATTTTCAAAAATACTACTTGCGTAATTTTTAGAAGTAATTTAGAAGTCATGATGTATGTGAGAATAGAGGAACATGTGAGGATTTTGTTTGGTATTTTAAAGGAAATTGTGAGCCAATGAAGTTGCCCTTTCTGCAGGAAGAGCATCTAGAAATAACAGCAGTATCTTTGGACAGAATCCAACTTTCCACTTCCTTCCCCTGCTCCTCTAGGTACAGCTCTGCTTCATCTGTGGGCGTTTCCTCCCTTTTTCCACGAGGGTAGCCCAACCTTGGCTTGGTGAATGAAAACCTCGAAATTATGTGTCATTTCCAGTTCACAGACTCTGAACTTCCTTTTCTTTGTAACTGAGCTCTCCCGCCACTCCTCAGAGGCATTCCACATTAGGTTATAACTGCTGCTTTTACTTTTACTTGGTCCAGAAATGCCTGGGGCGAAGGATACTCCTACGCTTTCCAGCGCGGCACTGGCTTCAGGGGAAGGGCGGTGGTTTTGAACTTCAGACTGATGTTGGCAGGCGGACACGCTCAAGGTCAGCGTCTGTGTGGGGCCGCTGCTCGCGGGGCAGGGCTGCTGGGGCTGTGGCGACTGCAGGCCCGTCTGCCCTAGCACATCTCAGGGGTGGAGGCTGATGCTGCAGTTTGCTCAGCAGCAGGGTAGGGGGGTGTATCTTTTTTCATTTGGAGTTCATTCCCTTTCTCCCCTTTATTCTTTCTTTAAACCAGTCAGAATGCCTGAAGCCTTCTTTGTTAAGAAGTGAAGTGAAGTCCTTCCTTGTAGTGAAGCGCTTTCCATTTGGAGAAACTACTTGGCTAATGGGATGGATCGCTTCCATCCAGAGGACCAGAGGGTTAGCTGGGAAGAACCCTGGCCTTTCCCGCCACCTCACTGACAACTGCAGGGGGATTTCTCATGAACTAGGACTACTTTCATCTTGCCTTTCTAAACTCAGTGGCTAGAGCTGGAGACTTTAGGCTGTTCATTTTGCTTGTTGTCAAAACAACATTTTCAAATCTGCTGTTACAATCCAGGTTGCTCCAGAGCAAAGGACCTCACTCACATTTCCCTGCTGGACTTAAAAACAATTAGAACAGCGACCAGAAAGAGTCTAAATGGACACTGTCCCTCCCCCAACCCTGAAGCCAGACAGACATCACGGAAAGGGATGGCAGGTAAAGCGGTTCCTATGAACACTTTTCCCTTGAAAGCTGTGTCTCTTCAATAAACACACCGCTGGGCCTTGGCGGAATATTTCCAGTTGCCTTCATGGGCGGCGTGGTGTTGGAAGCAGCTTGCTCACGCTCAGCGAAATTTCAGATGTCAAAGCTCGTTAATACTGATTTTAGCCAAAGACAGCCTATAAGGAGCTGTGTGAACTTAGCTTCCTCAAATAAAATGAGAAGAAAGATGTCCATTTCACGTGGCCTTACCCCCCTGCTTTCTTCACCTCTGCTTTGGGGTTGCTTTCGGTTTTATTGACAAGTGGGTTTCCAGTTTATATCCCACGTTTCCCTTGATTTGCTTCCTGCCCCCCCAGGCCTCGGGCCTGTTACAGAGGTGTCACGGTGTTTCTTCGAGTTTTAGGAGGAGGGTTTTGTGTGTTTGAAGCAGGCCTGGAGAAAAGTGTTCAGACAGTGAGTCCAGCTTTTGAAAGAGGCATACAGTGATATGATCATGCGCTCAGATGCCATTTCAGCCCCGTTCGAATGCAAATGCAAAGGGAGTTCCATTTACCCAGTAATGATTTTCTGAACTGAAATACCCGTACAGGTAGGCATCCTGTTGTGGCTAATTCTCACGATGCTAGTTACCTTGAAAATTAAATGGAAAAATAATTCTTAAGCTGGTGGGCACTTACTGGTATAGTTGCCCATGTGGGTCAACCAGCTGCTGTGTCCGATTCTGTGGCAGCTAGTTAGCAATCAAGCTACCGATCGCAGGCTCCACATCAACTGGGGCCCCTTTGGTGTTAGGTCTGCTTGCAGTAGCACCCTGCACCATGCTGGCCCCTTGGCTGAAGGGGCATTGAAGAAGCCCCGGCTGTGACCTCCTCTTGTGGGATGGGAGACTCAGGAGGCAGGCGTGGGAAAGCCTTAGGTTCTTCAGTAGTTGCTTCTCAGCCTCTTAAAAGGGCTCTGCAGCTCAGTGCTCTGGAGGAACCTGGGTGGAGGTTGTACTGTGGCATTTGTGCAGTTCTAATCAGAGTGGAGTTAGAGCGTAGTGGGTGAAAAGACCCAGGCCAAGAGCTTCAAGTATCAGGGATCCTGGGGGCTCCAGAGGCGGTTCCTTCTGAGTTGTTAGCAACTCCCTTTTGGGGACTGGCGTGGATCCAGAGACACTGAGCCTTGTGGAATTTTCGTTTTCCATTTTGGATCAAACCAAAATTTTACCCCTTCCTAGAAATCTGTTTAGATTTCAAGAAAGTGGCTGATTTGGAAAATGTTGTTGCGCTTCCAAATGCCATTGTTTATGAATAGCCAGCTACCTTGAAATCAAAGGTAGTCCAGTTGCTTTATTTAGGCAGACAGTTTTCAGTTATTGTTCAGGGATTTTAATACTAAAATTAAAATTTAATACCATGGCTCATGGTATTAAAAGTTTGCATGATTTCTTTTAAAAACCTTAAACATCCTACAGGTATTTCTGCAGTACTATCAGAGTCTGGAAGTATACCATCATTTCTAAAAATGGTATCTTTTAGGGTGTTTGTTTCTACTTTCTTCTGGAAACATCTAGATTTTTGCTCCTCTAAGGAACAAAACTGTCTTCCTAGGATGACAATTCTGGCTTGTATATTAGTTTCTTCTCGCCAGTGAGCTACCTGCGATCAGGAAATTATGTTGTTTGTCACTTTGTCTTCAGGTTCTGGCATCGTACTTAGCTCGATAAATGCTTATTGGTTGAATATTTAGTAAAACTTCATTAACTGACACATCAACATTGGGGTTGAAACATTTCACATAAGAAAAAAAATCAATTTTATAGACTCTAACACATTAATTATCTGCATGCACATAGAGGCTGCAAATTACAAATAAGCGTGATCGTTTGCGGACGCCAGTCTGGCGGCATTCGGTTAGCTCACACAGCGCCAGCAGTTGCACTTATGTCTGGATGAGTACTTCTTATAGTCCTTTAAAGCACATTCAATAACTTTTCTCTTGAGACAGGGTTTTGCTTTGTAGTTGAGGCTGGCCTTGAACTCACTACATAGCCTGGGCTGGCCTTGAACTCGCAGCAATCCTCCTCCCTCAGCCCACTGAATTCTGGGATTACAGGTGCACACCACCCCATCTAGCTACAAAAATAAACAAACTGACAAACAAAACCAAAATGACACAAAAACCCCAAACAGAATTTTTTAAAAAGATGAATAATTATAAAAGTTGAGGTGAGAGAAAGTTTTTTGGCATCACTGAAATTCACTGTTTGTTGGCGGCCTCTTGCGCGTGGTCACTAGGACGGCTCTAGTGGTCACTTTGGCTTGTGTGGCGAATGCCCACCTTGTGCCATTGATGTGAAGTACACAGGCGACTGCCTTACCGTCGCTGACCTGGAGGGATTGGCGTGAAATGGCCATGCAGCAGCAGAGCAGTAAGGACACAGAGGACAGAACAGCTGCTCAGAGGGCCTGTGAAGGTCACCAGGGAGACCTGAGATGGGGCCACCTCGGAAGGTACGCGGGGACCCTCAAGGACAATGTAGACCCAGAAGTGTGAGCAGGGGCTGGAGGCTCGTGTGGTTACTGAGCTTGAACCTTTGTTCTGTAGATGCTGGGCACGAGCACTTGTCTGAATGTCCTGCCGGTGCATGTCCAGCCTGTGTGTGTGTGTAGAGGGGCAGAGTATGTGCATGTGTGTGTGTGTAGAGGGGCAGGGTGTGTGCGTGTGTGTGTGTGTAGAGGGGCAGGGTGTGTGCGTGTGTGTGTGTAGAGGGGCAGGGTGTGTG
>NW_004524598.1:21409231-21451771 GCF_000260255.1 Octodon degus | reverse complement strand
GTGTGTGTGTGTAGAGGGGCAGGGTGTGTGCGTGTGTGTGTGTAGAGGGGCAGGGTGTGTGTGTGTGTGTGTAGAGGGGCAGGGTGTGTGTGCGCGTGCGTGTGTGTGTGGTGTGGCTGGAGGTAGAGATCAGACAGAATGAAGAAGAGAGGGGAGGGAGGGAGGTGTGGGGAAGGAGGTTGGGGTAGTGAGGGAGAAAGAGAAAGCTGTGACTTAGACAAGTTTTCTCAGGAGATAATAGTAGCAGTGGGGAGGAGAATGCCAAACTCGGATGAAACTAAAAGCGGCCGCACCAGGAGGGTCGTTGCAACAAATGGCCATTCATTCATTTTTTAAAGCCTGCTATGTGCCGAGTCCTTACTGGACTCTTGGTGTCCTCAGTGGAGAACTGCTCTGCGCACTCGTGGGACCCGAGGGCCCGGGGATCCAGGGCGCCGTCAGCATCTCTTATAGGGCATCAGTAACCTTGCAAACGAAGGAAAGGATGAAACCCGAAGCCCTTGGGAGGTGGGAGCGGAGGCTTGATGAGCCCAGCAGCCTGGGTGGGGTGGCGGGGGTGCAAGGCTGGAGCGGTGCGCCCCGAAAGGGGGTGGGCAGGGGGCCCTGAGCAGGCCTCCAGCCCCGATGGCCGAGGAAGTCTGTGGGAAGGGGCGGGTGATGTTCTTGCGCGTCTCGTCTCGCTGTGTGCGCCTTGTGACCTACAGGGAGCCGTGCAGGGCTTGGGATCCGGAGGCCCGGCAGAGCCAAGGAACGGCCCGACCGCGCTCCGGTGCCTGCTCTCCCTCTTCCCACCTGCGCGCCACCGCGGCCTTTTCTCTTTATTGTGCTCCAGATCTCTGCCATCAGTTAGCTCGTTTTGTTCAGGGCAAAACTTGTTAACCGAATGGAGCGCCCCACTGCTCGTCTGACCCTCTTGTGTGTGCACTCGTGACTGAAGCCAGGGGGGTGCGCTCTGCTCCTGAGCTGCGTCCCGCCCTTGGAAGGCTTTCACGAGTCAGGGTCTTGTGAAGTGGCCCCGGCTGGCCTTGAACGCGGAGTCCTCCTGTCTCATTTGCGTTTTGAGTAACTGTCGCAGCTGTCCCTTTCCAGAGGGATTCACCGTCCGTTCTTCACTGAACGGTGGGCGTTGAACCCCTCTTCCCAGCCCCGCGCCAGCCAGAATTCTACTTTCTGTCTCTGGGCATTTGGCAGCTGTAAGTAGTTCAGTGAGGTGGAATCCCTCGACGTTTATCCTTGTGGCGGCCTCATTTCTCTTAGCCTAATGTCCCCAAGGTTCATCTGTGTGGTGGGCAGCACGTTGGAGAATCTCCTCGTTTGTATGGCTGGCTGGGACTTCATGCAGACGCTAGTTGCTTCCACCCCCTAGGGATTGTGAAGGACGTGGCTACAAGCAGGAGGGTACAGACATATCTCTCCAATTCTGCTTTCAATTATTTTACATTCTTACCCAGAATTATTGATCGTAACATAATTCTCCTTTGAATTTTTTTAGGAGCTGCCTGCCTGGTTTTCATAGCGACTACACGGTGTTTTGCTGTTGTTTTTGTCTTCTTGAAGTCACTGATGTGCTTTATTGTTTCAACCTCTAAGATTTTAAAGACATAATCAACCAGGTGGTGGCGCTGGGACATATTTTCCAACACTACTCCCATAAACTCAAGTTTTGGGTTCATCTTTGGAATAAAATTTCTCTGTTGACAAGGTTTTTTCTAATTGCAAAAACTCTCCCTGGTTTCCCTGCAGACACCCACTCAGTCTTGGCAGCCTTTCACTGTACTTGCATAATGTACCTGAGTTCCAGCTATTTCAGCTTCTTGCTAAACTTATGATTTTCTGGTTTTGTTCAATAATAGTGGTCCTAATGGATGTCAATTGATATTTCATTGTGATTTTGTGTGTTCTTAATGATTAATGATGTTAAATGCCTCAATGTGTTTACTGGCCATTTGTGTATCAGAATGTTTATTCAAATCACTATTCCAGTTTTAAAACTGGGTTCTATTATTGTTTTCTATTTTTAAAAATATTTTATGGAGAAACAAATAGCAATAAGACAGTTTCACAACCGATTACTCGTATATTTTCAATAATTAATACATTGCATGTTGTCTTCGTAGTGGTTATTCATTGTATAAGATGCAGACCTGATATCCTGTCCACAAACACTATTAGTACAAATCTCTATTCATTGAATTAAGAGCATGGAGCTGTATATCTATCCTAACTAATTTGAGTATACAGTTACAAAATGGTCGTTCATTTGTATCCCCTTTTTTGGTTAGTTTTGTCAGAGAAGGGCATTCCATTGTCATTTAAATGCTGTAGGTGCCTGAATTCAGCAAAATGTCCCAATATAGCCCAGCAGTCCATAGCAGTAGTGGGTTTTCCATGAGACTGTCGATGTCCGAAGTTGTTGACTTGAGCCTTTTACAGCCATTCTTGTTTTTGAGTTGTAAGAGGTCTTCATATTTTATGGATATTAATCTTGTATCACACATGATTTGCAAATATTTTTCCCACTGAATATTTATTTATTGTTGATTGTTTCCTATAATGCAGGATTTTTTTAAAAAATTAAAGTTTTTAATTTGGATAGTCAAGTTTATCTGTTTTTCTTCTAGTGCTGATTTTGGTATATCCAAGAAAGCATTTGCACGTACAGTCTAACTGAGGTCCTTCCAAGAATTTCCCCATAAGATGAATCTTTCTTCCGTGTAGAAACAGAATAAATCGTCTTGCACACGGCCCAATAGTAGCTGCCATTATATTCTTAACTTAGGACTGACCCATTTTAGGTGCCCACGGGGACCGCGCTCGTCATGGTGCCCACGCACGATGCATCTTGTTTTCTCTGGTTTTTTCACTCCTCTCTCTTCCCTCCAGCCCCTCTTCCCTTCCCTACTTACAAAGCTTTGTCCCCATTCTATCCTGTTTTTTTTTTTATTTTTATTTATTTATTTATTTGAGAGAGAGAGAGAGAGAGAGAGAGAGAGAGAGAGAGAGAGAGAGTGGTGTGTGTGTGTGGCCAGCTCAGCCCACCAGGGGGCGGGGCTGGCTGGCATGTGGTGCTGGGGGATTGAACCACGGTCCCTGATGCTTTTGCTAAGCTTGTTCTAAGTAGGTGCTTTAGACCACTGAGCCATCTCTCCAGCCCCTCTATCCTGTTTTTAATAACTTCTTTTTCCCTTTCCCTTCCCTTTCCCCCTTTTCCCCCACCCTGGTTCTTCTTTCCTTTTGAATAGTTTCCACCCAGTTCACAACATCTGCTGTACATTTTGGTCCTTTTTTACTCCTTTAGTTTCTCACATCAGGGAACTACATGATGTTTAACGTGAGTCTGATTTACTTTATGTAAGATACATTGCATTTTAGAAATCCAGCCTTTTAATCTGAACAATGTAATTAAGCTGCCTCTGTCTTCTATTTTGACCTGCTGTGTTAACATACCTTGGGCGCTTTCTTAGCATTATTAGTGCTTAGGGAATCAGAAAAAATTTGAATCATCTGTCCTCAATACATTGTCTTCAAATGTTCTAAGAAAGATTAAAATAATTTTTTTTTTTGTTACGGGGGTTCAAACTCAGCACCTTGCACTTTCCAGGCAGGCATATGAGGCCCTGAACCCTCTCCCCGGCTAAAATAATGTTTTAAACCCAATGTAGTTTAGTTTATTTTGGTGTGTCCATATGAGGAGCTTAAATACTACAGGATTAGGATAATATAGTGGGAAGGAGCAGAGTGTAAAAAGGAAAGGTTGACCCTAGCATATGGGGTTGGTAGAGAAATACATGATTTTGTTCCCCCTACATGTTCTGACAACCAACCAAGCAACCACGCAACCAACCAGGCAAAACCTGACTTTGAATAGGTCCAGGAAAGAGAAGCTTCATTTGAGAGGGGCTGCCTGAATATTGTCAGAAATTTGAAGGTGGAGGATGAGAGAAAGCTTTGCTACCTGCTTGCGAGGCTTGCTGTAACAAGGTGAGCTCAAAAGAGCAAAGAGCACAGTGACTTGTCTTTTGCTGTGATGCTACCCCTGCTCAATTGAGTAATCTTGTAACAGCTACTCATAGAATGAGACAATTATAAATACTTATATCTCTATGTATCTCTATAGCTGTATCTTTGTGTATCTAAACTTTTCATTAGCCCTGAATTAATACAGGGACGATATTGGAAGCTATGTTTCCTCTCATTGAATAATAGGGAAAGAAGTTTATACTATCTTAAAGCAAAATGCAGCCACATCAGTAGTCTTCAGCAGGTTTGGTTTTCAGCAAGAAGGCGATTCCCCAAAGTGGGAGAATTCTGGGGTGAGGCATTTTGCGTGTGATTTGACGAGGTGTTGTGGCCTCCGATAGCTCTGTAGTGTGGCTTGTTGAATTGGCTGAGCCTTCAGTCTCAGGGTAGTTGATTACTACTGTTTTGGGATTTATTTCATGGAGGTCTCTGTGGTTTTGACGTTCTAATCTGTGAGGGGATTTTTAATAACTATGCCTATGGATTCTTTAGTATTGGCCTAGAGTTCTGAGTTTTCTGCCTTAAAAGGCATAATAAAGTTTTTCAAGTGTTTGTATAAACTTATGTGTATATGTTTTATATCCATGTTTATATATTTTCTGAATTGCAAACAATGGATTCCAGGTGACTATAAAGCAAATGATTAAAGTGCATTTTATTGTGTGGAAATTATGTTGAACCTTATGAATTTTTGGAAGGGCTTCTGAAAATGTTTGCTTTATAGGATTTCCTCTGAAGAAGACTGTACTACAAAGGAAAATGGATGTATTTAATTAATCTTATTTTACTACAGTCTAAACAATAAATTAGATATGCATTTAAGAAAACATCTTTGACATTTAGACATTACAGTTGGTTTTTGGATGCTTTACTTTCAATCATTAGGTATTTAAACTATGTCACGTGATCATTTCTTCTCATGTTGATAACTGACATGAAAATTTCAAAAAATAAAATGCAGATTTTTCCATAATGTCAAAATGGCCTGTGGAGTTGGTCCTGAGAGTGGAGGGTTTCCATCAGACTGTAATATCTGAAATCTTTGGTCTATTTCCTCCCTTGCCCGCACCACTGTTCCTGGTAGTTGGTAATATTCAATTATCTCTACATTTTAACCTTGGTGTTTACCTCTAATGCCGTTCAAGTCAGTAAGTGATTCATTGCATCTGGATTCAATAAATAAGGTTTGGCAGAAAAGGGACAATGTGTTGCGGATGCATTTGGGCCAAAGCAAACAATGGATTTGAAACTGGGCTCTCAGAGCTCAGAAATGCAATTAAGCATCCACAGGTTTGGGGTGGGTACCGTAGCACTGGGCTTGTAGTGGTCCAAGATTGTCTTACAAGACCAGTGATGATTTTACCCAGAATACCCAGCATTTGCCTGAAAGGCGTCCACCGCAAAGTGGACTGGAAAGTTCCCCACGTGTCACCCCAGTGTTGAGTCCTGGCTTCCTGAGCTTCCAATATTTTGGGCACTGGCAGTAACCAGAGTGAAGCTGTGCGGGGTCAAGGATCAGGGGACACACCCCTGGGCTGCCTTCAGGAGCTTGGAAAGCTTGAGGCATTATTTTCTGTGTCCTTCCTAAGACGTTTGCAAATCTCTTCTCTGAAGATTAAAGAAAAAGGGAGAAGGTAGGCAAGGCCAGAGGAAAAAGAACAGTGCAAGATGGACTGCCCTGGGTTCTAAGCTGCGCTTCCCCACCTAGGTCTCTGTCTCTGTCCCTCTGTCCCTCTGTCTCTCTGTCTCTCTGTCTCTCTGTCTCTCTGTCTCTCTGTCTCTCTGTCTCTCTGTCTCTGTCTGTCTGTCTGTCTGTCTTCCATTTCCCTCCCTTCCCTTTCCTTCCTCTTCTTCCTGCCATCTTTCTTTTTTCCTTTCTCTTTATTTTCTCTCCTTCCTTTCCTTCCTCTTTTCCTCCCTCCCTTCTTCCTTTCTTCTTTTCTTTTTTAAAATGAGGGAATAAAAATAGAATTCTCTTCTCTCTTTAGGCAGCAATGCTTGTGAAAGAGCAGTACAATTAATGTCCATTATTTCCAAGTGTCAGTTTTAGAACTAGTGTCAGAATATAGACTTTCTGAAACCCTCACTTTCTCCCTGAAGGCATACATGACTGTGCCCAGGAGTGGAGAATTTTCCATTTCTTCAGCTTTGAGAGAGGGCGCGATGACACAGAAGTCCTTTCTGAGGTACCTTCCATGGACTTAACTCTCTCTGAGCAAATGAAAGGTTTGTGTCAGGCCTTACTTTATGCTTCTTACTATCATGGATTCAAAATTTTACGTTTTGTGTCCTAGGGTGGGGAGAGTCATTTGTGCATTGAGGAAACCACCTGGGCTTCTGCCCTTCACCCCCACATGATATTTTTTTCTAGTCTTGTGAGCAGCATCTTCCGTGAGGAAAGGCAAAAACCAAACATGCTCTCTGTGAAGCTGCTTTCCAAAGAAGGCCAGTAGGTGGTGTGTTAGTTGTCTATTGCTGCTTAGTAAATGACTACATTCTGACAACTTAAAACAATACTTATGGTCTTCTGCTTGACTGGCAGTGTCAGAAATTGTTGACCTGAGTCCCCCACAGCTCAACATAACAGCTTGGCTTTACTTCCTATATTTCATCTTCATACTTTTCTACTGGATGGTTAAGACTAAGATAAAGCAGGACCTGTGCAACAAGAGTTGTAGCTTTTTGGTCTGAGAAGGTCAGTGAAATGCCCTCAGGATTTATCCTGAGATCCTGTACCTCAGATTGTAGAACCTTTGTCAGTATCAGCCATGTGGATGAGTCATGGCCATTGCTTGGCCAATGTGCTCTCTGTGAAAGCCTGAGAGACTGTTTTCTCTCCATGTGACCCTCCTTAGGCACACTCTACATCATCGTTCACTTTCCTCTTTGGCCCCATAATCTCCTTGATCAGAAAATCTGGGACACAAGTGAGTTACATGACATTACAGTACAAGATCTCATATGTCCTGAGTCTTAGTTGACCTTGGAAGGCTAAGAGTCAAGCGGAAGACCCAATATTATTATGGATTACTGGACTCTTTTAGAATATTTTGCTGAGTTAACATACCTATAATATTTAAATGACGGAATTAAACAAAAAAGGGGATATATAAATGAATGTCCATTTTATATCTATGTATTCAAAACGGTTAGGATAGATATATAGTTACATTCTCTTAATGAATACAGGGATTTGTTGTAATGGTGTTTGTAAATAGGATATCATGTCTGCATCTTGTACAGCAAATAACCACTAGGAAGAATGTGTACAATGTGTTAATTATTGGAACTGTCCTACCAATTTGCTTTGAAACTGTCTCATTGCTATTTGTCTCTCCATAAAATTATGGAAAAAAATGCCAGTGGTCTTCATTACTTTTCTTGTTGCTGGGACAAATACCGGACACCAAAGTGAAAGGAGGAAAGGTTTACTAGGCCCACCGCTGTAGAGCTTTCAGTCATAGCTGCTCCAAGGCAGTGTGGCATGGGAGGGTGGCATCGCAGAGAAGAAAGTTCATGGCAGGCAGAAGGCGGAACAAGCAGCCAGCAAGGGACGCCAAAGTCCTCTCTGTTCCTTATATTGTACCCAAGCTCCCAGCACTAGGGCAGTGCCAAGCCAATCAGTGAGTTGAATTAGTAACCGCCCACCCTTAATCCTAGCCTTGCCCTATGCATCAGTTACACACTGTGGATTCAGTCACCTCTGAAAAATCCCCACCCATGACTGTACCAGGTTTTGCAGGGCCACCTACACAGAAGCCGTAGTGCCTATTTATTACATCATAGTTCTGTGGGTCAGAAATCCGAGTACTAAGCAGCTGGGAATCTGTTCAAGGTGTCATAGGCTGGAATCAAATGTCAGCCCAGCTGGGTATGGTAGCGCGTGCTGCTAATCCTAGCACTGGGGAGGCTGAGGCAGGAGGAGCGCCATGAGTTCAAGGCCCGCCTGGGCTACGTAAACGAGTGCAAGGGTAGCTTGCACTACATGGTGAGACCCTCTCTGAAAATAAACAAGACAAAACAAAGTCAGCCCGGCGACACTCTCTTTCTGGAGCTCAGGGCTGTCCTCCAAAAACACTTGAGCTGTCCACAGAAGTCAGGTCCCTGAACCTGTATGAGTTAGGCCCTCCTTTTCTTGCTGGCTATCAGCCAGTGCCATTTTCCACCCTAGCCACATGGCATTTACCCCTTCAGGAGGACTGGAAGGGTTTCTCGTGTAAGGACTCACTTGACTAGGGGAGGTGTACCTCCTTATTAGCTCTGAGTGAACTCGTGTGTGGATTGAATGACATCTGCACAATTGTTTCTCCACTGTCATAAGCTTGACCTCCTCACAGGACTGATGGCTGCTCCTAGCACAGGCTGTGTTCTTACTGAAGGGAGAGAGCATAGGCACTGGGGGCGGGGGTCCTGGTGGTGTCTCAGAGTCCTGCTTAATACAGGTAGCATGCTGAATTTAGGGCCTCGAGAAGGCCTCGGCCTTTGTGAAAGTCAGAACTGTCCTAGTCTTGCTGGGGTGCCCTCTGTGTCATCCTAGGCTCCATACATTCCACTTAGATCCAAGGAAAGGACTAATTCTGGGTCACGTCTGTACCCGTTGAGTCTAAGCTGGCTCTAGCACTCTTTAACGTGTTCAGCCCTGGGCATGGGGTTGTGGTGATGTGTAAGGGGTTCCCTCTGTGACAGGCCCTTGGAAGAATGCTCAGGCTTGTGTTCAGTACTTGTCAAAGCTGAACATGATGCCCGCCAGAAGCCAGGCAGCAGGCTGAACCTTGTGTGGTTCTGATCCAAATATTAGGAATTAGTTGTGAGTGATCTTTGACCCAGAAATAGGTCCGGCCAGCTCCTTGCTCTCTGTGAGCTGTGGACAGCACTCCTCCAAAGTGGTGGGCAGAGAAGGAAAAGGAGGAGCCGCTGAGGGACTCATTCTGTTTGAGCTAATCGCAGATCTGCCCCCGTCCAAATTGATTGCTCACTGCAAGCTATCTCGACACTTCCTTAGTCTGGGAGGTAAATGTAATCAACTTTTGTTTGTTTCAGTTAAAATTTTTTTCTTCTGCCCTTGAGGAAATAATTATTTCTATGATATGAAGATAGTAGCCCAAACATTAGCAGTAATTAGAGCAGATGGCTGTGAATATTTCTACGGTAAAATACACTGATGCTTACTCTCATTCTCTGGGTTTCTTTCTCCTTCGCTCCGCCAAGATATTCATTTTGCTTCCCTTCAGGTATAAAAGGGAGGGGGGAAAGCAAGGGAGGAAAAATAAAGGTTCCCCTGGTGTATAAAACTGAGAAGCTGTCAAAGGTTCATAGCAAGGAGAATGTGCTCCTGTGTATTCAATCACTGAAATTAAGTGTTTTCCAAGGCGATGCAGTCATGGGTTCATTGCATGGGGAAATAACATGTTGTAGTCCATCACTTAAAATGTTAACCTTGTCTCTTACTAGTGACTGGGAGCAGAAATGCGTGCTGCATGCTCACTGGTTAAATGGCAGCGTGTCAGCTCTGGGGGGAAGGCTAGCGTGTACCTGTCAGTCTCCGGCTCGGACTCTACCGTGCATGCGTACCTGGGCGCACGTGTGCATGGGGCTGACGTGCACCGGCCCCTGCCCGCACACCGCTGCTCTGTCCTTCCAATCGCTTTTGTGTGGCCTTCTGAGACCCGGATTGTTGCTCAGTGGAAAATAAGAAGAACTGAACTGATTTCCAGTACTTCCATGTGTATCTTTTTACTAAAATGTTTTGCTCGGTTGTCCTCAAACCTTCAGGAAGCTACTAGAGTTTACATCTAAAATGTCTCTCCTGGGCCGGGGATATGGCTCAGTGGAATAAGCGCTTCCCTGGCAAGTGGGAGGGCCTGAGTTCAATCCCTGGTTTCGCAAAAAAAGACAAAAGAATGTTCCTCTGAAGTCTCATGTATGAAAAGTGATTGTGTCCTGGGACACCGCATTCTTCAGTGGATCAGTGGCTCGCCGGGCTCATCACTGAGTGAGCTATCAGAAGGTGGGGCCTGTTAGAGGGGCGGGTCGTGAGGGTTACCACGAGGAGGGCAGCTTCTGTCCTCTGGCGCCTTCCCTTTCTCTCTACTTTATGCTACCATGGGTGGAGCCCGCGCTCTTGGGATGTGCGCTATCTACAGCGGAGCTCGCCGACTGTGGCTGAAACCTCTAGCTACGCAGTCTGTCCTCCTCCAGCTGTCAATTCTGAGGCGCTTTGTCGAAGCAACAGGACTGGTGCAGCAGCTACATGGTAACTGCTTGTCTTAGTTGCGGAGCGTTCCATTCGAACGCACTTCATTCCTGGCGGGGTACGTG
Source organism: Octodon degus (assembly GCF_000260255.1). Classification (NCBI taxonomy): domain Eukaryota; kingdom Metazoa; phylum Chordata; class Mammalia; order Rodentia; family Octodontidae; genus Octodon; species Octodon degus. The sequence goes on along the minus strand of NW_004524598.1, from coordinate 21,441,433 downwards.
TGCACTGTACTGAACGGGTCGCTGGTACTATTCTGATCGATCACAAGCATCGGGATAGAATGTAGTTCCCAAGAATTTTCCATAAACTGCTAGGGGACAAGTACTTTAGACCTGATGGGCCCTGTTGTCTGCATCATGAACTGACAGTCAATATAGACAAACAATTCACAAATGGTTGGTGGAGGCCATGTGCCAACATGGAAATAGTAGCTTGGATGGTAGGCTGGCTCGTGTTCTGCTGTACAGCACTGAAGGTCTCACTACAGGCTGTGTTCTGCGGTGTATGAAGAACTCGATATGCGCGAGGTCTTCATGTAGTGCTCCCACCACCTTCCGGCTACAGCTCTGGCACCCACCTGCACTCCCTCCTCTGCCCCTTGCACTCCACAATTGCCTCTGGCTTGTACTGCTCTTTCCTGCTCCAAGCCCTCATCAGAGATGCTGACTGATCGCTCAAAATCATACAGTTCTGCCCAGCCTGGCATTTCTGAATCACTTCACTTGCCTTTTTTTTTTTTTTCCTGAGAGCCCACTACTTATTTTATGTATTTATTCTTTTCTTAAACTATAAATTTCCCAAGGCTAAAGATTTGTTTTGTTTTGTGCTTCAACCTGTACCTGGGGAACAGTTTGTGCTCAATAAATATTTATGGTGTGCAGGAATTCATTCACTCTTTTGTCCTCAGCAAGAAGCTTGAAGAGGGCTTATGATTACTAAGTAAATTACAGGATATCAAAGGAGTCTGAAAAGGGCATATGATTGTAGTTAAGATGGTACTCTTTAGGTTCATTCAGTAAATCTTAGCCACTATTGTTCATTTTTTAAAATTAAACTTTAAGTGGAGAGAGGAGAACCCTTATGTTTTTTGAGAAGTGAGGATCCTAGAATAAATCAAGTGATACCACTATGCCTGGGATATTAGAGGTGTTTGATATCAGTAGCTGTCACTTCATTATTATTTTCTCTAGCAAGTAAGATGATCTCCAGACTAAAATTCAGAAGAGACACGATTAGACGAGATGGAAGAAAGCTCAGGAGAGGGTAGAGACTCCACATGTGTTCGGCTTCCTCACTGTGGTCATCCTCCGAAGCACTGAAGAGGGCCAATACTTACCTAGATGAAGCACACAGCTGAGACCAGCGGTCTTTGGGACACTGTGGAGGACAGAAATGTGTGGTGTGTCAGACCAAGAGATAAGGCACCGAGCAGCCCAGTGTCCAGGGCACCGTGGCAGTGTGCAGCCAGGCCCCGGGGGCGCCAGGGGCTATTTCTGCCATACCTTCGAGCAGCTGGTGTGCTAGGTGATGTGGGCTTGCTTTCTGCTATTGTCTCTCACCGTGAAGAGTGACCAGCCCTGAGAAAAGAAGACATCATTCAAGGCCAGTGTGAGCGCAGCAAGAATAAATTATTCAAACTAATTCACTTTCTATTCTCTGAAGAGTAATTAGATTATAGGTCAGGATTGCTACTCATAAGGTTGGATTTGAGTATGGCTAACTTTTCTGCAGTGAGTTCATTTTGTTTCATAGTCAACGGGATTAATTTCAGCCTGTGCTAATTTATCTGTGGTGTCCGGATTAAAAACCAAAGATGATTCACGCAGTAGATTTCCCCTGCAGGCCAGCCCCAGTTGTTGTGTCTTTTGAACTTTCTTAGTGCCTTGGTTATGTTTTTAATTATGGAATCAATCACAATTTAATTATCTGATTGTTTGTCTTTTTCTAAACGATAACAGAAACACTTTTAAAGCAAAAATGAGGTCATATTCCTCTGGGAGAGTTCCTTTCATATTAGCTCTTATACAAAGTATTTGTAACTTTAATTGACCAACAGATTTAACATTACTCTAATTGTAATGCAACTATGAAGACCATTAGGTGGAAGGGCAAGTGTTATCTAATGAAGGTTGTGAGAATTGTGTAACTATATAGGGGCAAAAAATAAGAATAACAACAAAGCAAAATGGAAAACTGCCCAGTAATATCAATTGCAAGTTAGTTGAGTAGTAACATATATGAAACTAAGAACATAAAAGTGACATTTCGGTCAGAGTAAGATAAGGATGGCCTCTGGAAAAAGTAACGAAGTGTGTCACAAAAGAGAAGGTAAGAAATTTAGTTTTATAAGCATTAGAAACAGGTTTATATAAAGGAACATTGGATAAAACGTAAAAAAAGACGTTAAGTCATGTTATTGTCATTATCAAACTATTTTAATAGCTCAGTATGCACCGTGATCATAACTGTAAAGAAGCGAGAGGAGCGTCCCGGTGTGCAGGAGGCGATCCCGGCGGCCGTGCGAGGTGGGCCACCTGCGGGCACCGCGTCCTTGTCCTCTGCGGGGAGCCGGGAAGCTCCTGCAGGGTCCTCACGAGTGGCGGGGGCCTTGGAGGAAACAAAGGAGGGCAGAAGGCGAAGGAAGCGTTGCTCACGGGGTTTGTCTTCTTCCACTGCCGAGATTTGCACACCGGGCAAGAAGGCGCTCTGCTGAGGTGTCAAACGGCTCTTCCCGCCGCCTCTGTCAGCTGGGAGCGCAGTGGCTGAGCGCCGCAGCCCCCGGCAGGTGCGCTCGCACGTCGGTCGTGGGCTGCCTGATGCTCCAGGCTGCTGACCAGCGACTTCCTTCAGGATAGCTCTGGCGGTGCTGCGCGCACATTTAAGGGGACAAGTAGGTTTCGCAGACTCTGCACATTCCCTAAGTTCAGAGAAGTGCTGACGTGCTGTAAGGAAAAAACAAATTGCATAAGCTTCCTGGCTCAGGCAGGCAAGGCTTTCCTTTTCTTTTTCTTTTCATATTTTTGGGTTTATTTGGGGCTGTATTTTTGGAAGTAAAGATGAGGGCACATTCTGGAGAGTTCTTACATCTCTATTTCCATATCTACTCTCCTGAGCCCGTAAGGAAATGATTCATCTGTTGAGTGGATGAGACTGATCTGTGTATGCCAAACGAGAGCGAAAGGTGGGACACCTTGGGAACAGTAGGGGAGAAGACTTCCAGAGGGTGGAGGTGAAGCCCACACTGACCGAGGAGCTGGGTTAGTGATGTAGGTAGCGCTGCCTTGACCAGAAACATCGCATTGTATCAGCAGAGAGGTTCTCCAACATATTGACAGGCGCTCTGTTATAAATGCTGTCAGCATTCTTTTCTGTTTGATTAGTTCAAAGTAAGATGCATCAGAGAATGGAGATAGTGAAAGGTGAGTGGTCTCCACTCGCTCTTGGGGCAGTGGCCTGAAGGTCTTGTGTAGGGAATGACGCCACCAGCTCTGCCCCTGTGGAGGTGCAGGGGCCCGAATCCTTAGGGCAGTGAGCTTCTGCTGGTGGATGGTAGCACCCTGCTGTCATGCAGTTCTGTTGCTCCTTCGCTTCCACGGGCAGCTGACCAGTAGTTCAGGCTGCGTTAAGTTCTGACCTTTGGTATTTAGCCACTTTTTATACTAAAGCATGAATCATCAGTAAACACACAACCTTAAGATATGTTTAGGAGGGGAGCGAGACACTTGGGCACAACCAAGTTTCCATCTCTTGAAAGTGAATGCTTGTCATCTGTATTTATTTAAAATTTGCCAAATTGAGTAGAAAAACTTAAGGAAAAAGGATCAGTGGGACATTTCACAGGGACACTGGGGCCAAGATGCAGGTTCTAATTTAGCTCTTCCCATCATTTGGTTTATGTTTAAAGATATTTGAAAACAGAGAAAGGAATGTGAAAGTGCATAGGCCAACCATGCTGAGGAGAAGATCCAGGGAAGGAAGCATTTTTGAAGTATTTTAAGCCTTAAAAATCTACTTGTTCACATATTGTATCAGAAAGTGTGTGTGTGTGTGTGTGTGTGTGTGTGTGTGTAGTATCTATAAAAACACGCATGGGGTTAACAGATAAGATATTAATTTAATAAATTATCTGACAATTTGTATTGAGATGTGTTTTAGGGGTGTGGAACCATAGTAATGATCAAAGCAAAGTCCTTGCTTCATTTGGGTAAACTCAATAACTAAATGAGACAGATGCAAAGATTATCTTATCTAATACCAGAATGAAGCTTTATTACTGAGGATGGAATGAGTCGTGGTGTTGTTTTACAAGAGTAAAATGCAGGGAAGGAGAGGATGCTCCAGTAGAGACATAGATGAGGTGACAGAGAGAGGCATAGTGATCTCTGGGGACAGAGAGTCCCCATGGGGGACCCACTAAGTGGAAGATTGCAGGTGGAAATCTGCTTTGCATGCCTCCTTTGTCTCCACCATGAAGCACTGGAGGCTCAGCTTCCTCCGCTTTAACATGAAGGTCGCGATATGTGGTCTCATTGGCTGGGGAGGGGCTGAGCCTACGATCTCCGAGGGCTGACAGACCCCGGCCATAAGTCACAGCACGTGCAAGGCAGCCAGTGACACGTACAGGTGCGCCAGTGAGGCACAGACTTTCGTGCTCACTCAGAGGATGGTAACAGATGTCAGTGCTGGCTGTGACACTTCACATTGTTCTTCAGTGAACAGAAGGCACCACGGCGTAGTTTTCCATGGACTCTTCTTCAAGGACCTAGTGAGTGTCAGCTGGTCTGCACCTTATCGCTGTGTCATGAGCCGGGGTTTTCTTTGTGATTCTGTCCCTGGGCTATGGATCTGACTACTAGGTTAATGTTTCAGAGTTTATACCGCAGGAATCTTGGTGCTTCTTATAGGCCACCCACACCTACTCTGTTCAGCTTGCTAGCTATGGGGTCACCTTGCCTACAGACTCTGCACTTCCTGTGTTGGCTTGGAGGAAATATACCTTTGCCTTTAGGAACGTATCTCCCTCCTCTCCCTTCTAGCTCTTGCCTTGAGTTGGCACCTTGAACGAAATTGTTATCTGAGGAGGTGACTAAAGGAATCATAGATTCCTGGACCCCACCTCCTGAGCTTTGGATTTCCCAGCTTTGTGATCACACTGTCAGGAGTCTGTGTTTCATAAGCTTTGTGCTAGGAGACACTACCAGGAGCACCTTTACAACAAATAGGACCGTCTAGAACCTTGCTGTCTTTGGCCTGGAAGTCTCAGCTTTTTCAAATGTCTGTGCACTGAGGACTCTGAACTGATGACACAGATAACCTGGGTCATTCTTCTCTGCAGGTGCCTGGGCTGTCTTGACCTTCTTCATCTTCCTTCCATGTTATTTTCCGCTAGGGCCCTGAATTAAAGAATTATAATAATGTATAAGGTGCATTGTTGTGAAAGTTATTTTTACTTAGTCTGTCTCCCTGAAGCTGGCTGCATAGGGAAAGCAGCAGGAGTTCCCTTTCCCTTTCCCTTTCCTTCTGTGGAGAGGCACGCTTCGTAAGAGTCACAGTGATGCTTGTGTACAACTTATGCTTTTTTCTGTTCTTTTGCAACTGGTTATCACTATGTCTTCTGCCCTTCTGTTCACCAGTGGGATAAATGCGACTTTCGCTTCTCCTTTGCAGATGTAGAAAATGGAGATATCATGCTTCCTATTCTGTCAAAGTCTTAGTGATTGAGGTGGTGCCATAATTCAGAATGATTGACCTAGGGGTCTCTACTCTCCCCGGGAAAATATACACACTCCTCTGGCAACCCAGTTTTCGATTTCCTCTCTCAGAAATCCTGGCAGGCACAACTCTTCTGCAGGTAGAGTTGTTGGCCTTGCAAATATGTCTTTCCTGCTCAGGGATCTCCTCTGGGCCTCTGATGAGTGACCAGAGGCTCTCCTACAGTGTTCCTTTTGCAGGAACCCATGCTTCACATTTGGTTGGAATCTGGGTGGGAAGGAGCTGCTGGGGAAAGTGGCAGACACATGCTGCTGGTTTGCCCTGAGGAAACTGCCTTCTCCATTCAGATCTTATTAAACTTATCATAAAAGTAGCTCCGCAATGTCACAAGATGTTTAGACATGTTCTTAGCTTTTTGCATGAGTTGAATTCTGCTGTCTGTGGTTTTTATGTCCTTGTTTTGAAAGACACATGACTTCTGAGTGACCATGAATTAACAGGAAAGCTACTATCCTGTGGGAGCAAGGATGGCTAGGCAGCGGGGCTGTGCCCTGCCGTTGTGCATCTCCGCGGCTCTGCTCGCTGCCTCAGTGAAGGCTGCAGGTTATTCTTTTGCTACCTGTGCACCTGTGAGCTTTGCTTGCCACTGAGGCAGTGAGGTCTTTCTGCATGCAGAGGAAAGGCCAACACAGTGCCACCGAAGGCTGAGTGGGGGACAGGTCTAAGTGCCAGAAAGAGGACTATTCCTGTATGGCAAGGACACTTGGCAGTTGGACCAGTGAGAAATGATGCCAGTGACGTAAGGCCACATGCCACCCAGCAAGCAGAGTGTTGGAGCTCTCCCTGTTCCTGGTCTTTCAGAACTTTGTGTCCAAGAGGCAGCATATGTCTGTAAAACTCAAATATGGAATCCACTCTGTCTGTTGGATAGAATGTGGACCTGTGCTGAAACATGTTTTAAAAGAGTCAATTCCAGGGCCCTAGCAACTTGATCTGTTCCACATTTTCTCCTCTTTGCTTTAGTTGTATGAGGAAGATGGGTGATTACTTTGTATTGACATGTTCAAAATGTTAAAATGAATTAATTTGGTTTAGATGAAAAGCTTTTATTTTATTGCTCAGTTATACTATCCTTTAAAGCCGAAAATCTCTTTTCCAGGGTGAGCTTTCGCTGCAGCTTTGCCTCAGATGGTCCAGGGCTTCCAGCTGGTTTCCTGGCAGACAGCCACACGATGGCGACAGCGTCACAGTGGAGAAGGGCCAGGGGCTGCTGCTGGACGTGAACACCAGCACCCTCAACATGCTGCACGTGAAAGGTCTGTGCACCCGAGTACCCGCTCTGGCTCTGTGCGATGCTGTGACTCGTAGGGAGAGAAGGGAGGGACACGTGTGGGATACACTCCAGTGGGGCTGACAAGTGATTTTAAGGCTGTTCTTTATACTAGGAAAAAGAAGTGGTTGAGAGGTTCAAAGCAAAAGCCATTCATTTGGAGCTTACCAGCACAGAGCTTGATTATTTTAAGTTTCAGAAAGAAAGTAAGTTAACAGCGTTCTCAAAGAACATGCTTCTTTGCTTGAGTCTTTGTAGTCATGCACATCCAGGGCTGCCTCACAATGCTGCAAAATGCCTGAAATCGGTTCATGCTGCTGGCTTTGAAATCCCCTGCCAGGAAAGCCGTGTCTTCCTGCTTTGCCCTGTTGTGGTTTTGACTTCTTGGTCTCGTGGAAAGTTGCATAAATAGGCTTCCTTATTGCAAACTAGCCGCATAGCTCTGGGGCCTCAGGAGTTGACTGAGACTGGGGAATTCAGGTTTCAGCTCTTCCACCATGTGGCCCAGCAACAAAGCCAGCTATTTCACCTCTCTGTGTGTTTGGTTCTTAATCTGTTAAACAAGACTAAAACTCGTTGCGCACCTCAGGGGCTCCTAATAAAAAACAGATATCAAGGTGCCTTTGGTCCTTGGTAGTGAATGTTTGGAAGCTGTGATTAGTTATAAATAAAGCTCTAGACTAACATGTGGTCTTTTACTATAAATATGAGGTGTCATCGAAATATATGATGATAGTTGAAATTTTAAAAATTGATTACAGTTAAAGACACACTGGCATTAAGCCCCCTTAAAATATTTGCTGCCACCTTACACACTCCTGTGTCACATGCTCAAGCGGTTCCGAAAGTAGTCTTCTGTGTCTTCATGAGGTGTGACTGAAAATTCGGTAAGCACTGTTGCCTCATGCCATCCAATAGAAAGATGGACTCCGAACGTATTACAGTGTGTCCTCATTTACCATCCTCCAGCTTCTGGCCCTCCCTCAAGTCAAAATGACCAGGAAAGATCAGTATTTTGAATCCATTCAGGCCATGGAGGCAACCCTCACAACACAACCGAAGAGGCTCACGACAGAGGACTTCTGGAGCTGCTTCAGAAAGCGGCAAGCATGATGGGATGAGTGTGCTCTATGCAAGTGGGAATATTCTGAGAGGGATTCATGGCAGTGTGTCTTTTGCTGTGACGAGGTTTTTATTTAAACATATCTCTTTTTTTGATAGTGCCTCATACAGCTAGCACAAGCGTGTGTTCTTGTCAGAGATACGGTGACAAAGCAAGATAGTTTGAAGATAATAAACTCATGTAATTTTGATACCTGTTTCTTAAAGATGGAATAAATTTTTCCTGATTTGGCATTTTGTCATTCTACATTTTAGGAAGTTATTTTTCTCTAGAAGTGAGGAGAAGTTTTTAGTAAATCAGTTAACTGGAAAAATTTTAGGAAAATTTTTGTCTGTCAGGTTGGACTATCGCCCTGCAAATCTGATGTAGCGTGTGTGTGTGTGTGTGTGTGTGTGTGTGTGCAGCTAGTGGCTATGGGAATGCTGATCTACCGACAGCTGTCACCTACATAAGGACTAGCAATGACAAAGGAAAATTGCAGACATAAAACTTCGTCTTGGAAAAAGCTTCTCGTGTCAAGTCTAACCCGGGCTCTGCTGGAGTCTAACTCTCTGCCGGGAGGTGCGGTGCCTTTGGGTGTATGGAGCTCTCAACATTTTATTGCTACAGCCATTTGGGAGGAGCTTCTCAGCTCCAGGTCTTAGACTGAGTGTTCTCCGGGTGTAATGTTGCCTCAATTACACTCAGTCAGGGAATGGGGTTGATAGAACAAGACACCAACGACAGAAGAGGCAATGGCAGGATTATCAGAGTGGAATCAGAGGGAAGGAGAAAGGCAGGCAATGTATGTGTGCAGCTCTCACCCCTGGAAGTTTTGGGAATGATTCAGATAGAGTGCTTTCAGTAATGGCTTTCCTTAATATTCCTGTTTTAGGCAAGGTTTTGTTGTCATCTGATTTGGAATAAGTGAGCTGTGTGTGGAAGGCTCAGCCCTCGTCTAGTGGAGAGGAGAGCTGGCTATCTGCAGGATCACTAGGGAGGAGGGTGTCAGGTAGGACTGTGGATGAGCACTGGGCAGAAGATGCTGCACAGACAGCCCCTCGGGGTGGTTGGGAGGCAGCAAGGTGCAGAGGCCCACTCTGAGGCTTTTGTCGTGGAGATATGGGTCATAGCTTTCAGAAATTTTGAGAACAGAAGAGGAATGACACAGTTCAGATAATGTGAGAATTCCTGTTAGGTAGCAAAGGAGCTCTGAAATACAAGAAAAAAATGAGGAATAATATTTAACGTCAGTTATATGTAAAGTTGCCGAAAGAAAAAAATTAACTCGTAAGAAAAGAAAGATGAAAGGCCGACCAAATAGCTCAGCAGATTAAAGCACCTGCAAGCAGGCACAGGGCCGGGGGCTCCATCCAGGGCCTGCTGTGCTGGCCCTGCCCCCCGGAGCACCCTGAGATGGCAATTGAGACTGGGTGTGGTGACGCGTGCCTGTAATCCCATCTCTTGGGAGGCTGTAAACAGGAAAATCACTGCGAGTCTGGTCTAGTAGTGAGACCCTGAATACCCTGTAGACCCTTCCCTAAAATAAAGAAAAAAAAAAAAAAAAAAAAAAAAAAAAAAAAAAAAAGAAAAGAAAACAAAGATGTTTGATTTCAAGTCTAAAATAGGTGGGGTAGCAGCAACGCAGAATTTGGAGTCCCCATCAAGTTGTTCCAGATGTGGGGTTAGAGTTGAATCACAGAATGGCGAGATGATCATTTGTGTCTAGGGGTGTAGTTGGAGGCATTCCCACTCCCAGTTACTGCCACTGGACGTGTCCCAGGGGCAAGCCTGTGGCATCGGGGGCGTCGTGTGTTTCTTACTTCTTCTCGCATCCTGTGACAGCTCATCAGTGGCCCCTCTTTCCTTACCCTTGTATTCTTTATTCACTCTGTTCCAATTCTGCTACAAGTATTCCTCCTCAGGACCTTTGCTTGTAGTGTCCTTTGCCTGAAATATTTGTCTTTCAGATTTACGTGGCTGACTCCCTTACTCCATTTCTCTTTGGGAAAGTCTGCACTTGCCAAAGAGGCTTCATCGTCTGCCTTTTCCAAAATTACAGCCACTCCTCATTATTGTCTTTTCTTTATTTTTCTGCACAGTTCTTATGACCACACAATAGAAATGTATTTTCTATTGTCTCCTCTACTAAAATAAGCTCATAGAGGAAAAGAATTAATCAATTTAGTCATCACTTTGTCTTTAGGGTCTAGATGGCATCTGGCCCTTGAAGAGCGAGGACTCAACGACTCTGTGTGGTTTGCTGCATCAGTGGACAAGTGACCGGTGCAGGAGTCAGCTCTCAGAAGGAACCGAGCATTTATATTCCACAAATCCTCGCTCCTTTAGTTATTGTTTTCCCAGTGAATTTACTTTCACCACCCTTTGTGGTTCTCAGTGACACATACCCCTCCACATACATGAACCCCACACACATGAGCTCCTACCACACACACATGTGCATACCTCCTATATGCACATATGCTCACACTCGGGAATCCATATACATTCATATATGTTCCCACACAATATAAAAAATACACATGACACACTTATACAACTCATCATCATGAGTTCTTAGGAACATGAAACCCATTGCTAAGTTATTGTTTGCTGTTTCTAAAAGTCTTTTGAAGAACAGTTTTGTAATGAAGATTCCCAAGTCTCAACTATGTGGTTGATGCAGTAGAGCTCTCAGTCTTTAACAACTTTTATGGCCTATATATGTGTGAAAGCCATATTGAAATATGAGATTGAATCATTATTGTCTTTATCACCAGCATCGACTTGCTCTCTGGATTTCTGTTACTGCCTGTCTTTCAAATCCATTCTTCTGATCAGAAAAATAGTGAAGCTGGATTTTCTTTATTTTTTTTGCTTCCATATACAGGTTTAGACAAAGCATGAGCAATTGCAAGTCCAAAAACATTGCTTCTAGAGACCTTACCCAATAAAATAAAAGGTATTATGGTGGAGGTTCTTTCTTGGATATTTTTGTAGTGTACAGAATGCCTTCTACAGGAAGTAGATGTACTTTGCAAAGATTAATGCTAAATTAAACTGAAACTAGGTCACCTAGGAAGTGGATTTGCAACTACTTTATATAAAGATGTTTTCTCTACATTATTTTTCTGTTTGTGTAGAGGAACAGGCTTTTAAATCAAGAGCCCTCAAGAATCTTGAACTCTTTGTGTGTGACTCACATTTTCAACTTTAAAAGAGAGTGGACATTTTTCTTAAACATCTGAGTTATATGGTTAAAGAATTGTACATTTCTTTGTGGTAGCTGGGAAATAGCACCAGAAATAAATTTTTGACCATTATTTATGATGCTAGGTATATCAATTCTTGAACTTTATTGACAAGTGCCAGACATTTTTATCAACATGTTATGATATTTAAGCTACCTTTATTACTTTTTGCTTTAATTAGAGAAAGATCCAGAACTAATCTGTTTACTGTCTTTATGTATTTTCCCTTCTCTCCCTTTAAGAAAAAAATATTTTGGGGGTACTGTTAAACACAAAAGAGAATTAATCAATTAGTCTGATAAATTAGGGTAGAGATGGGCATATTGCCTTGATTTTGATAATTATGTATTTTTCTTTTGTCTTAAGATGCCCAATAGCCATAGGCTTTCCTGAATTAAAATTTATTGTCTTTATTACAAATAATTCTAATGAGCCAGACTAGCAAAGAAGGGGTGCTACCCTCCTGTCAGAGGCTGACGTGTGGGTCTGGGCTAGAGTTTGTACTGAGGAAGTGTTTAGTTTTTTCCTAAAGGAAGCAATGAATCATTTTCTGACCTGCTGGTCAAGCAACTTGATGGGAAGCGACCTAGAGACAAAGAACAGTGGAGAGTTGGGTAGGAAGCAGCTCCACTAGTGTTGAACTTGTAGATTATAGATCGCCCTCTCCCCCTCTGCTCTGTCTCCTTTTTCTCCGCCTCCACCTTGCCCTCTGCGTCTGTAGTACAGCATGCAGTCACTGAGGTGGCAGGCAGGCGCGCGCTTTCCTTGGCTGTGGCCATCACTCTATATAAACATGTTGCATGTTATATATACACAAAATAATATTGTATAGCCTGAGTATAAGCAAGGAGAAAGAGAGACCTTTTGGAGTTTCTTACTGCTCACAATGCCCTTGCTTTAAAACGCTTGGCCAGAAACTTGTTTTCAGTCTGTACTGCAGATTAATAGCATGCCGGCCCCCTCTAATGCGATTTTCTATTTCTTGGTCTATTGGTGTATACCAAAGCAGTTAAATGCTTGGGAGGCTTTTAAGCCAGAAAGGGCCAACTCCGAATTTAGGCTTCCTCAATGGCATGTCTGCGACCTTGGGGAATAGAGCCCCTTGCATCCCTCCAGTGTCTCCTCAGGTGGAAATACCTGCTCACAGTGACAGCGACAGTAAGAAGTGGCTAGCACAGATTGCTGTTTTTGTGTGGCAGTATTACAATGTGTGGACTATCTTCTATGAGAGTTCTGAGTATTACACGAGGACATACTTGTAAAGCGCCTAGCACAGACTGCTCCAGAGGAAGGGCTCCATAGATGCAAATTGCTGCTTTTGAGTTAGTAGAGATAATAGAAGAGATGGCTGGCTCTCGGGCCTGATTTACAATTTTATTTATAGTAGCTGCTTCTGTGTACAAAACCAACTGCATTACTGAAGGGATTAGCTGAGTAGCACGGGCACTTTGGCACATGCTGTCTTCACACCACACACGGAAGTGTTCTTTCCACTGCAAGAGAGGAGGGTGACACACAGGCAGGTGCAGCAGAACCTTCCAGGCAGGCTGCTTCGTTCTCTTTATTTCTTTGGCTACCTGGCGTCATGAAGTGCTTCTGCAGCTTCAAAAGTGGCCTTGCTTTCCCCAGGCTCTTTCTGTAGTTCGGTTTTAAGGATACGTAGATCTTTTTGAGCCTGTTATACCTGAGGTTTCTACAGTATGGGACATCTATCGTTGACCCATGGTCAGGCTCACTGCTGGGCTCTTCAAGCTCTGTGTGGGTGTATAGATTCAGGCGAGGCCCCTGGCTGTGGCCGGGACAGTCTTTCCATTCCAGGGCTTGTGTTCTTCGGTCTTCCTGGTTACCCCCGATCTCGCCTCAGATCCAGGGGAGCTGGGCCTCAGGTAACAACACTCTGTGACACGAGTATCTAGGGACACTAGGAAATGGGGCCTCCCCAGAGTGCCACCATGTTTGTCTGGCACCAGGCCTGTGTGAGTCACTGAACAGATGCCTTGTACCTATAGAAAGAAACCCATCAGAAGACAGGCTATAGTTCTTATAAAAATGAAATATTCTGCATTATGTGTTCTTCTATAACCCCTAAATATCTCATTCAACATGAGAGGTTTTGTGGGCTTATAAAATTTGCCGCAAACTATTAACTTTAAAATACCTTATCTTCCAGAAGGAGGTAGAATGTTGAATCCCCTCTTTTTTAGTTGACACACAGCTACCCAGAGGACGGGGATGGGATGACCGTGAATGGAAAGCATCACGAGGCGATCCGTGCCTTTTTCTGGGCGCACTGGCCTGAGTTCATGTCTGAGGCATCCCAGGCTCTTGGGCAGCGAGGTCAGGGCCTCTGATGTTTGAATTCAAGTACAAAATGAAAATGATGGTGAGCCCCTTCCTTCGTAGTAGGACAGTGGTGTGCGGAAACCTCTAATGAATGGCACTCAAGTTTCTGTGTGCCACTCTGTGGAGGAAGAGCTGCAGAGGAGTTAGCAAACTTTCTTCCTAGGGTTTCAAATGTGGTCCTAAGTGAGGGGCTGGTCCTTAGAGCCAGAGGAGAGGTTTTATGCAGGAGGTAGCATCACAAAAATTACACTAACTTGTGTGTGTGTGTGTGTGTGTGTGTGTGTGTGTGTGTGTGTGTGTTACCAGGGACCGAACTCAGGACCTTTCACTTGCCAGGCAGGCACTTACGCCACTGAGTTATCTCGCTGGCTAGACTGACTGGTTTTGAAATCTGTTCTCATCTCCTCTACCTGCTATTTCTCTCTTTGTCAGGACTTTCTCGCCGACAAGTTGGCATTACTTATTTTATTGAGAAGAGGCTTTGCCTGTATCCAAAGCTAAGCGAATCATTGATAAAATTTTAATTGGCTAAGAATTTAATCTTCTTTCATCTTCATCTCTTCATGAATATAACGGGAGTATGTTTTCCCCTTCCCTCTACCTTGGGAAAAGATGCTGCAGGTCAGTGCTATAAGCCTAAGAATTCAGAAGCCACACTGCCTCTGCGTGCCTTTGTATGGCCCATAGAATCCTGCCCTAGGCATGTAGGAGGCAGCTGAGTGATCATTGCTTTAATAAACCAGCGAAAGAGTTTCTTACCTAAAGAGGCAGATTAATGGTAGTTGTGAATTTCTGTATCATCAGAGCCTTCCTGGTACCCTCAAATGCTAGTGGCGTAGGCCAGACAGGGACCAATTTCATTTACTCTTTGGATATCTGGAGATCAGAGACAAAAGCTTTTTAACATTGGGGACACTTGTTCTGTATCCCCTCATTTTCCCCAACCAGACAATGTCTTCCATTATTTAACTCTGGAGAACAGTCCCAGACACACTTGATTGGCCTTAAGTGAGAGATAAGCCCTTGCTGGGAGAGAGGCCAGGCCTTCCATGGACAGGCAGACAGACAGACAGACAGGTAGGTATTTAACAATTTACAGTTTTCCATCTTGACAACTTAAATACTGTAATATGAAAAAGCTGCCAAAAGGGACCAGTCTTTCCCTAGCACAGAAGTATAATATTTTTGGTAATGCAAGATAAATGTTGTAAACGCCCTTACTTAAACTGTTCATAGGCTTTCGATTGGCCTTTAACTTCCAGCCTAAACTTAACATGGCTTACAGGGTCCTTCAGGACCTGGCCTCTCCTTCCTTCTCATTTGTTGATTAATGGTCCTTAGATCCTACTTACCCAGACTGGGAAATGAAGCTGGAAATCTGAGATTCTTGTGCAGATGAACATACACTGGAGATGAAGCATCTCACTCCTGTCGTTTCTCATGCCATATGTACTATCTGTGGGGCCAGGTAGCGGTAGGTAAGAGATATTCCCATTTTTAAAAATTACTATAAGAATATAGTAATAGGATATATTAGAATTAGAATATAGTATTAGTTATTTGGTCATAGTCAAATTGTGTTTATAGTATTTAGAGAACAGCTCTATTGGAAGCCTTCTGAAAACAGTCTCCACAGAGAAGTCTACCCAACTGTAGTCTGGCCAGAGGTGTAGTCAGGTCCACGCTGGGGGAATGCTGGTAAGGAGAAACAAGGGCATTGTCTGAATGAATTGGGTAGCTAGGGAGATTTTTATCTGTTTAGTGCAGATGTTGGAGAAAACGGGAGTTTTTGGTCTTTTTTTGGTTTCTCTGTAGAAATAGTTTTCCTCTATAGCATTAAATGGCATTTTAGAAAACCGTAGAATAGCTGAAGGTCCTGAGTACATACAAGCAGGAAGCTCTGTCGATAAAAGAATATTAGGATTTTCTGGGGTTAGAAAGAAAATTAAGGTTTGGTTTAATAATTGTTAGCAGCTATAATGGCAAATGCATTCATTTATAGTTGTTGGACCTTTTAAAAGTATTTCTATGTAATTTTCCTTCCACAAACATCCTTTCAATCAGCACAGAGTTAGAGCAGTCATCAGCTGAACTTAGATTTATATTTTGTATAAAAAGTAATCGTCTGAATTGTAACCTTCATCTTTTTGCCTGGAACAATTCCACATCACTGTGACAATTTGGAATAATGACTTTTTTAAAAAAATTATTTATTTGGTACAGGGTCTCACTGCGCAGCTCGGACTTGTAGTGATCCTCCTGGCTCAGCCTCTATAACGCTGGGATTACGCACAGGTACCACCATGCCTGGTTTTGGCACGCTAGGGTACCAGGGACCGAACTCAGGTCCTTGAGCTTGTCAGCAGGCGCTTAGCCCACTGAGCTATCTTCCCAGCCCCTGTTTGTTTGTTTTTAACATTTTTACTTTAGTGCTCCATGGATGGATGGGATAGTAACCCTAAATGTTGGTGGAATAATGAAGGAAGTTAATCTATGATTCCAAGTGCCTCAAACTGTGTTAGATGATAGCAAGCACCACAGGGCTGTGGGCGCTGCGTCCACACAACATTCACTTAATACACAAGAGTGCCAACAGTGGAACCGGGGAACCTGAACACAGCGCCCTGGGCGCTGGAGCAAAGGAGCTCTTTGGGTAGGCCTCCCCGCCCCCCTCTGCTGTGCTTTCAGATTTCTAGGTGATTCTGATGTGTGCTCAAATCTGAGAATGGCCTAAAATAATGAGACGATCCGCAGGACTGTCAGAACTGGAAGGCGATTGGCCGGCCCCGCTGCTCGGCCCCAAAGGCTGTTTGCCCCACGCGAAGAGCAGCACAAGCTCGGCTGGCTGTGTGGAGGGCTTGGCCTGAGCTTGGCACTTGCAGCCGGATGCTGTTCTCCTTCCTGCCAGGGAAATCCGCGAACTGCTTCTCGCAGCTGCTGTCGGGGGCTCCGAGTCAGCGGTCTATCTCCCATCTAAGCCTATGTGCGCACGTCCGTTTTCCTCCACTCGAGTGCAGCACTAGGCTGATTAAGGGGTGAGTGCGCGGCTTCCGTTCTGGGGCCACGTTTTGTTCTTTTCCTGCATCCTGAGACCAGTTTTGCCAACACTTTCTAGTTCATATTTTCTTTTTTTAATCAGGCAGAGACATTACAATTAAAATACCGTTAAAGCGATTCTGGCAAGTACTGCAATAAGCATGTTTTTAATTAAAGGAAGAACAGGGGGAAGCATAAGCAGCATGTGCTAGCGGGGAAAACTTCATCCAATATCTATTTTAATTGAAATGAAAGAGAAATGGAAGACCCAGCAGTGGCAGCCTTGGCCTGCATGCGTGCGGCTCTGCCCCAGGTTGCCGGGGATAGGTGGCCGTGCTTGATTAATTAGTAGCTGGGCAGAGCGACCGTTCCCTGTGCCCCCAATCCTTAAGGCCTGATTTACGCCTCGAATCCCCCATGCTCATGGAAGGGCTTGGGCATCTATTTCCAGAACTGCTGGTGGATAGGATTATGGAGCGTGGACAGAGCTCTTGGGGGCCCTCGTTTGCCAGCCAAATTGATTTTCCGCCTCTGTGGCCAGGGACAAGCCCACCTCGGAGGCTTCTGAGGCTGTGCTCCAGCGAATCGGGTGCAAGTCTAATCCTGATCTTGCCAACAAAGGAGACCTTGCACCCCATCAGAATGCAGGCTGCAGGCTGTGGCCGCCTTCCCTAAATCTGGATAACCTTCCCCTTTCCCTCTCCCCTCTCCTACTCCCACCCCTCAAGCAGAACAGTAGAGGAGTGGGCAGGGGCGGCAGTGTGCCCCAAGTCCACCCAAGTCATTCAGCTAGCTCTCCACATTGAGGCAGGTCGCTGTCTCTCCATCCTGAATGCAGGATCAGCTATAGCCCTCTGGGGGCAGGTGATTCCACATGCTCGTAACTATTGACTATGATGGAAAAGTAATGAGCTACTGGCTGCTGGAATTTTCAAGGGAAAAAGCTGAATGAATTAGCCAGTGTAGGTAAGGAAATTAGGTAGTATATATCTTAAAATGTGGATAGTCAAAGCTTTGAGCAAATACTTTGTCTAGTTTTGTGAATCGCATTAGCCAGCTGTGGTCCTCGGAGCCCTGGGAGGTCTTGTCCAACCCCTCGTCTTCCCTCTGCTTACACATAGGATCAGTCTTCCTGGATTCACTTATGACCCATCAGGCCCATTGGCTCTGAGGCCTCAATAGTCCTTGACATGACCTTAAGGCTAGGACACCCTTATTACCCTCTTTAGAACTCTTACATCTTCTAAAACCTGCTGAGACTTCTTCAGGAAGCATCCTTGGGTTCTTTTCACTCCAATCTAGGTGTGCATGTGTGGTAGTGTTTTTCCTCTCTTGTGTTCCCAGCCTACCTGTTCTCTTTGCGAGAACTTGGTTGCATCCATAGCTTTAACTCTTGTCACGTACTTGGTGTTACTGAGTATCCCATCTGCCAGGCGCTGGTCTAGGGCCACAGAGCATTACTGAGAACAAAGTAGATCCAAAATCTTGCTCCTTAGAGTTTATTTCTCTAAGGGAAACAGTAAGCAAATGAGTGATATTTTTTGTTGGATATTGTGCTTAGTATTACAGAACAAGATATGGTGAGAGGAAGGGAGAGAGCACACGTGGGGGAGGAGCTGGGAGGATTCGCAAAGCGAGCGCAAAGCTGCCAAGTAGGGGGAGGAAAGAGTGTCAGCATGGCGGGAGTGTGGGGAGCTACCTGCAGGGAGACAGAGGGTGCCTGAGCAGCGCCACCCCGAAGGGTTCGGCAGGCTTTTACACTGAACTGCAGCAGCCACGGGAGGGATTTGAACAGAGGGATGGTCAGGCTTGGTTTATTCTCAAAGGAAAAGCAACAACACTGGGTGCTGTTTGAAGAGCTGAGCCTGAGGTCAGGCAAGGGCAGGAACTGGGAGCCCCGTTCGGAGGCAGTTCTGATAGCCCAGGGCTCAGGCGAGAGGAATTGAAAGCCCACAGTACACAGGGAGGGTGTGAAGGGCAGTTGGGTCATAGGGGTATTTTGAAGGAAGAATACATGAAGCTTTCTGATGGATTGGCTGGAGGCTGCGAGTGAAGCTGACTCCACTGCTTTGCGTCTGAGCAACTGGAAGGGCGCAGTTCACCATTCCTGGGATGAGAAGGACTCCAAGAATGGTGTCATCAACCTGTGTGGCAGCTGAACCTTTGTTCAGAAGCTCATGAGAGAACCACACAGAAGGCTGACCCTGCAGTTGGCATGGAAATCTCAGGCTGAGGCCAGAGGTCAGGCTTCAAGGTACACATTTGAGATTCATCAGCAATTACAGATGATTGTGTTTAAAAATCTCGAGGAAGATAGGAGAAGCAGGTGCAGAGTGATAGACAGTGGGCAGAGGGCCTTGTCTACAGACACAGCAAGGGCACGTGGTAGGGGTGATTGGAGAAACCCCCTGGAAGGCAGGACACAGCCCAGGATGACTGAGTGCTGGGCAGGGAAGGTGAAGGGGTTTCAGGAAAACAGTAGCCAAATGTCGTGGTGGCCACGCAAAACGTGGACTCACTCATGTGGCTGCTATGTGTGATTTTACCAGAAACAGTTTTTGTGGAAAAGTCAGGCTAAGGATGGACTAGGAAGGATTCAGAGCAGTAGATTGAAAGAGCTGAGGCCGTCAGGGGCAGGCGGATCTTCTGAGGGGTGTTATTGCATGGTAAAATATGCTCTGTTTTTTTTTTTCATGTAAATGAAAAATAGAACTCTGTGTTTGTTTTCTTAAGAAACATAACAAATTATTTTGTGGTCATTGCAGAGCACAGCTAATTGGAGGGTTAGCCAAAAGCAGCTCTTCATGGATGTTGCAAGCACCAGCTAGCTGCTAAAAGTCTCTTTTACTTCCCTTGAAAAGAAATGAAAGAGATGTTTAATGGGAAGAAGTGATTACATATAAAAAGTTATGTTCATTTATTTATTTTAGAGGGGAAGTAACAATAATGATGGTTGATTGGTTTTTATAAAATTACCCAGGGTCACTTGTGGGATGTAGTTAGCTTTCATGAAACTCATAACAAGCAATTTAAGGGTCAGAGCCAAAAGCTGATTTTATTCCTGGTCTTTATTTTAGTTTTCAGAAATGGTTCAAGCTCTAGAAAGTGGAAAAATAAAGGCCATGGATGGTCCTCCTTTATTTGAGTAACTGTCCTGTGCAGCAGCCCATGTATATTTGTTTTAAACTAATAAAGTGTTAGGATAGACATCTTGAAGCTTTCCCCCAGAGATTGAGCAAAGAGTTCTACAATCTCTCACACAGAGAAGCTTTCGCTTGTATTGTCAGTGAAAATTGTTTTAGGCCAAAGTAGCAGCTTCCTCGTCCCCCTTGCACTGTACCTCGGCCTATGTGTATTGTCCACTGATGGAGTGAAGGGGGGACGCGTATTTGCAGTGGTTAATGATGACCATATTAGTCGGCCTGGTTTATGGCATCCTTGACAACACAAATCACTCATTTTCCATGGGCCGAACTACTTTTTGTCCTTCATCAGCATCACTGTTCCTGTCAGTAAGTGGTGTGTCCAATTTTTTACCAATTTGTCTTAGTGTATTTAATATTTTGCTTAATAGCACAAGGGCCGAAACCCAGGTTTATATATTTATACACTAATCCTTGTAATCTGCTTTAGATCCTTTCTGGAATGAGGCGAGGTATATCTCCATTAAGACAATTAAAATAAACCACACATAAACAAGCCATAGGCAAACTTACTGAGGTTGACACATGTTTTTCCTTAGATGTAACTATGAAAACAGCCCTAATTAACAAGAAAGCTACCAGGAAGGGGTTGTGGAAATGGATAAAATAAATGTGAGCCTTCGCTCAGGTGGCCTGGGTTCTGCGACCCGGCTCGCCCTTCCTGGACAGGAAGGAGTATGTGCTCCTCTGTGTTCTGGTTTTGCTCTGTGAAATACAGAATGGGGTGCTGACCTCAGGGGACGGGTCCCCAGGTCATCTAAGACAAGTACTGGAGGGTCCAGCACATGGGAAGTGAGCCAATGCTCACGCTCTGGTTTTCCCTGTCATCTTATTTAATCTCCATTCTAAGCGTTGGTGACAGGAAAACAAGGCTCTGTTTGCTACACATGTCCGATGCACATCTCATGGCGTCCTGAGAGATGCAGACGTCGAGGTCCCAGGGTGGGGATGCCATGGAAGCCTACGGCCCATCAGCTGAACGTGATTAGTTAGGACATCCATGCGATGGGCAATGTGGCAAAGTCTTTGTTAACAAGTATGTGGGCTGCAGCATGTGTCTTTCTCCTTGTTCATAGTGGGACTGATACACTTTCCTGCTCCATTTCTAGGGGCGGTGGCAATGGAAGGGCAAAATAAAGTTGAAATTTTGAGTGGGCTTTGGGTGTCTGGTGAGGAGAGTACCACTGCTGTGGTGTTGCGTCCACAGCGTGCCAGAGGAGCATCCCTGGCTTCCTGATGGTTGCTTTAGTGTGTGCTTCAAAAGAAAGTCAGAACCAGCAACACTGAGGTGTGGGAGGATGACCTGTTGTGCCAGTGGGATGCGGCAAGAGTAGCGCTGACCCCTCCATGGTGGTGGGGAGACTGTGACGGATGCCGAGTGTGACAGCAGCGGAGGCCACTGCGGCCTCTCCAGCGGGCGTCACACCCTAGGCTGGCATCCCGTAAGCGTTGTTTTAATTAGTGTCATCACAATTCTCTGAGGAAGGAACTCTTACCAGGAACATTTTACGGAGGGGAAAAAGCAGATATCTAAATGGGGTGCGTCGTTATAATTATGGTTTAATGGAGTCCCGAGGGACTTTGACCCAGTAAATACTGGGTGACTACTGCTGACGGTGTGCAGCTTGGGCATTAGGAGCACTAGAAGGCTTGGTGAGGAGTCGAGGAACACTGCAGAGAAATTTTAGAACAGAAAGTCAGGGAAGAAGTAGGCTCCATCTTGGACTCTCGGTCAGACACTTCTGATTATGATCTCTGTGGCAGGATGGGAACTACCGAAGGCGTCTCTTCCTTCTCTCCTCCAGTGTGTGTATCACCACTTCCAGGTGTCACTTTGGAAAGCAACAACAATTCCAACCAACTATGGGGCACATCAGACTCTTGGCTAAACTTAGCAGGTCAGGAGTGGCCTGTCGTGAAGACCCTCCCAATCACAGTGGAATCTACCTTTTGAGCCACTGAAATATTGTTCACTTTACATCCTTTGCCCACTTTTAGTTCACTGAGAAAACGTGTGGCTTTTTACATTAACCGTATCTTTTCTGAGAAAATCAGAGAGACGGTATATGTCTGTGTATGTATGTAAGGAAATTTGACATCAGATTTTCTAGAGGATACAGGTGTTTGTTGACTTACCAATTGCTACCAGTTGTTCTAGATGCAAGGAATTTAGAGGAGAACAAATTGTTGTTCATTAAATATGCATTCTAGAGGAGAGCCAAAATTGAACATGCACACATGGAATGTATCTGTGAGCAAGTGTCGTGGAGAGACGAGTGTGATAAGAGGCCAGGAAACGCTCTGTATATACGTGAGGGAGGGAAGCTCTCAGTGGGCAGTTCGCATATGGGTAGAAATAAGGGGCGGCGAGACCCATGGCTGTCTGACTCAAGAGCAGTCTAGGTAGAGGAAGAGCATGCTACAGGTTTTTGAGCTGTTTAAAAACAGGCAGGTCCATGTGCTTGGCGCAGGTATTAATCAACTTTATAAAATAGGAGGTTGATTATTTTGTAAAACAAAGTTTATTGTGGCTCACAATTCTGGAGGCTGGAAGTGCAAGCAGCACGGTACAGGCGGAGGAGCGCCCCGGGCGCCACCAGCGCATGCGCGGCACCCCATGCGTCTTTGTCGGCCGGGGCCCTGCACATTCTCTCCTGTGTGCTTTGTCTCCCTGTCCTGATAATGCAGCCCCGAAGGTCCATCTCTCAAGGCTGTAATAGGATTACGTTTCCACCTTCTTAAATGATTGACGTAAGAGGAACGAGCTTCTACGGGAGTTCTGAGGGGCAAACCCACGCACAGCGCAGCGGAGCGGATGGGTGGAGGGGGCTCCTGGAGAGCAGCGGAGTGCGGCTTGGCGGGTGTGCTGCGGGTGCGCGGAGGCGCGGCAGGCCTTCTGTGGCCGGGTGTAAGGACTTGGACTGCTGCTGCGGGGAAACTACAGACTACTCTAGGGCTTGGAAAAGAGGGCTGCTGGAGTTCCCAACCCGCCGCCACTCCATGAGCACCTCCTTACAGGGTAGAAGACATGCGTGGAAGGTCCGCAAGCCAATCAGAGGAGGAAGACAGATTTTGCAGCTCAGCCCGAGTACAGGGCTTCTGTGAGAAAACTCGTACACACTCTAAATTCTTCTAAACAAACATATAATAAAGACGAAGGTATTCTTTTAACATTTTATTACTCTTGCAACATAAAATTTTTTTATTACAGTTATGTTCCCGTGTTACAAAAAATTGGACGTTAGAGCGGAATAGAATCTGAGTGTGCCAAGGTATTTAGTTGTAAATGATAGAAATTATCAATTCTTGAAAATAGGAAGTTTATTGAGAATGTATTGGGTAGCTTATTGAATCAATGGAAATTAAGGACAGAAATAAATAGAAACCCAGGCACAGAGATGAGAGACTTGGGTAGGCCAGGTACTGAGAAGCAGGAACTCCAGGGTTATTGGAAGCCACCGCCAGATCAGAGCGTCTCCTGCCCTTCTATCTGCCCTGGATTCCTTTTGAAGCACTAGTGTGTGAGTCAGGCTCTGGTCTGACAAGCTGTCTTGATTGGCTGTCCACTTCTAGCAAGGAAGCGCTCTCCAGGGAGTTAAGAGTCTATGGCCAAAAGAAAGGCGCTGGGTGATGGCCAGCCAATATGTTACCGGCGCCATGATGTGAGCCCTCGTTTTCTAGGACTTTTCTTTAAATTGTCATGGTTCTTATAGCTTGGGAACATTTCCTTCTATCCATAGTTTTAATGTCCTTTTTCTGTTCCTTTAAGTTGAATTTTACAAACTGCTTTTGTCTTGGGCTAAATGGTGAAGTTAGTAGCCTTCCACCCATTATTTGACCAGTTCTAAATCGCTAGTTATGTAGACTATTCTCACAAAAATACTACAAACAAAGCAGCAGTGAATATTATCTAACCCCAACTGGATTCTCCCCCAGGCGTCTTGGAGATCTAGTTTTGCTTCTAGAAAAGTGTGCAAGATAAGTCTAAATGCCAGAAGAAGTACCTAAATGAAAGAGGTTCCCTCAGTCACTGGCACTGTCATGATGCTGAAACCGAGGGCCCCATTCTTCTACACACTGACCTTGTTGTCTTTGTCCATTAGGAGGCAAGGTGATTTTCATGGGGCCGGGACCTGTGGAGCTCCGGGCCCACTCCATCCTTGTTTCTGACGGCGGAGAGCTCCGGATTGGATTGAGGGACAAGCCCTTCCAAGGCAAAGCGCAGATCACGCTCTATGGGAGCTGCCACTCCACTCCCTTCTTTCCCTACGGTGTCAAGTTCCTGGCTGTGCGGAATGGAACCCTTTCCCTGCACGGTGAGTTGAGCAGCTGAGCAGAGGAAATGAATCAGGGCTGCATCTAGCAAATACCTGAGCAAGGGCAATTGATAAAGCTATTTAGAAAACCTGGCTATTAGTTGCTGAGGCAACAGGTCAATTAGAGCATGCTGTGACTTTCTTCACAACAAAGTTACCACAGTGCCCCAATCGTTTGCTCCTCTTCCTGTGAGAGGACCAGCTTTGCCCGTGGCCAGGTACTCATTCTCTCCGCGGTGGGCACACTGCCCTTCCCATTGAGAGTGGGCTCCACTGAGAACTTACTTTGCTCACTGACCTGTGAGCACAAGGGACTGACTGCACGGGCTGCAGACGTGTTAAGTCATTGTGCTGCTTCAGCCAGTTTGCTCCTTCTTTCCTCTTGAGAGTAGCCTGTCCCTGGTCAGGGCGGTTCCTTCAACATGGGAAACTGAGTGAAGACAGCCTGTGGCAGGGCTGAGGATGGCTGGCTTGTGAGGAAAGGACTGAAACATTTTTTGTGGTAAACCCGTGAGATTTACATTTGCAGTTGCAGCATAGCTGGGCAAAAGCTGAGATAATTACTTAGCAGCCCTGGAAGCATCCCTCTGTGTACTGTCTGGCGTTAGGAACTGGACAAGGACAACTTACTGTGGTGTTCGCCGAGCCTCTGCCTCCCCCATCACTGCGCTGCATCCCGGCTGGACTCAGAGTCCGCACGCCAGTGGGTGGGATGTTTGGGGGTTGCTAGAAGAGAACTGGGAGGAGGCTGCCCTGTGTTCCTGCCCCATATTTATTTGCCTTCTGATCACCTAATTCTCTGTTGCAAAATTGACCTCTTGTCCTTAATCTTCAGGAAATTCCTCTGTGTGCCAGGGTGATTGTTAACACCAGCTGGAAAATATAAGATAAAAGTTACGAGTGTTACATGCATTTCAGTGGGTACTTGTCTATGTTTGGTGGGGTAGGGTGTGCCAAGGAAGATCAAAAGTATGGGCTCCAGTGTGGCCTCAGAGGGGGACACCACATTTTCCATATTGGCCTCTCTGTAGCATGACAAAAATCCCACCTGCCCCAGCATGATTGTTGTAGGTGTGTGCGAAGGGGGCTGACACTTGTCTCTGTCCAGGCTCCGGCTACAGTGAGCTGTGGGTCTCAGTCATTGTTTACCCAAATATGCTCTCTGGGCTCTTTTTTTTTTTTTATTATAAAAGGAAGCAAGATCTTTTCCTCAGGTATTAATTAAGTTGAACAATAAAGATGAAAGTTTTAATGTTTAAATACCAGCAAATACTGGGGGCAGAAACTGAACAGCCTACTCTGTTGATTCTCTTGTTCTCCTTCCTGAGGGGTGTGCTGTACACTTACCTTGGTCAGCTGGATGTGCCTGCTCCTGTGGGCCACAACCCACAAGCATGTCCCGTGCATCCCTGAGTGGCCGTGGTCCTTGATGTGCACTCTAGACTGATGTTCACTTAAGACATCAAACCACAGTGCTGCTGTTTGCCCCACGGGGATGCAGACCACTGCAGAACCAAAGGGCACAGCACAGGCTTTTAAGCCAGGCTCTTGATCATCCAAACAACCCCGAGAGTCTTCAGATCCAAGACCCATCGCCCTGCACAACGCTAGTGGTACAACTCCTGCGAGAAATTGGAACTCAGATGAGTGAAAACGGTCCTAACTTTTTTACTCTGCCTTTTGCATTCCAACAGAATAACTTGCTCATGTTCAAGTTATGAGAGATTAAAGAGCACACGAGTCTATACTTATATACCTGTGTTTTAAATAAACCTTGTCCTTTGTTTTAAGAAAATTTATAGTGCCGTCGTTTATAGTCAATAGGGGCAATTAAAGCACAATGGATACCTTGAATATGTGTTGAGAATTTTGATTGTTGAAAAAGGCTACTGCTTCGGCTGTCGGGGTTGTAAACACAGCGTGAGGCCGCCTTTCCTCTGCATCCTCCTTTCCACCTTCTCTTTCCTCTCTCACTTTCCATTTCTTCTCTGCTGTCTTTCCTCTTCCTCTTTTCTCTCCTGCCCGTCGTATTCTCCTCTGAGTTTTCAGAGCTGCCATGCACAGCTGTGTAACCCATTCCCCGAGCCCTTTCTCACGTGGGAGGGGCAAGGATCTCTTGTGTCCCGCAGGACACATGTGGAGCGCAGGCAGCACCAGGCTCTTTCCTTTCTGAGAGCGGCGCTGCACAGTCCAAGTCGCTGGAAGGAGATGCGATGTAGGAGACAGCTTAGCATTGGGGTGCGAGGGATCCTGTCCCGAGGTATCTGTCGGCGACCCGCAGGCACTCGTGTGGCTCATCAATCCTGCTCCGCTGGCCCTCAGCACCTGAGGTCTCCAACAGATTTCCCCTCTGGCACGATGGTACATCATGCTCAAAATCGTTACGTAATTTTGCTGGCCTTTTCCCAGGGCCAAAGGTGGGTCTGATGACACCAAGGCGTTAGAGAAAAACTAATTTTCTGCAGCTGTCAAGTACACAAAGCTGTGAGTAGCTTGATTCCCTGCCTTGCACCAGAAAGCCCCAATGGCCAGCACTGACTCATCCCCCGGGTGCTGTCCTGTGGAGATCTGCTGTTGTGTCGCACAGGGGCTCTTCTGAGGAGAGCTTATGCATCTCGGTTTTGGGGTCTCGCCTCCAGATTCTGCCTCAGGGGGCTTGAGAGCGAGCCTTTCCTCTGTGATTGGACCCCAGCAGCATCTTGCATGCTAACTTCAGTGGCTGGCTGCTGAGGAGTCAGAAATCAGTCCACTGCGGCTGCGTATCAGCTATGACTGTGGGCAAACGTTCTCTGAACCCAGCGCACGCATCATCCCTTCCTACTCCCAGTTCCGCATGTGCTTCCCTGCTTCTAACACAGGGTGACTCAACTATCAGTGGTTCTTGCAAATTTGATCTTATTCTTTTCCAAAGCAATTAAGTATCCAGTACCAATAACCTCATTCTTCTTATGGCCAGGACATTTTAAAAAGGATAAAGAGGGGGCAGAGGCTTTTTCCATTTGGCCTAAGGATTTTTCTGTTACTTTACATGCCTGTCTCTCTCCAACAATGCGAGAGAGGACTTAGCCTGGGAGACAACCAGGCAGCGACACTCTCAGGCGCTTGCTGTTCTGTTCCCACAGCCAGCAGATACCCGAGATTCTATCTCTGAGGCACAGTGCTCCCATCTCAGGGCAACCTCTGCTCCTGGGCGTAGATCCAGGCAAGCTTTTAAGAACCACCTCCTGGGCCCCAGTGCAGTCAGGAGCAGGCCACTGCCCTCAAAAGGGGAGAATCGCTGAGTGGGTCTTCATGTCGGCAAGCCTGTCCTCCCCCCTTCCTTTTTCCCTGCTCTTCATCACTACCTTTGTAACTCTTCTGCTCTAGCTGATTTTATCATCAATTAAAAGCACTAAGCTCCTGCTATGCCAGCCCCGCCCCCTGGGCTCATTGACAAGGCAATTGAGGCTGGGTGTGGTGGCGCGAGCCTGTAATCCCAGGCTGTAAACAGGCGGACCACTCTGAGTCAGATCTAGTAGTGAGACCCTGATCACCCTGTAGACCCTTCCCTACAAATAAAAACAAAACAAAACAAAACAATAATAACAACAACAACAAAACACTAAGCAAACAACAGACAAGGTTTGTTGCTCTGCTGTCAATTCCAGGAAAGCTGGAATTGAAGGTGGGTTTATGTCTTTCTTTTATTGCAGAAAAACTCATACATTCATGTACTCATGTGCACACACCTGCACACACACACCTGCACACACACACACACACACACACACACACACCCCTGCACACAGACTCACACACACATGCCCCACCCCCCACACTTTCTTTGTCTGATAGTGGATCCCAGCAGGGCACATGCTAAATTTCAGGAGGAGTTCAGATTGTTTAGTACGTCCTGTCACCTGCTTACTTTGACGTGTTAATGTGACCAAAGGGCCTCCAGATTTCTCCTAAGGAGGTCTGGGGTTTGGGCGGATGAAATCAATAAGGAAATTTCACCCTTGCTTTTTGCCTTGGCCACCCCTTCTGCCAATCTAGCTTCGCCAACATGAACTGGGTGTCAATCATTTGTCACTTTCCAAGGGGGCCGCTGTCAGCTGGGGCAACTTGAATTTTTGACAATGTAATTATGGCTCTTGCTTCCACAGTGGGAGTCTGAGCAGGACGGTGGGGCTTTTATTGATTGTTCAGCAGGGAAATTTATCAATGTCTCTCATTTCATTTCCAGTTCCTCCCTGAGAAATTTGGCTGACAGTTTCTTAGGAAAATAGCAGTCTTTTGGCCTTGACTGGACTTCTTTGTCCTTTTGAAGAAACTACAAGATGCAGGCATTAAATATCCATGGAAATTTCTGAGGAAAACTACGACGTGGGATACGATGAGGGAAAACACTAGTGTGATTGCTAGTTGGGATGAATAAGGAGGAACTGATAAGCAAGTTTTTATGTGGGTTATTTTCCCTCAGTACGTGTGTAGTATCCATACTTCAATTCCATGCTTTCTATGAGCACTGGGCTAAGCTTTGCATTGCTGTTTCTAAGGAGTACTGCGCTGTGTTTAAGCCTGGTGTAGTGTGCGTGGAGTAGGCTGCATGGAAGTCTGCTCCTGGGCAGTGGTTTTTACTTTGTGCTATGCAAAATCTCAATGGGTCCTGAGGGGGGAGATGGGGGGGCTTCAGGGTTTTGCAAACAGCGAAGCATTTGGGAGGTTAAACAATACAGGCTTGAGCTCTTCCAATAATTAATTCACCATTTTGTTCTTCATTGTGTATCTGCCTTCAAAATAATATTTTATTAGAATCAAAGAGCTCTGCTATTAAAATTGTGTTTACAAAGTGCTCTGGCAGGCCAGCCTCCCATTTGTGGTGCACAGATTCCTTAGAGGAGCCCGAGGCCTTGCTGTGCATGATTCCTTAGTTACCCAAGACTGATTAAACTCAGACATTTTCTGTAGCATCTGTCCCCTGGTGTAAGATGACACTTTCTGGAGCCTATTTTCATTTCAAAAATGTGTCTATCAGTACCATACCTTTTAGATCTCTGTTCTTTTGCCATCTGATCCATCCGTCCCAGGCTGTCTCCTGTGTGTCCACAGAATCTCTCTCTCTCTCTCTACTCCTTCCTTATTTCTTCTTGAACAGGATTTTTCTCATGTCTTCCATTCTCTCGAGTTAGAATCTAAACTATAGCTGTGATGTTGCATTTTTTTGTATGTAGCTTTATTACTCTGAAGTAGTCCAGTTTTCAGGGACAGAAAGCCCAGTGGAAACAAACTGAGACAAAATAAATTAATGGATGTATGAAGTTTTGTAAACAAGCCCTGGGATGGACATGGAGGCTCATGTCTGTGGACCTAAGAGCCTCCAGCACTCCAAATGCGTAGCACTCGCTCTTCCCTGCACCTATCTCTGCACGGGATGTCAGCAACGCCCTCCTCCTCTTCCTCCCCCTCCCCCTCCCCCTCCTCCTCCTGGACTTCTGTGTGTCTCCTGGCGCTGCCAAGTTTCACCAGGTAGTCTTCTGTCTGCCACCAGGGAAAACAGATCTTTGCTCTTTTAAAAGACAATGCACCTCCCAAAGACTGCTGATTTACCTAGAGGCTTAAGAGCTGCGTGGCTCTGGGGGACAGAAGGTTGTGATTTTCCCCACGCGAGTCACCTTTTTCACTCCTTTCCTATTCTCAGCTGATGCAAACTAAGATGCCAGAACATTCAAATATGGTGCAACACCTAGTGTTGCACAGAATCAGTGTGTATTCTGCTTGAAACTGTCTCATTGCTATTTGTTTCTCAATAAAATTATGAAAAAAGTATGTATTCTGATTGAATTGAAATTGAAATAATTGGCCATTTGGGCTGAACAAAGCAGGTGTGCGGGGACAGACAAATATAAATACCCATTACATTCTAAGTACAGAGATTAGAATGTAGAAGGGTCCTACCAAGTAGCCAAACAAAGAGATTTAAAAATTGCTGAAATTTTGCTCTGATTCTATTTAAAATGTCAATATTTCCCAGAATTTTAGCAGCTTTGTTTCCCTGAGGGTCTTTTCGAATATAATTTTCTAGTATATATTAAATTTTTATTTTCATTCTTGTATTTGGTGCAGGGCCTCACTACACAGCTTGGATCATAGTGATCCTTTTGTTTTCAGCCTCCCCAGCGCTGGGATCACAGGCAGGTGTCACCCCGCGTGGACTTGGCTGCTGGCTCAGCGCACCCAGGGGGCGGGGCTGACACAGCACGCGGGACCAGGGATCGAACACTGACCCCCGTGCTTGCCAAAGCGGGCGCTGAGTCTGCTGTGCTGTCTCTCTGGCTCTCTGTGCTGCAGTTTTTATCCTTCCTGTCAGCAGTCTCAGGTCGCTTAGCTTGGTGCTGAAGAGGGCCTGCTGTGCCCCGGCGGCGTTTATCAGCAGCGCTGCCTGGTGTTTCACGGGAATGCTCTGGTGCTTGTGTGAATCTGCTGCGGGGCTCTGCCGACATGCTAGGGAGAGCAAGCCTCTTCCTGTGCTCACTGTCTTCGTCCTACTCCAGTGGCTCTTTCCGCCAGTCCTTTGACAAAAGGCCTTGCATGGCTTCCTAGTTAACGTCACATATTTAAAAGCACATTTGTATTTAATCTATTTTAACACTGCTGCCTCTTCGTAATTTAGCACTCCCATCTCACTGGCTTGGGGCGCTCGAGGTGAGACTTCTGCTCTTTCATTTTTTCTCCTGTCCTTCCCATGTCATATTCTCTCAGAGTCCAGGAGCGGGAAGAGGTCAGGCAAGAAGCTACACAAGCTCGCCCCTGGCTGGGCCTCCGGTGGGTACTGCTGCTCTCTGTGTAATGTTGGCCGACTGCTGGTGCTTTCTCTTTGGACGCCTGCACGGGACACCTGCGGCCTTATAGGAGGCTGTTGCACTGCGCTTTCCCAGGGGGGAGCTCTGTGAAATTCTTTCCCCTGCTCAGAGAAGCACGGCTCCTAGGTAAGTATTAAAGCATCCAATCCAGAAGCGAGAAGCCCATGTCCTCTTCTTATAGCAGCTCTGTGACCACACACGCGAAGCCCTTTCTCTGCTCACGTGAGAAGTACCTTCAGGTCTCCCTCTCTAGGAGCCAGCTTGCTCTGGCTTCTCCTCTTTTTGGCACCCACGTAGCCTGGGGGGGGGGCTTGCTTCCGAAGTGGCTAAGATGCGGTGGTACATCAGCTTCCTTTTGATGAGCTCCAGGGAGGCCGTGCTCCCCAGAGTCTCATGGCTGCCTTCCAAGACGGGGCGCTTGGCGTCTCTTTGCCCCTGCTGTCGTCCTGCTTGGCTCCTTGCACGCAGCAGTTCTCCTCACTTCCTGCTACGTCTGCGTGAGGGCCCAGGAAGGGAGGTTGGTGGTGAGGGGAGACATCTCGTTTTGTTGGACTATTTTTTTTTTTTGTGCTGTATTTCTGTTTTGTTTTTATTTATGGCTGGGAATGAAAGA
This sequence comes from Octodon degus, assembly GCF_000260255.1. NCBI lineage: Eukaryota > Metazoa > Chordata > Mammalia > Rodentia > Octodontidae > Octodon > Octodon degus. Next base: position 21,409,906 of record NW_004524598.1, on the reverse strand, counting down.
TTAGAGAGGGGAAGAACGGAGGGCGAGAAAGATTTAAAAGCAGCTCCTTGCTTCTTAGCCGCGTGCCTTCCAAACTTGCCCAGCTTTGCTCATATGAAGGATTTTTCTTGTGTTCTAGCCGATGATGCCTCAGAAGTTCCACAGTCCCACCGTGCCGGGTTAATGGCCAAGGGATAGATGTTAAGATTTGATTGGGAAAGAGTGGCCTTGGGGGAATCTCTGGGAAAAGGTCCCTTAGAATAAGAGTAGCAGCCAATCTTTGAGGGCCTTGTTTAAACTCATCTAAGTGAACATGCTGTTTTTAAGGTCTTTAATTTTAAGTGTTTACATGCAAATGTATATTGCTAATTAGAAATGAGTTCTAGCTATTCAATAATCCAAGTACAGCAGGAACTCCACTTAGAAACACATTGCAGAGTACTTCAAGTTTCTATATATACTTGAAAGTGCTGGCATCAGGTAGGTCATTTTGGTTGCAAGTGACAGAAAATCCAATTCAAACAAAAAATAAGGGCGCTGATTGCCTCGCAGAACTGCAAAACCTGGAGGCACAGCTGCGTCCAGGTGCTGCGCCGCCGCCGTTAGGGCTTTGCTTCCCTCGAGCTCTGGGCTGTGCTCTTCCCGAGTTGGCTTCTTTTTCAGTCCAACTCTGCTCCTGTAGAGGCAGAAATGGGG
>NW_004524598.1:21407318-21408116 GCF_000260255.1 Octodon degus | reverse complement strand
TGGGGCGTACCACTTGAGAGGCGGTCGATTTAGCACAGCAGCTACATGGGGAGAGGAAAAGGCAAATGTGTCCCTGTGCTGGGGGAGCCGGTCTAGGCCACCTGTTGTAGGCCTTTGTAGCTCAGAGGGTGGATTGTAGGAGCTTCTTCCAGCGTTCTTTTCCTCTCCTTGTGAGGGGTGAGAGAATGAGAATAGAGACCATTTTCTCGTCTCCTCTAATAGACTTTCCATTCCCGAGGACGGCACAGATCAGTCAGTGGCGGGGCAGCTTCTCTTTGTGGAATTGAGGCTGCAGAGTGGGGAAGGGGGGCTGCAACAGTGAGTGGCAAGGCAACGCCTATGCTACAACAGAAGCAGTCATTGTCATGGTGTGACTTATTAGTGCTACAAACACCATTTAGATGCACAGAAAGCAAGGTGGGGTGGTACTGCTCAATGTAGGACAATGGATTGCTTCAAAAGACTGCAAAGCACTTCCGTCTCACGTCCCAAGTGTTAGTAGGATGAGTAGTGAAAGTAGTCCCTGAGCCTTCATGGGATTCTGTACTGATTCTCCTAATTTAGCTGGACTGTATTATTCATGAATTAATAAGTCTTATGAGTCTCTATATTAGTCAAAGTTCTCTACAGAAACAACAGAGACAGAGGGGAGGAGAGAAAGGGAGAGAGAGAGAGAGAGAGAGAGAGAGAGAGAGAGAGAGAGAGAGAGAGAGAACTGCATTCAATACTCCATAGTTTCCTGTCCAAGTTCAAGGGCCTGAGAACCAGGACAGCCAATGGTGTGTCATAGTCCACAAG
>NW_004524598.1:21406346-21407188 GCF_000260255.1 Octodon degus | reverse complement strand
TAGACTCTGCTTTTAGATCTTTAATTCATTTTATAAGGCCTACCCACCTTATAGAGTGCAGGCTGCTTTACTCTTACCAAATTAAACATTTATCTCCTCCAGAAATAACCTTGGAGAGTCACTCAGAATGTTTGACCAACTGTCTGCAAAGTTTTCAATGCAATCATGTTGATTTGTTAAATGAACCGTCACAGTTGCCAAAGCAGATCCCATTTTCTGATACTGCCTCTGCATTGATCTTGGCATATAATCCAGAGAGATACCCAGCCTCTTCTCTTGATACAAAGAGTCTCAAGGGAAAAGAACTAGCTCCAAGATTCATTTCTTCCTCTGAAAAATCCTATGGTTTTCTTTTTCCTCTAAGATGTGGCCAAGGTCATTTCCTCTAGATGAACTCGACTTTGTCAGCCATGGAGTCTTCTTCTGCATGGTATGTGATAACTTGGGCCCTGAAAGTCGACTGTGTGGTCCGTGTCCCATCTCCACCACTCAGAGACTGTGTAGCTTCAAAAACTAAATTTCAGTTTCCATATCTATAAAATAGAGGTGAAGTGAGATGTTTTTGCTGTTTTACATGGCATAAGCCAAATAAAAATATATAAAGTAGTGAACACACGGCACACATCCCACAGTGACTCGGCTAATGCTTCCTACTTTCACTGTTCCTGTGCATCCACAGTTGAGATTTGGTGAAGTTGTCTCATTATTATTCTAAAAGGGATGGGAGTTGTTCATGGTTTTCCAGGAATCCATTAGCTAGAAAAATGGGTCATTACTGATGTCTCGGTTTCGTATTCCTCGTATTTTGCTCACACTAAGTCTTGTTTGCTTCAATTTCTGGA
>NW_004524598.1:21396216-21405836 GCF_000260255.1 Octodon degus | reverse complement strand
TGTGCCCTGGGGGCGGGACCAGCACAGCAGGCCTGTTGATTGAACCATGGGCCACTGCGCCTGCTTGCAGATGCTTTAATCCACTGAGCTATTTGGCCAGCCCTCTATTTGCCTAACTCTTGAGTCTGGTTCCCCAAGAGTAACCTTCTCTTTGTATATTATCTGGTTAATGTAGTCCAGATTTTTCACATTTGTAGCAAAAGAAGTTCAGGTTTGTTGGGTAAGTGGAAAGCTACATAGGCAGAGATTGTGATGTTTTTCCTTCAAAGAACATGCTTTCTCACGTATCATCAAAGCAAAACTGTTAAGAGGCTAGTCGTAGAGAAAGAATACCATCAAATTGAGTGGTATATTCAGTATTCGTTAGAATTGGGTTTTACCTAGATCCTGGAACTTTCTAATTTTCAAAGCCTATTTCCATTATTTCTTGTCATCCACCTTTCTCAACAGCCCTGTGAAGAAGGAAAGATTGATTTTCACTTTCATTTTAAAGATGATGAAACTGCAGCCCCAAATGGGAGGTAACTAACCTTCTTCTTCATGGGCTTAAGATACACGTAGCGTGCCTTGGCTTTGCATATGCGTGGCTGACTTTTCCTTGTGAAAGACATAGAGAAGATTCTCCCTCTGGAAGCTGTCTCTTCAATTGCAATTTTAAAAGATTATTTTGGGATTCTAAGTGAGGCTCTCTATGGCTATCTTTGTATTATTTTTGAGAAATCTTATTTCTTTTCCAATTTATGTTTTAAAATTTTTGTGGAATTCCCTGATTTCTGAAATAGCAAATTTGCAGATCTTTTTTTAATGATGGTTACCTTTGGCTTTATGTTTAGAAATTCCATAGAGAAGACTATACTATTTACCTATTTGTATTTTAGTACTTTTCTTTTAATTTTTCTTTTAACATTTGTCTTTCACCAGGATCAGCAAACCAGACCCATTGACTAGATTTGATTAATTATGTTGCTTCTTTTTTAATTTTTTTTTTTTTGATACAAGGTCTTGCTATGCAGTTTGGACATGTAGCAATCCTCCTGTCTCAGCCTCCCTAGTGCTGGGATTACAGGTGTGCACCACCACTCCTGGTTCTGGAGCAGGCACATTGAGCATGGGGTTCCAGGGCCTGAACAGCATGCAGTCCTGGGGATCAAACTTGGGTCCTTGAGCTTGCCAGGCAGGCGTTAGGACACTGAGCTATCTCCTTAGTCCCTATGCTGCTTTCATAAGCAGAATTTTACAGAAGCTCGGGAATGCCCACTTGTTTGGGTATGAACCCAGGTGCTTTGTATTGCCGTGGCTGAACTGAATTATGACACAGATCAAATGGCCTGTGCGTCCACAACTGCCTGGCTCTTTCTAGGAAAACATTGCCAGCCTCTGAACAATCTAGAATTTTCTCTGATACAGTTTATAATGTAGCTATATATTTTTACCAGTAACAATTCATTTTTTTCACACTATTTATTCAGCAAGACAATTTTAGTAGACTTAAAGATTATCCTTAAATATGTTCATAACCTCATCACCTCATTCCCCTAACCATGACCGCTACCTGACTTGGCAAAAGAGATGGCGCAGATGCAATTAAAGATCTTCAATGAGGGAATTACCCTAGGTTACCTTAACAATATTAGTTAGCCCTTGTCAGAAGGATGTAAGAAGACCCAGTCAGAGGCTGAGAAGGACAAAATACAGACAGGACTCATGTGATTTAAAGAAGAAGCAAGAAGCTGCAAGTCAGAGACTCCATTGCTGGAAGCTCAAAAGGCAAAGCCATGGAGTTTTGGGGGTTCCAGGAGTAGCAGCTCTGGCACCAGCTTGATTTTGTGTCAGAATTTGGATCTCAAGAATTCTAAGATTAGAAGTTTGCATTGTCACTTCAATAAATAAAGGAAGTGTGCAAAACAGTGGTGTGCATGCTGTGTGTTCCACCTGCCTAGACACAGAGTTCTGCACCACGGTGTTCCTTCCCTTGCCCCTCCGGGAAGTACTTGGTCACTGCACTGATTACAGGTCTCCATCCCTCTGGCACTGGTATTAGCAGTGCGTGGCAGTGGCTCCAGGAGCAGTTGTAATGGAAGGCTGTGGAGCATTCACAGCACCCACCAGCAGCCCTGCGGGAACCACCAAGACACCTTGGAATTTGGCACGTTCCTCAGTTCCAGCGAAGTGTCACAGTACAATCAAGGCCAGACTTCTGAGAAGCAAGTCATTGGAGGGACTTGAGGTGCCCCTTCCTTTAGGCAGATGGGGGCCTGAAGGAGGCTGGGCTCTTAGATTAGTACCCTGAGGTAGCCGAACACCTCAAGATCATGGGTTCTCCAACAGCAGGGTTAACACAGGCTCCATTTCCACCAGGCTGGAAGGGTTGGCTTTGGCTAATAACTCAGACAACCGGGCCTGAGGAGATGTCAAAGAGAAGGGATGTGAAGGAGTTTGGCTTTGGTGCCCTGTTGGGTAAAAATGATTTAGAAATACAGCAGGTGAGCTTGTGGGCATGTTGGTGACATGTGTAACCCTTTGCACTTTTACTCCAGAAGACTGGTGAGAACGTGTCCCTGTGCAGGGAGAACACAGCTGGGCATCTCACGCAAATGGAACAAGGCCCGCCCGCTTTCCTGTTCCACCTTCTGCAACCTCTTGCCCTTCCTCCTGTGCTCCTGTCCTTCACCTGAGATCACTGCTATAGTTTTGAGCTGGGAAGCTGGGTGGAAGTCTCTGAAGAAGAGAGGAAGCTTAGACTTCTGCTCCCATGATCCTTCAATGATTACAGAGCAGAGCTCCTTCAATACTGCAGTTGTGTGAGCTTGGAGCTCTCCCTGGGCTCCACCCAGCCCAACTCTACCCCGGCGGCTCTCCAAATGGGAGGCCACCATCTGGAGATGCCACCTATCACTGTGCACACTGCAAGCCTATGCCCCTTCTAGAGAGAAGGTGGTACCAAGTAAGGCCTATGCCTCTTCTAGAGAGAAGGCGGGTACCAGTAAAAGGCAAGAAACTCAATAAAAAACTGTGGAGCAGATCAAGGCAACAGCTGTCAGAAGAGAGGGCTCCCATACTCTAGTTAAGGGGTTAGAAACAAAAATCAAAGCCCTGAAGGAGAAAGCAGACTCCCTACGGAGAGACCCCATATCTAAGAAATTGACAGACGAGCTCTCCAAAGCAGTAGAGAGGGCAGCAGCGTTCTGGTAGGGAGGTCAGGAACATTGTACACTTTCACGTAGAAGCCTTACAGTCAAGCTGAGTTGTAATGAATTACTCTTTAGTGAAATTAAAAAAGAAAAACATATACAAAATTATAGCATTTTCAAATAAGTATGAAATTTTGTTAACATATGCACATAGGAAAGAAAAGATAGGAAAGACAAATATTAACTTGTTGCATTAAGACTGGAAGGAATTTTACTCTCTTCTTCTGCCTCTATAATAGTTTATGCTTCAAATATACATTTTTTACTTCCAAAAGTAAATGGATGTTTGAAAGTCACCCCTTTTCTCTTTTAGCCTTTATTCCAAAGTGTAAATTCAAGTGATGATTGTCAAAATGGTTACCTATCTATTGAAAAAGATATCAAGCTTTTCTATAGGTAGTGAAGGTATTCCCTGGGTGCCCTTGCTCTGCTCAAGTGGGCTCACAGCGCTACCGAAGGACCTTCCGTTGAAGTTCTGCATGGCTTAGGTCTGGTGCTCCAAGAGCAGCCAACGGTCCTCATTGGAGCATGCAGGCCCTGATGTTTCCACTTACCATACAGAGTACTCTTTCTTCTCGGTCACTTATTTTGTATCAAAGCAGTAAAAGTCTAAAGCTCCAGTTGCATAAACCCAGAAAATAGCCCTTCTTTGATACCTCTATAGAAAGAGGATGCATCATGCCATCCGAAAACTGTGGGCGAGTTTAACTGCTACCCCACAAGAACAATGGCGGCCTTTTTAGAATTGGAATGCCTTGCCAGTTCCTTTCATCACAGTGTAGGAGAGTGTGCCCATCAGCTGCAAATGCAGGGAGCTGATCTGTGCCTCTGGAGGACTGCTCTGACTGCCCTGTTCTCTGTACAGTCATATCTCTACCCAGCAGGACCATTCAGGATGGACTAGTGACGATGCAGAAGGCTCATGGTTATGATGGCGTCATCCACTGAGGTTGCTCCAGCAGGTTTTGTCCACATCCAAGGGCAATGCCATGCAGATAGTTCTGAAGGGCAGAGAGAAATGCCACTAAAAAAAAAGTCTTTTCCATCTCTTCCCATTTTTTTTTTTTTTAAATCTAGGCAACTGGCCCTTCTAAGTGAGCGCCCCTCTGGGAGCTTTCACAGGAGGCAACGCAGTGCGTGACTGCTCACGGATAGATCCTGGGCACCTCTCCATCTTAACACTTCACAGGTTGCATTTTTGTTTGTGTGTTCTTGAACTAGTAGTGAGTATTGGACGAAAGGGTCTCTGTTCTCTTCATGTTTGTCTTCCCAGTACTTGGCAAACTTTATCTACATGTAAGTGGAGACTGCAGGCATTGTTTTGCTGCAGACAGTGGAGAAGCTGCAGTCAGACATGGGAAGGAAGTAATTTGTGTATATTTGAGAACAGTGTTTCTATTTGTTCTATGAGCTTTTTATTTGCATTCTGATGCGAGCATGATTTTAATGAAGTGATTCTTCTCCCTGTCCTGTCTTTCCCGCTCTCCTCCTTTCCCAATCTTTTCGAGTTATTTGGAAAGGTCTTGGCAATTATTTACTTGGAAATAAGATTTAAGTCATACAGAATAAACAGGACAATTAGTGATTTTTAAAGTGTGTCAACCCACAAAGATTACTTTTTTCTTTCCATGCTCATTTGGTAAGACTGATTTTCTGAGACTGTGTAATTATGGTTGAATGACACTGAAATGCTTGAATAATAACTTGTAGGAAATACAATTATGAACAGAAGTCATTAGTGGGAAGAAATTAACAATTTGTTGGTTAAAAAACACTGAAAGCCCAGTGTGGTTGAACATTGTATTAAATTACAAGTTAAGGGCATAGCCTGTTGTCATCTAAGCATGTTTATCAATTGATGAGATTTGCAAATTGTATTTTTAGATTTTTAAATTCATTTTAATGAGAAAAATAGCAATAAAACAGTTTCAAAACAGGATAGTAGGACAGTTACAATAATTAATACATTGCATATTATTGTCTTCATAGTAGTTATTCAGAGGACAAGATGCAGATGTGATATCCTGTCTAAACAATATTAGTACAAACCTTTCTTCTCACTGAACTAATTGAAGGTAGCTGTATATCTATCCTATTTTGTATATATCAAGTTGTATTTTTATATATCTTTTAGTAAGGATAGATATACAGCTACTTGCTCTTAATTCAATGAGAAGAAAGATTTGTACTAAGAGTGTTTGGACAGGATATCATGTCAGCATCTTGTACTATGAATAACCACTACGAAGACAACAATATGCTGGGTATTAATTATTGAAACTGTCCTACTAATCTGTTTTGAAACTGTCTCATTGCTATGTGTTTCTTAATAAAATTAATAAAAAATAATAAAGTATACTAAAGATCTTTAAAAAAATAAAAATTTTGTAGTAGAGAAAGGAAGGTTGCTGCTCATCTGAGGTTCTAAGAAGCCTATGGAGAGAACTTCCCACGTTGTTCAGGGCTCGCTTCACTGGACGGGGCGCCCAGTCTGCTGTGCAAGGCATTTGTGTAGCACCTGTAACATAAGGCTTGAACACCCAAACCTTACTATTACTTGGCAGTAATAATGTACACATATTTTCAGAGGCTGGGAACTGCCCTTGCTTGTCTAGATCTCTGACCTGGTCAACAACCGCTTCTGATATGTCATTACACTTTTCCTTGAAGAATTTTTTTTTTCATTTATATAATCTGTTAATTAAAATAAAAATAGGAAGCAAAAGCAAGCAGAACAAAACAACATCAGCCCTTCCACTGGCGGGAGATTGCACAACACGGGCGAGGCTTATCTGACATTCTCAGTAAATGCAGGATTTCTGCTTTCACATAGCGGGTATTGCACACGTTCTTGGGTGTCTATCTAACAGGATTTAACACCAAACAAAGAAGGAAATAGTTAAAGTAATTTAGAGCACCATGAGTTAAATGGAATTAGGAGTTCTGGGCTGTGTTAGGAGTTGGGACGTTTGTAGAGGGAGCACACAGCGGGGCCCTGTATTCATAGCACTGTGCAGGGTGGGAGATAAGAGGCATAATAGGAAACCCTGTGGCTTATGTTTAAACATAAAAACCATTAAATGCTTCTCCAAGTTCTGCTCCCGTTGTCTCAGACTCACGGTCTCCTCATTCTTGCCACATTCTGAGGCAGCTCGTAGGTCCTCTTCTGCAAGCGTCTTTAGTTTTCGTTGCACCGTTAGGGCTGCCTCAACGTCCTGAATTGATCCTAAATGTGGACCTTTCATTGTCACTTTGAGCTGGAAAAGAGCTAGAAGTCACATGGTGCCACAAGTGGGAAATAAGGTGGCCAAGGTCACAGCAAATGTTCTTGAGTGACAGGAGTTGCCGTAAGTAGTTGACCAACAGGGAGCAATCGAAGCACACACTAAAGGTGTGGGTGTGAACTTTATTACAAAAAAGGTGCACTGCCACTTATCCTTATCAAAATGCTTTTGTTCTCTGAACACCTTGTTTTTGGCAATGTGTCTTTTACTGTAATACACTTACAAAAGTTAAACATCAACCATATTTTTCAGTAGACTCCTGTATATACATGGTAACAATTGGAGAAGGATTTAAGGCAGAAATATATGGTGCTGATTATAGGTCATAAAATTTAAGCCTCTCCAAGTCCCCCTCAGCCTGCTCAGCTTGTAGGTATTTCAGTATTGCTGACAGAAGAGTTCTTACCTGCATCCTGCAGCTCCAGCAGAGCCTCTGGCCTTTCTCCTCAGGCCCAGTCTGAGGCATCTGCAGGAATTCTCAGGACTCAGTTCATGTGAGTCAGTCAGCCAGTTTGTCAGCCATAGTCAAACGGAGGCCTCTGCCATGTTGTTTTCCCCCTGCCCGGCCTTTCTTCATCATTGCCTCTGGCTAGGAAGGTGAAGGAGTACTCTTCATCTCTGTCCTGCTGCTGGTGAGCACCAGAAACTGATCCTGGGACTCCAGAGCCACAGGAGCCACTGCTCCCATGTGGTCAGCCCCAAGCATGGGTGTGTGGTGTCTCAGAATGGAGTATGGCGGCTGCCTTTCCATCCCACTTGGGGTCCAACTGGATTGACTGGATAGCAGAGCTCAAGTGAGCTTATTTCTTCATGTCTTGTTCTTGACTTCTCTCATTCAGGATGAGTTTATGGAGTGTTTGCAACATGTCGGACAATGTGAATGGCTTGGGTTGTGACAAAAATGGGGATGGTTCTCATGTCATGTTTGGTGAGGTAAACCAAATAGGCAAATGCTGAAATAGAACTATGGTTGTGTTATGTGATGAGATGCTGGATTGTGATACAGGGTTTGTTCAGTCAGGAGGGGATTCTTAAAGCTTCTTTAGGAATCAAGGTCATTATCATTCTAAGAAGTGGAGCAGAGCCTGACAGGAGAATCCTAAGAAGAGCAGCATAAGGTACAAAAGCCATCTGGAGAGTTCCTTCAGGCTCTTCCCTGAGGGCCAGTCTGGTCCATGTGGTCAGGGGAAGGCCAGCATCTCAGACAGATGCCTTGTCACCCTCTTCCTCCTTAGCTGCTCTGTAAGCTTCTTTTCTTGGGCAAAGCAACTCAGACAAATGGCTCTACAGCTACCCACAGAACTTGCCATGCCTGAATTCCATCTGCACCTCTAGCTTTGCCCTAGGAAGGCTCACATGGCAGTACAAGCTCTGGAGGAAAAGGCGCAGAGGTAGCATCTCAAGGAGGAAGCTGGGGACACTCAGTGGAAGGAGTGGAAGAGGTGGGGCTTGAGCTGTGTTTTGGAAGAATTGGTGAGAGCTAGGTACATGGGTGGAAAGGACAGGGATGGCAGAGGGGTAGAGGTAGGAATGTGCTGGTAAATGGAAGAGGTGAAGAGGCTTGGCTTTCTGGAAAGAAAACTTGTTAAGAACTCAGAAAAATGTAAAGAAGGATCAAATTATAAAGAATTTGAGGGTTCCAGCCCAGGCGTGGGTGAGACCCTCCTCTACCCCCTTGGGACCCCCCCACCACTCCGCAGCACCTCCACTACCCTGTCCACCGAGTAGGAATTTCTGCCACATTCCGGGAACCCCCAGACCCAGTCCTATCCCAGGCCCAGTGAGTGTGTGGGAGAGCTTCCGGCTACCCTGTGCCAGCAGGACCTACTGGTCCCAGCTCAGGCACAGCATGGGTGACACCCTCTTTTACCCTCTTGGGACACCCTGCATCAACCTGTAGTACCCCCCCCCAAACCCTGCCCACAGTGTAGGAATTTCTGTCACATTCTGGGAACCCCCAGATCCAGTCCTAGTCCAGGCCCAGTGAGTGTGTGGGAGAGCTACCTCTTCCCCCTACTCCACCTTGTCCCCTCCAGACTCAGTTCAGACCTGGCATACAGGACTGGGGTGAAACCCTACAGCTGCAATCCCTACAGAGAGTGTAAGGGACAGAACCACCCAGCTAGTCCAGCAGCAGAACATCTTGCCAGAGGGGCACAATAAGTTCACCCCCAAAGGCAGCAACAGGAAGGAGCTGAGCACAGCAGCCAGACCCAAGCCAGGCACAGCTGGATAAATCCAAACTGTGTAGATCTACACCTGAACTTCAGTAGTTTCTAAGGCTATATCTGCAACAAAGATCTACAACAAAGGTCAGAAGACAGTGCTACAAAAAATGAAAATGAGAAGGATCAAAATGCAATCTCAGAACCCAAGCCCACCCATAAAAAGTGCAGAGGACACTATCACAGAACAAAGTGGGAATCACACAACTGAAAGCAATGAATCAACGGCTTCTGAAATAAAGAAACAGCTGTAGAAAGGTATAGAGGAACACAGATTGGAAATGAAAAAAGAAATTCCTGAATAATAACATCTGCAATAAAGAATCAAATGCAGAAACAGATGGAGAAAACACAATGCCCACCAGAACAAGTGCAGAGGACACTAGCTCAGCTCAATTGTATGAATTAATAGCGTTGATAGTAAATAAGCAACAGCAGAAAGTCATAGAGGAACTCAGAGCGGAATTCTTTTCTACTAGCTCAGCTCAAATGTATGAATTAATAGCGTCAATAGTAAATAAACAACAGCAGAAAGTTATAGAGGAACTCAGAGCAGAATTATTTTCTGAAATAAAAGAAGAATTCTCAGAGCTCATAGCATCTGAAGTAAAGAATCAACTAAGAAACATAGAAAGGAAACCCAATCTGGAAAAAAACACTGCAGTAAGAGAATTTATAACTGCTTCTAAAGAAGACATTGATAAAAAAAAATAGAGGAGATCAGAAAAATGACAGATTCCTTGAATGAGCAATACAGGAAAGAAATAGATCGCATGAAGCAGAGTTGAAGAGATATAGAGGAAATTAAAATCTCAATCACAAGCTTGCAAAACCATTTAAGTGAAAGTGAAGACAGAATTTCAGATCTTGAAGATGCTGGTGCAGCTAGTGAAAAGGTAAGAAAAGATCTCTTAAAAACA
>NW_004524598.1:21355163-21390091 GCF_000260255.1 Octodon degus | reverse complement strand
TATCTGTGTATTCAAAGTGGTTAGGATAGATATATAGTTACATTCTCTTAATGAATAGAGGGATTTGTTCTAATGGTGTTTGTAAATAGTATATCATTTCCGCATCTTGTACAGCAATTAACTTCTAGGAAGAATGTATGCAGTGTGTTAATTATTGAAACTGTCCTACCAATTTGTTTTGAAACTGTCTCATTGCTAGTTGTTTCTCAATAAAATTATGGAAAAAAAGTAAAAAAGAATTTGAAAAAGTCAGGAAAGGGATTTGAGGCTTGATTACTTAATACTCTTGGGAAATACTACAGGTTATTGGACAAAGAAGGGGTGCAGATGAAAGCATTAGAAGAAAAAGAGATTTAAACAGAACATAACAAGGAATTGTTCAGACAATGAAGCTGTCTTCAGAGAATCTCATTCAGGTGACTGTCACAAATATTTTGACTCCTAGAGTTTGGGACAATAGAAAGTCATTTGTATGTCCCTACCTACTGCATGGGACAGTGAGGTTTTATCCTGGTTGACTGAGGTTTTAAGAATCCTATGGAGAGAAATGACTTAGATTGGAGAGTATATGGAGAGTAGGTCAGACTTGAGAGGTTGATACTCACAAAACATCTTTGCCACTTAGTTTTGTGTGGTGAGATGTAATTTTTCTGGTGAGAGTGAATGTTATCAAATAAATTATGACCTTCCAGAGGCTCCATCAAGAGGTAAAATGATGTAAATTCAACATGCACCTCAGGGTTCTTTAATGTTTTCATTCATTCTGACTTCACCATAAGAATGATTAGTTGAAAAATATTTTTGTTGGGGCAGCCAGATAGCTCAGCAGACTGAAGCACCTGCTTAGGCAGAGCACAGCAGCTGGGGTTCAATCCCCAGTGTGCTGTGCCAGCCCTGCCCCTGGGGTATGCTGGGACCTTGATTGAGACTGGGCGTGGTGGTGTATGCCTGTAATCCTAGCTCTTGGGAGGCTGAAAACAGGAGAATCACTATGAGTTGGATCTACGTAGTGAGACCCTGTAGACTCTGTAGACCCTGTACCAGATACATAAAGAAAAAAGTAAAAAAGAAAAATATGTTTATTGTTCCTACTGTCGGTTCTGCTGTACATAGGTTGCATGTTGATAGATACATAATTATTACATGTTGACTGAGTACGTGAACAATTGATCACAGATTTTAATAGTGTTTATTTTTGATAAGCATTTTTCTATGCTTGGTAAAGATTTCTCCATGCAATCAAGTATAGGTCAGAGAAATTCACATATATGTGTACACATATAAATAAACTTTATTTCATTTTCTTGTTCCCAAAGGTTAAGATATACAAATAAGGACTAAAATTAAAATTATTTTCTTTTGAGATGATTTATGTCTTAATTTTCACCTGCCCTATAATTAGAAATTTTGAACTCTGTAAAACTTTTAAAAATAAAATTATTGCCTGAGTGAACTTCGGAAATTATATCATTAACCCAAAGACCTCTCTGAGCCTAGAACGACATTATCGTTGCAAAGCCTGTACACACAGGCAAGAGAAGGGGGAGGTTTAAAATAATTTGAAAATGATATATTGTTGGCCATCTCTGTAGTTAGAGACCCACGTATTATTACTTCACTTTAGTGCAACGAGGGAGGACAGTAATTTGCTGTGAGCTGGCAAATTGTGATCTATTAGAAAGGAGGGAAGAAATGCACTGAGGGTAGAGAGGGAAGTTGGGAGTGAGCCACACGCTTTCTGAAATATTGCTTTAGATAATGCCTTGAAAAGCATCTGCGCTGACCCTTGCTGCAACAGTCCCTGTTAAACGGTGAGGCAGGCGGCCTTCCTAAGTCTCACGCAGTTAAGGGCCAATGTGTTTGCTGCGGGGGCAGTCAGCTGGGTGTGCCTGGGCAGAGCACGCAGCAAAATGTCTAGAGTCACCAGTTTTCTCTTCTTTGAGTTTGTCTGATGATCCTGTCCTGGATACACCCACTTTTAGAGTTTGGAGGGATTGATTAAAACATTTGGGCTTAGGACAGCCATTCCAAAATAGTTTTAATTTTCCATTCTTCTTGCATGAGTTGCAAGGTTGGTTAATATCCTCTTGTGGGAAACTAGTTATAGGCTTCTATCTCAGTGTGTACCATTTTTTTTTCTTTTTGTAATAGGAAAAAAGTAATAAAAATCTCATTGTCAATACATAATGTAATACAAGGAGGAAAGAATAAAAGACTAATATATTGATCTTATAGGCATGCCACAAGATTCAAGGTATGTGTCTCATACATATTGTCTCAGGCAATCCTGCTAAAACCCTAGGCTAGAACTCCACTTCTATTTGTTTGTTTGCTTGGTCTTTTTGAGATAAGGCCTTGCTATGCAGTTCCGGCTGGCCTTGAGCTCACTTTGTAGCCCAGGCTAGTCTTGAAACCACGACAATCCTCCTGCCTCAGCCTGCGGAGTGCTGCGATGACAGGTGTGCACCACCACGCCCAGGTGCTGCTTCTATGTTTAATTGATGAAATTAGATGCGACCCATAAGTGCACCATTTGATCAGAATATACAGTGAATGTTAAAACTAAAAAATTATTGCAACAAAAGACATATTGCCATTAAACTTCCTCCAAGTGTTCTCCCTTGCTTTGAACAAAATTATCCCACATTCTTACTATTTTCCAAGAACAGTTCTGGAGTTTTTCTTCATGAATCTCTTTATGAAGTGTGATTTTAAAAAGTGGTGAAAATCACTGCGAAAGGCAGGCTTCTAGGAATATTACAGTTTGTCGTTATCCACTTTAACACCACAACACCACCACCAGGGACACCCAGGACAGAGGCCTTCCAGAGCTGCTTCAGGAAGCGACAAGAATGATGGGATAAGTGTGTGCTAAGCAAGCAGGAGTAATTTAAAGATTAATTGCAACGTGTCTCACTATGATGAAAATTTTTTTAAAAAATTAAATATTCAGTGTATTTTTTGACCATGCATGTTACCAAGCAACCTGTGGCTCAAATCTAAATATAGTGTGATGGCAGATCTACATGTATTTTTTTTTCACACCTCACTGCTGTATGCTGTATCACTTTTGTTGTATCTTTTAATGTAATGTAATGTTGCCTCCCCCTATACACCTCAATTAAAAAATACAACTAGACCAAAAATGATACATGGGCTGGGGAGATAGCTCAGTAGCATAAGTGCCTGCATGGCAAGCACAAGGTCCCAAGTTTAGCCCCTGGCCCCCCAAAAAGAAAAAGAAAGGCAAGAATGACACTAAATGACTCTGAGGCTTGCTTTTGCAGACTTTTCCCCCCACAGAATTCTTTGTGTAACCTCATATTATTATTAATTATTAAAATGCCTAAACAAGTTTCCTTTGGACTGCCTTAGGTTCCCTACCGAAAGTAACCGTCACCCATCTTCGATCCCCTGCTCAGGCTGGGGACACAGTGCTAGCTCTGGAGGATGCTGTGGACTGGCTTCCAGGGGACGAAGCTGTCATTGTCAGTGGGGCAAGGGCTGAAGGCACTGGCCTACGGGAGGAGATGGTCGTCATGGACACCGTGCACCACAGAGACCTCCGTCTCAGGTCACCCCTGAGGTACATGTTGTCAGCTTGGCTAAGGGACATGCAAAAGGACAAAATTTGAACTGGACATCTGTCTTCTAAGGATGGAGTCTTACATTAAAAATCCTAGACATATTTATAAGAAAATTATAAAATACGAAGTGATTTGACAGGTAGAATTGGTAGATAATTTGGGAAGCTCTAGAACTCTGTATTACCGCGAGTGGGCAACGAGTACTTAGCGTGGATTTCAATTTTTGTGTACTGATGAGTATGCTTTACTCTTTGGTATTTGGGTTTCTAAAGAGGTAAAATCTCAAAGGAAAGATTGCAACAATCTTATGACTTATGATTCCCAGGATTTGGAGTGATGTCCTCAGGGGTACCTTCCCCTTTTTCCTTTTCTCAGATATTCTCACAGCTCCACAGAGGATTGGTTGGTGGGAGGGCACCAAATCTTCAAGGCCACAGTTGTTCTGCTCAGCAGGAGTATTACCATAAAAGGAAATCTCACGCAAGAGAGGAAGAAGTTTCTTGATTCCTGCCAGGAGACCAGTGTTCCAGAAGGTACAGAAGTATTTTGTTAAAAGTCTCACAAATGAAAAATTGTTTTCACATGACACATGGCACTGCTAGGGTTGACTTCCTTAAAAAGAGAATAAGCTCTTGACCTTGGGATGTGCAGGATGTTCTCATGCGCTTGATAAATTGTCATTTCATCCCCCTCTTCCAAGCAAACTTGTGAAAGAGAAAAAAAAGACGAAAGGCAAAAGAAATAATAAAGTATTTTTCAGAGGGAAAAATCCTGTTCAGGAATGAAAACAGGAGGGCTGCACTGCCTTGACAGGTTCCGTGTAATCTTAACTTTGATTCTAGGCCCCTGAGACTTTCAAGGAAACACTAGTGACAGAATAGCACATTCTTATTGAGTAGACTTGCTCTACTACTCCTCTTGGGGTTGGTTTTTTGAGATAACTACCACGGCCTTTTGGTAAGTGGTGGGCAAAGTTCATTTGTCTTCTAGCAGAACAGCAGGCACTGAATCACACTGATATGTCTATTAAACATCGATTTCAGGGATGGTTAGTTTAGTAGGTTATGTTTGGGTTTTCCAGACTGTAGATTATGAGGTTTTCACATGTTGTGAAGACATCATTCGTCAACTTTGGTCTGGGATGTGGTGGGTGTCAAGGATGACTTCCAGGCATGAGCTCTGGATGGATGATGAGGCTGTTCACTGAGATGGGAAGAGGGGCAAGTGTTGGGGTGGGAGGGCGATGACCAGGCGTTCAAATTTGTGCATGTCAAAACAGAGATGGCAGGCCAGCAAGACACTGGAGGATCCAGTAACATGTAACATTTGGGAAAAGGTCAAAGATGTTAAAAATGTGGGTGCTATCTGCATGGAGTTCAGGTAGGTGTGGTGCAGCACTGTGGCTGCACGTGGACCTCGACTCCCACACCCAGGTCACTGACTCACACATGTGCCGTGCTGTCCAAGATGCTGGCTAGTGGGGCTGGAATTGCTTCACCAATAACTAACAGTTTTGTCAGAATGAGCTCCGCATACCATTCAGATTCGTGAAGTTGTGAGAATGTACATTCCCTTCAGGGATCTTGTGTGTTGAAAAACCATTGCTTTAGGTTGGATTTGTAGGTTATAGTCTGTCAGTTCAGGCATTAAGATGACTGATTGAGGGGGGGGCTTCCGGGAATAATGAAGGCAACATCATGTTGTGGTGATCACATCGTCTAATTAATAATCCACAGAGGGGAATCAAGGTAAAACTAAGATCATTACTTGAAAGAATAAATAATGGGTTTCCATTTTGCTGGAAGTGCCTTCCAAAGAGATTTGTCTACAAGTGTGTTCCCTTGCTCCAGGACCCTGGCTTCACCCTGCATTTCAGGTCATCTGCAGTGCTGTGTGTACTCCAGGAGTGAGGCGGTGCTGGGAGCCAGGGACCTGGGGGCCAGACTCATCATCCAGTCTTTTGCGGAGGAGCCCAGCCAGATCCAGCTGAAGGGGGTGCAGCTCTGCGACCTGGGGCAAGCCTTCCGGAAGCACCTGAGTGCCATCACTGTGGTGGGAGCGCTGAGAGGTAAGGGGTCAAAAACTCCTTCCCTCCCATCTTCTCCCATGAGGCATTTATGGGTGACAGTGAGGGATGGGGGGATCTGAGGGTTTGTAGGCAGGCACTTCCTTATGTTCCACGTCAGTGATTTTGACTGTAGTGTGCCTAAAAAATCATGTGCTGTGTTTAAAGCTGAGCCTACCTATCTGAGTGTCACACGTGCACAGCTTATTGTCCTGGAAGGAGTTGTGTGAGGCGTACAGTGTGGGAAGCATCACAGATAGGTGGGGTAAGCTCTATGTCATGCTCCGTGTCCCACCACTACCACTGACCAGTGTTGTGACTGTGTATGTGGGACTCCAGGCAGAGGCGAAGGCGTCTCTATGTGAAGTTGCCCCAGCTCAGAGGGGTCTTCTGCCTGCGAGAACGGGCAGACAATGACACTTTTCCAAAGAACATGGAGTGGACAGGTATGCAGAGCATGGCTATAGATGAAGCTGCAAGAGTGGAGCACGAAGCACCAATTGCAGCTGAGAACCACTCAGTGAGGACTAAAAGCAGAGCCAGAAGAAAAGAACACCACGTGTACCAGAACATGTTCTAAAAGTGAGGTTGGAGAGACGTAGGAGCTTCTGGGGCGAACCCCCAGCCCCGAGACTGAAGTGCAGAAGTGAAGGGGTGCACATGCTGAGTCCTGAAGACGACCGCTCCATTTCAGAGTGACCCTCAGTACACCTAATACTCCCATCCTCAAGCTTTGCCTTTGGTGGCAGGGTGCTACTTGGGGAGGTTCAGAAGTTGATGCCTGAACAAAAGATATCACGTCTGCTCTGCACTGTCCATGACCTTGAGAAATGGGTTTGAACCTTTGCTGAGTTTAAGGACAGAGGGATTGGTGAAGAATTACAGGTGGAGTCTCTCACTAGCAACCACAGTTTCCCCCATTTCACATCATCTGCACGTCTAGGGCATCTGTTCTCATCTTCCAGTTACTTGTTTATTTATTCCACTCATTTAGGGTGATAGTTCTTAATATGGTCAAAATTTTAATTGTGGTCAGGGTCTCCTGGGGAAAAAATCTAATATGGGACACACACTTTATAGGAATATTGTATAATGTTCACCCAAAGTGTCAAATGCAAAAGAGTGTGGGAGATCTGTCCATGCGCTAGGGATTCAAATAATCCAGCTGAGGGCCTGGATCCCACAGCAGTGTCCTGCACAAACTTAGCTGAAAACCTAGAGCCCACAGCAATGTCTCAGGCAAGTCTGTAACAAAGATCTGCACTGGGAAGGCCCAAAGGTCAGGGGCAGAAGCTGGAAAGGCTGCTCCAGAGGGCCAGGAAGTGATGCTCAAAGTAAGGCCCAGAGTTCCCCTGAGAAGAACCACAGCCGTCCTCAGAGACAGCAAGGACCAGAGCTCCTCGCCGGGTGAAAACAGCCAAGTCCACAGCAGGAAGGCCAGCACAACAGCCTTCTCCAGGAGCATCAACAGCACCATCTTCTTCAGTGCTGTTTTGGTGCTTCTGGCAGCAACCCTTAGGCGGGCCTTCTGCACTTGCACCACGCTGACCCAGTCCAGCTGGTGTTACAAGCTGACCACTAGTCACTCCACCACACCTTCCCTACCACGCTGGGTCAGTTGGCACCTGTGTGTCCTCTGTTCTCTGGTTGTCTGCTGCATGCAGTGCTGCAGAATATTGGATGCAGACCCCAGCTGCAGCAAAGGAGAGGACAGGAGTCATACATAAGTTATAATTTGGACATGAAACCTGTTTATTCAAAATCTATTTAACTTTTCTCACCTTGTTTATGGAGTAACTACCCTTTTATCAATTTCTATATATTTGATTTTGTTGGGAAGAGGGTTTAATGCCTACAAACATGTTTGGAAATCACAGCTTACAGATATTATCCTCTGTAAGTCCCTGTTGAAATAAAGATGAACCTCTTCTACTACAAGGCATACAGATGGACTCTGGTTTTGGGGATCCCTGGCCTACTCCAAGGTGTACAGATGAACTCTGGCGTTGGGGACCCCTGGCGTGCCCACCAAAGCCCTTCATTATTTCACACCCTGTGGGCTCCCAGCCTGTCTGGCTGGTTGGGCCTTGTCTCTGGAGGTAGGAGGCATGGAATCTTCACACTGCACCTTTATTTTTTTAGTTTGATGAATATTATCTTATTTTATTTATTTTTAATTTTTAAAGAGAATGCAAAGTGGCAAAAAAAGAGAAAACATTAGAAATGATACAGAATTTCACTAAAAAAAATAATAGGAATTCAACAACGGTTGTACTCCATAATACATAGTGTTATCTTCAAATTAGTTGTTTAGATTACCAGATATGGACATGCAAAATTGGTTAAAAAAGTTACAAGAAATTAAAACAAAGAAGAAAACAGAAAGAATGAAGCATTAATTGCTCCTTTCAGTAGAACACCAGGAGTCAGCAGCACAACTATCCAAGCTTTCTTGCATATATACATAAATGTATCTTTGAGGCTTTTATAAATAAATGCATACAGCTGGAGACCATACTGGTAAGTGAAATAAATCAGACCCGCATGTGCAAGCATCGTGTTGTTTTGCTAGTGTGAGAACCTGAGGGGTAAACAAAGTCTGAAAGGTACAACGGACACTGTGAGGGGGAAGAACCTGTTCACACTGTGCTTTAAAGGGTTCACCAGTCTCTCAGTTCCACACATAGGGCTCCTTAGATGCAGTCCTTCTTATTGGCTGTCCAGAGGGACAGGCAGATTGTGCTGGAGCTGTGTGGTGGAGATTCAGAGCTAGGGAAAAATCTGCAGCAGGCCGTGTCCTGAATGAGGCATGTATGTGAGGTGAACTTTATAGGGCGGATGCTTTGCAAGTGATACAAGGGTCCCTACGACTGTAGCACCGGCAACTGAGAGAATGCAGAGACCCGTGGGCTACATCGCATTAAATTGAGAATTTTCTGGGTAGTTCCAATTTTAAAAGTCAAAATAGTCCATAAACCAGTATGCTAGATACATGGCACCTATATATCCTCTCTCCTGCCTGGTAATAATATTAGGCTCCTTTTTCAAGATTTTTATTCAAATAATAGATTTTATTTTTTATGTCAATGCGATGAAGGAAGGAGGTAAACGTGAAATGTATGAGGCTACTGTGGGTGTTCTGTATTACAGCAAAACACAAGGACTGCACCCTAAAATAATGAACATGAACCAGTTAAATGGTCACTAACAGTTTTTTCTTTTTACTTTTTAAAAGAAAATGAAAACTAGTAACAAAAATTAGAAATGATACAGAATTTCACTAAATAAAACAATAGGAATTCAGTAATGGTTGTTATAGTGCATATTGTTGTCTTCAAGTTAGTTGTTCAGATTACCAGAAACAAGCATGCAAAATGTGTCAAAAAATTAAAAAGAAGAGAGAGAAACACATCAGGCATTAACTGCTCCTTTCAATAGACCAGCAGAGATCAGCAGTGCGATTATCTAAGCCATCCTGTATATATCCACGTTTCTTTTTCCCCAGTAACTGAGATGGAGGAAGGGCAAAAAGAAAGCAGGAAGGGTGACTATTGAGTGTATGTAGTCTACAGAATCGTGCGTGCTGTACTTTGGTTACTGGTGGTGTAGTGTTTTTCCCCACCAGCCTGGCCACAAGCACGAGTAATGGTTCATGCTTAAGCATTTTGACTGCCGTGTGGCCACGTGATCGGGGCTTCCCTTTCCCGTTTTAAGGGCCTACCTCCGTCTGCAGAGCCCGGCACGGACTGAAATGCCCTCGAGTGCAGTCGGACTGCAGTGGACTCTTGGGACACACGTATTCACTGACCGATCGAGACCGTATATCCGGTTTAGGGGCCACAGATGTGAAGACTAGGCCCAGGGCAACGACTTTCCTAACTGCTGATTCCCCTTAGCATCCTAGGGGACACTTTCCCTCTAACGTCACCAATGTCTGTATTCGAGTGTGAGGGTCAGGATTACCAGGCCACCATTGGGTCTTGGTAATGATTTGGAATAGGAATCTCTGTCCAGTCTGGGCTAAGAATATCATTGCTTTGCAAGTTGTAAATATTAATTTGTTTATAAGATACAACTCAAGAAATAATGATCACACCTCCTCCTCAAGATGCAGTCTTTGAAGGTCAGAGCTGATCCGTAAATATTTCTCTCCACAGCCCCTGGCCTTTCATTTACCATATTGTGATGAAAATTTATGCCAGGGTGCTGGCCCAGTGGGAATCCTGACAGCCATGGGTTATTTTGTGCTTTGGCTCTACTTTCTCTTTCTCAGATGATTTTCCTTTCAAAGACTTGGTTCTTGGGTTGCAGCCTGTTGTTCTTCAAGGGCTATTATCCTGAGGTACCCATTTTCTTGATTCATTTGCCTCTTCAAACTCAGCTTCTGAGTTTCGTTGGTAGGAGGAAGATTTTTTAGCTATGGCATAGTTTGCGTTGGATGTGGCCAGAAGAACCCTGGGAGCCCGTGCGGTCTTGGTGTGATTCCACTCCCTCTTTCCTGCTCAGGTTCCTACATGCAGGGCTGCACGGTCTGGAACTCTTTCAGCAGAGGCCTCGAGCTCCGGGGGGCCTGGGGCCTGGAGCTGGACAGCAACGTGTTCTATAAGGTTTCAGGCCATGCACTGCTGGTGGGTAAGTGGAAGGCGCTTGTTTAATTTCTGTACTCCTGAGTAGGATGCCTGGGTTTTCACAGGGAATTCTCCCCAAATCTTTAATTCCCAATTTACAAAACTTTGGCTTTCTCATCACTACAAATATGGCATGGTTAAAAATTCTAAATTTAAATAGTCCCCATTGATTGACTTACTAAACTTGGTCAATAAGAAACTGATTTTTTCAAGTTTCAGTTCAGATTAACAAATATGTGATGGGAAAAATTTCAAATATGCTACCAGATAGTTTCATGATAATCTTAAATTGCTTAAATATATGCAGGTACAATCTCACAGGCTGTCAGACCGCTCCTGCGGCTTGTGGACTCATCCATGCTTCAAGATCACTCTTGTCTCTTAAAGTTCATTGCAAAACCTTAGGAAAATCTCAAATTGTGTCGTGTCCTTCCTCCCCTCGAAATGCTTTAAGGGTTTCTTATCACTGTCAGAATATAAATGAAGATTTTGATATAGTTTGAAAGATTGCTTCAGTGATTTTTTTTTTTTTCTGGTCTCTGTTAATCTCTGTAAACCCGTCTTTCTCATTTTCTCATCCTCCGAACTCTAGTGACCCTGATCTATTTTATTTTATCCTTTCAAAAACCATAC
Organism: Octodon degus; assembly: GCF_000260255.1. Lineage (NCBI taxonomy): Eukaryota > Metazoa > Chordata > Mammalia > Rodentia > Octodontidae > Octodon > Octodon degus. Next base: position 21,379,178 of record NW_004524598.1, on the reverse strand, counting down.
TTTCTTCAGTCTTGCATGTTTTTTGTAGAGTACTTTCTCTTTGTTCAAGCCACTCCTGCTTTTTTAAAAAAAATATTTGTTTGTTTGTTTGTTTCTTACTTACTTACTTTCTTTGGTACAGGGTCTCATGACACAGCTCAGACTCATAGTGATCCTCCTGTCTCAGCCTTCTCAGTGCTGGGATTACAGGTGTGCGCCACCTCACCAGGTTCTGGGGCCAGCATGACATACATAACAGGAATTGAACGCAGGCCTTTTTGCTGCCTAGGCAGGTGCTTAGTCCGTTGAGCTATCTCCCCAGCCCAAGCCATTTGGACCTTCTCTCAACACCCCAAGTCTAGCCCTTGTATTTAAGCTCTGTCTGTAATCAGCACTTCTTGATTTAAATGTGTTATAATTCTGATCATCTGATTAATGTCACTTTACTACAGATCCCATGAGGACATTATTCCCTTAGAGTTTAGCGTATTAACTCATGCACTGTAGGTCTATCGGTTGAAAGGAATGAATGAATAAGAGAGCAAAGGGTCTCTGGTTGTATCAAAATGATAAAGTAAATCAGATTCACTAAAAGTAAGACTATTTCTGTATTTGGTAAATGATAGTTTTTTATATTTAAATTAACTCCAATACTAGTGAGAAAATGTAACTTTATTTAAGAAAAATCTGTTGAGATAAATGCTATAAAGTCCACCTGGGAATGGCAGTAAACACCAGTAATACCAGATCTTGAGAGGCGGAAACAGGAGGATCACAAATTTCAGGCCATTCTGAGCTTAAATTCAGGATGACCTTGGGAGACCCTGTCTCCAAAACCAAAATGACACAAAACTCTACACAGGTGCCAGTCACGAGAGGCGAACTGTTTACTGAGCGAACGTCCACCACACAAGCCTGCTTTGCTGCAGTTCTCGGAGGCTACAGATGCCGAGCTACAGATTCTCGAGATGATTTGGAACGGGACATAGAGAAATAGGACAGACACAGAGAGTCACATAATAGATGCGGCTTTTATATGGCTTGTGCTTACTCTTGTCTGTGTAAGGGACAAAACCTCCTGCAGAAATCTGGGAAGCTATCCTAACATTATTACTTTATCAGAAAACAAAGAAACAGGAGAGACATTAATCATGCAGGAAAGAGAAACTATTGGGGGAATCAGCCTTTTGGGCTGGGATATCGGGCATTATGGGCTCTTGCATCTAATGTAGTGCAAGGGGTGGGGGTAAAGCATTCTGTTTTAACAGGTTTGTATACTCAGGCTTGTGAAATGGCATAGGGGACAGGGATACGTTAAGACGGAGCGCTAAGAACAGGTTCTGTGGAGCTCCCTGCTGACACTTGGAAGTGACTCGTCTGTCTCACGGCCCACGTGTGCTCTCTCAGTCTAGTCACTGAGTGTGAGGTCCCTGGTCCTTCAGGACGTTCGGCAGGTTCCTCCAGAACATTCCAGACCTTCCTGGGGAGGAGATGGGCATGCAGATAGCTGGAGGCCACTTTGATCTCCCAGGAGCAAGGCTGGGGCTGACAGAGCGTCTGCCAGGAGAGTCCATTGGACTCCTCCACGGGAGAAAAAGAAAGATGTACTTTTTTGTTCTTCGTTTTATTGGAAATGAACTTTGATGCATGATACTCCCGAGCTAGAGATCCATATCATGTGCATTCCTTTCCTCACTCATAGATAAAAACACAGGAAAAACAAAACAACCAGTACCCAAAGAAAGTGTGGCAATGGCTCTTGTTTTTCCAAGTGGCATCAAATGTACTGAGATAACATAGTCTTTTGTTCTCAGGGACGCATGTGGAGACAAGCTATGTCCCCTGGGAGTTTATTCTCAGAAGGAAACATGGTAAATACGTACACTGATTTTAAATCTATTGCAATCCATTTGCAATGGTCACGTATTTTATACAGAAAAATATTAGAGGTTTTAAATTTCTTGAGCTGAGTGTTTTCTAAAGATGCAACAACACACATCCATGTTTATATTAAGTCAACTAGGATGTATGTTAGCAGAATGAAAAGTGTTGGGTTGTATAAATTTTAACTGTATTTGTGAACCCCTGGGTTTTATTTATGTTTTTAAGAACAAGGCTGGCCAGGACAGGGGAATATAATAAGAAGCAACATGATCATCAGCGTTTCTGGTGCCGAGGGTCTCTCCAGTCCCGAAATGCTGACGCCGGCTGGCATGTACATCCGCAGCCCCACCAACGTGATAGAGGTGAGAGCTTCCCCCGGTCAGGGGGAGGGGGCGTCCGAGCTGAGGGGCACACAGCTCACTGCAGCTGAACCCGGCGCAGCAGAGCCCGCGACATGGTGCACAATGTTTGTCACTCACTCACATTAAGAAATTAACTTATGGTACTTTGTAATGCATTCAGTCATTTTCTGAGAATTCTTATAAAACCTCTGAAACAATGTTTATATGGGGCAAAACAGTGAATATTGATCATTTTCTGGTCATTTAGATGAATGCACCCATCTCTGACAAAAGTAAACAAAAAAGGGGATATAAATGAAGGGCCATTATGCAGTGAAAAAAATATGTATCTGTATATACAAAATAGTTTGCATAGATATGCAGCTACTTTCTCTTAGTTCAATGAGAAGAAAGTTTTGAACTAATAGTGTTTAGACAAGATATCATATCTGCATCTTATACTATGAGTAACTACTACGAAGACAACAATATGCAACGTATTAATTTAACTGACCTAACCTGTTTTGAAACGGTCTTATTGCTACTTCTGTCTCAATAAAATTAATATATATAAAGAGAAAGAAAATATAAAACATAGATGAATGCAAACTAAAGTATGAATATCTTCCCCACTTATCCACCCTGTATGCTGAGTTTACTCCAAGTCCAACATCAATCACTTTTCCCTCTTACTGTATTAATGTGGCTTTATTGTTTCCTTATAACAGTGTTTGAGACAGAAATCGTGCAATGCGTGAGCTCACGGAAGGGTTTAGGAGGATGTAGGATACTTCGGTGATCTTAATTTTTTATCTCATTATTTAATATAACTTGACATTAATTTCTCTTGGGAAATTTTTAACCACTTTATGAAATTAAATTACAGTTAACTGTTCACTTTGCTGCGCAGTTTAATCATAGATTTGTGAGTTTGCAACTGCATCAAAATAATGGGAGGACATTTCTTTTCCCTTTTGCAGTTCTTTTCTCTCATGGGTCAACTATGGAAGTGCTTAAGTGCCACCCCTTTCAGGACGCTGCTCTAGGGTCTCACAGCAGGACAATCGCTCTGTTTCCAGGGGCTCAGAGGATGAGTGTCTGTCTTCCTGATCATCCATCTTTAATTACCTCCAGCTGAATCACCCCTCATGAATGCTGTGGCTATCTGTTCCACCCTCCTTAAACTCTTAATAGCATCTACGCTGAGCATGGCGCTTACATACTGTTTTAGGTGCCTGATAGGATGGCTAGTGTCGCAGCAAAGGAAGGAGGCTGCTTGGATTGTATGGAGCCCAAAGCGAGGCAAGTTGCACATAGCTTTCCTTTAGGGCTCACTGCCTATCTGTGCCAAGGCTTTGGGGCCCCAAGAGAACCACACTGTTGTGTTTTTTTCTTGGGCAGTGGTCCTGACTACCCTGCAATGCGTGTTGGGAAGGAAGCCCTCAGGGTCGGCCAGCTTGTCCTCCTGTTTGAGGCGAGGATACCTAGCTCCCTGGATAGGCACTGTAGCGTCTCCAGGACAGGTATCTTGGGCACTCGCGGAGAGGAAGAGGAGGAGCTAGGTCCAGGTGCCGCAAGCCAGGAGCCACCTGGAAAGCTAGTGGGTCACCTTAGCCTGTGTGGACAGACCTGTGCAAAATACCCACCCAGCCACGGGGAAGTTCACTTTGGAACTAGATACTTTCTCTGTCTTCAGACATCTTTCATTCCTCTCCATTCGCTTCTTTCCTCATAGATATAGAGAAATGTATAAAATTTTAAAAATGCAGTGCATGTGTTTTGAGAATGTGTGTTGAAGGCAAGTTGATAACAGATTTACTAGGTGTATTTGTGAAACGTTCATCTCCAACAACCCTAAAATTTTGTAGTTATCTTTTCATTTGCTTATTAGTTTTTAGATCCTCGTGCAATGTCTAAAACCCTATAGTTGCTCAACAAAAACATGTTATGAAAGATGAATAAATGTTAGCATAAGCCTTTAAACAAAGATTAGGAATGAGGCAGAAAGAAAACAATAGAACTTCTAATATTCCAAAATCATTTTGAAGACGATAACATTTCAATCAGTGGCAGCATCCGAATCCTGGAAAGTGGCACCGACCTGTTCGTGCTGAATCTGGCCAAGTCCGGCTCAAGTTTTTTCAATGATGTCACTATTTTTCTGTTACGCTGTGGATTTTAAGTTCTGTTTTTCTGGGATGTGTAGTTACTGAAGGCACAAGTGATAGCAGGGCAGGTGTGGGAAACCTAAACGTGCTGAGCTTCCTTTGACCTTGAGGGTCCACAAAAGTCATTCTAGTCATTGAGCAAGTAGGACATTAGTGGTTATGAGGATAAGTCCTCGGTGGATGATACTCTTAGTACTCTGATGAATGCATTTTAGAAATATGGGGTTTTGTTCCAGTGGAATAAGGTGGAGATGACAATAAGAGCAACATGTGCAGGCTTATGTACGTGTGTGCAATCTTCTCTACAGAACAGAGAGGGATGTAGTCAGAAGAACTACCCCACTTCAAGGTAGTTCTGGTACTCGGGAGAGTTTCCTTTCCTCCAAGGAGCTATATCTCATGCCTTGTGGCTTTCATGTCCTGCTGTGTCACTGGTTCATGGTTGGAAATCTCCTGAAGGGAATGTACTCAAGCCTTGCATATCACTGCATTACTGTGATTAATTAGAATCCTCTTTGTTATTATACACTTTTAATTATAAAATAATTTCAGACGCCCAAGATGTTGCAAGAATGGTTCCCATGTGCCCTTTACCTGCTTCCTACCGTGCTAATGTGACCAGGGGCATGGAATAGTATCCAAATCAAGATGCCATGTTGGGGTGTGGGTGTGATGCCTTAATTGAAGAAGGTGGTTTCATCTTATCTGGGCAACAACTGGGCAAAACCCTCTTTCTTCACAGACATGAGTCTACCTTTGAAATCCCTGACCTGACAGGCGGGGGAGAGATCCTTAGGTCTGTGCCATGGTCTATGGTTTTACGTTATTCTTGAATGGTCCTGATCCTGATGTTAGGACCAAACTCTTAGTGGAAGGAATTCACCTGGCTTCCAGTGAGTCACCTTCACAGTCCACTTAGCTTCTGCCCTGCGAAGCACAGAGGGATTCAAGGGCGGCACTGCTTTCTTTCTCCATCCACAGGTGGTCTGCCGTCTGCCTGCCCAGGCTGCTGTTGAATTATATCCAGGGATGATTCTCTGCGAGGCCACAGCTGAGCTCTGTGCCTTTTTACCAGTGAGGCCTCAGGTGTGGCCTGGTGTCTGCGTCTCCTGGGGTCTTGCAGTGTAGGAACAGTCCTTCATAGGCCTTCACCGGGTGCTTCACAGCGATTGGCAGTGGATCCCCCATATCCCTGTGGCCTCTGGAAGGATGGACTCCAGGCCCCGTGTGCTTTCCCTCAGCAACCGTGGCCTCTGTGACCCTGGCCTCTGCGACCCCGGCCTCTTCACGGCAGCTCCTTATATCCGTCCATCTTTCCAGAACACAAAACCTGTGTGACCCTATTTCCATCTCCACAGGCTGAGAAGATTTCGCTCTTGGACAGCAGGAGAACTCATGCTGGAGAGGTGCTGAGCTCCCCATGTTTATGTAGTGGTTGGACATTTTCTAGGAGCAGGGTTTTGTTTGGGATAGTCTGTGGAAAACCCCCAAAGAAGAGCCCTTTGGAGACGTTCATCTAATTGAAGGGGAATTTGTCCTGGTTTGTGAATCGATTTCATAAGGAAGCCTGGTTAAAGGCCCAGCCTCAGTTCTCTCGTCCTCCTGTTCGACAGGCAATGCATACTGAAGAGCTGCCCGAAGGGTTAACTCACATTTTTCTCGTGACTATAGATGCGCACCTCAAGGAGCTGGCTTACTTGGGCAGTTAATTTCTCTCTGGAATTTCTCCTGCTTGAATGTCCATAATACATTGACTTCCGCAAATAATTGATTTCCACACAAAGTTCCCTGCTTGCCTTAAACCCTTCCCCACCAGCCGCTGGCTGCTTGCATAAATATGTGAATCATTTGTAGCACACCTGATTGGAACCATGAGGAAGGGAGCTGCGAAGCAATGCGATCTGACTGCTGATTTGCTTTTTTCATCAGAGAAGTGAGCCTTGACAGCTAACGGAAGATGGCGCTTGCGATCCGCCGCCCAACTATCAGTTACCTACGGTTGCTCAGAAGCCTGCGAGCAGGGATGGTGCTGAGTCAGCTGGATGGTGCTGAGTCAGCGGAAATGCATGCTGGCTTTCTCAACACCTCTGTTGGCCGGGCTGATGCATGAGAGTATAGCTCCTGGATTCTAGTTTTGAAATTTTGGAAACTTTCTCCTTCTCCCAAAGTCTTGGCAATGACTGAACATTTCACTGGTAATGAAAGGGCCATACGTGTACAAGTGGGATTATTACCTTTAGCTTGAAGTGCACACTTCTCACCGTTTTGGGTAGTTGCAGGAAAGGTGTGTGTTGAAGGGCCACTCCCCTTCTCGGACCTTCAGTTCTCAAATCTTCGGTTCTGTGCATCATAGATGCAGGTCATGGGTGAGGACTTGTAGTTCCTAGGACAGATTATCTAGGAGGTGGATCTACATGTGCACTCTCCTGGAAAAGGTTTTTGCTGTGCAATCCTGCCTGAGAACAGCGGTTCTGGTGTCGCTGTGTGTATCAGTCAATGCTAAGGAGATCTATTGGGCACTTTTACTTACCAGCTCAGAGTCAGGGGTTCTGCCTATGGCCACGGCTTAGTGTATATCCTGTTTCTAGCACAAGGGAAGCGTTGAGGTAACTGATTTAATGCTAGAAAATATTCTCTTGGGGAATGGCGAATGCCAGCTTGGTTGTCGTGAATAATGTAAATACTCTTCTCATAGAGACTATCAAAGAATTTTTGTTGTCATGGACTATGTTTCGTATTGGGGATATGAACTCTGACAAATTTGAAGATAGGACACTGACTGGCGAGTGGGCATAGGAGTTATTTTGTTAATGTGTGGCTCCAGCGTAGATTATAGAAAAGGAGAGTGACTATTTGGGGCCAAATCATCCTTTGTGGAAGGTTCTGTCCTCTGTATAACGGCGTTGCTGGCCTCACTTACTGAATAACAGTAATAGTTTCCTCCACCATTTGAGTTGTAGTCATCAAAACGGTCTCTGGAAGTTTCCAAACGTTTTCTGGTTATCCTTGGTTGATGATCCTTACACACGATGATTCCATGTGTTCCAAGATCAGTGATGTTCTAGAGATGTTCCAGATCCTCTGAAGTCATGTTAACATTTTGACTGTAATTTAAATTAGAGTACCAAAAGCCACATGTTACTCAGCAAAACACACGGCTAAAGCTGTGACTGGCCATAGGAAATAGGAGAGCTGCTCAGAATCTAAATAATGAAGTGCAGTGGAGCACAGTTTCCTTTTTATCCACAAGGGAAAAAGGCATTTTACAACTCTAAAAATATGAGGACTCTCTGTCTTTATGTAAACACCCAGGAAAGGACAGCCTTTGGGCCCAGGACATATAACGGCTGAAGTCCTGAAGTCTGACAATGGCCATGATTACTGGTGATTGTGTCTGCATGAGTTGGCACCCCAGTACAGTGCTGGCTGCTCCTGCCAGTTAGGCAGCTGGTCCCGGAGCAAGCTCCAGGCCTGGCCCACACTTGCCAGAGACCTAAGGGCTGCAAAGGCCGGGGCATGTGTATCCTTTTTACAAGAGCAAGGCAGTTGGGTATGATTAGCTTAAGAATAACTAATTTTAGGAAATTTTCTTCACAGTGGCTTTGCTAGTGTCTTACTAGGGTGTCTCTCCTCTTTGAGAATCTTCCAGGACTTGAGTGGCCAGGTTGTCCAGGTTTACCTGGATACAAAAGTGGTTCACTTTATCAGGTCAGAGATCACCTACATCAGAGGCATTAGAGCAACTTCCAGTGTATCTTGGTTACTTTTGCCCTTGTTTATGGGGCAAATTACCCAACATACAAAATTAAGGAAGGAAAGGTTTATTTAGCTCACAGTTAGTGAAGGTTTCAGTCCATATTTGGCTGGCTCCAAGGCAGAGTGGCACATGGCAGAGGGCAGCAGCTCATGGTGGTGGAAGACAGCAAAGAACAAAGGGAGGAGCAGTGGTTACAGTGCTAGCAAGCCTCTCTCCCTTCCCTGTATTGTGTGGAGACTACTCACCCTAGGGTAGGTGTAATACTGACACCCATAATCCCAGCACTGGATCATGAATTAATCACAAAAACTGAAAGACTGCCCCAATGACTGCATGAGGCTTTGTGGGGACACTGAGACACAAACCATAATACGGTGCTTCAGATGTACAATATTGTCTCCCTCTGTCTTAGCTATTGTCCTGTGGCTAAAACAAAACACCTGACACCTGCAAGTTAAAGAGGGAGAGGTTTATTTGGCTCACATTTTGTGGAGCTTTCAGTCCATACTTGGCTGGCTCCAACATGGGGCAGAGTGACAAAGAAGCAACAGTCCATGACAGGGTAGGCAGGAAGCAGAGAGTGATCAAGGGAGCCACTGTGTGTTTCTGCATGGAATGTAGGGAAGAGGCTCAGGTTAGGTGTCATCGCCTCACAACAGAAGCTTCAAAGAAGGCCCTCATCTAAGATACAGTTCTTGAGGTGGGCAGGTTGAAGTCTGTGTATAGCTGCCTAGCAAAAGGGTGACAAGAGGTTAGCTTCATGTTGAGGGGAAAAGTAAGACTGGAAGTGTTTCAGCATGAGACTTTCTTCTAAATGAAATAAAGGTTAAATATTTATTTCTCTTATATGAAAAAGCTGAACTATAAATCAACAAATAAAATAAAGGCAATGCGATGGGAAACTACAAGGCAGACTTTGGAAGTGTGGAAGGGGCCAAGCATGGGAAGACAAGGGGAAGAGCGACCGGAAGTGACTGTTCTCACACACATCCCCCAAAGGAACACACGCCTTTCTATACTGTAAACACAAAGTGTTTGTATAAAAACACAAAGTGCAAGTAAGAATCTTTCTAATTTTTAGCAACCTTAGTACACATGGAATAATTATTTTTCAAACTCTTCTTAATTTCTGTAGGGGAACAGAGTGTTTGTGGCTGGCTATGGCTATTTTTTTCATCTTGTGACCAGTGAGACATCAGAAGCTCCCCTCCTCTCCTTCACCCAGAACACAGCCTGCTCCTGCACAAGGTAACTAGGAAAAGCCACCTGCAGCTGGGGTACATCGACTGTGACTTGCCACCTCTCTGTAGGATGCTCATTGAGGACACAACTGTCGGTGGTTGCTTGAGAGCTGGAGATGCCACAGTACAGATGTTTCTTCAGTCATGTCATTGAAGTACGATTGACATATAAATGTCTGTACATACTTAGCTGTATATACTCAGTAAGAATGAAGAAAAGACGCCAACCTACAATCTTTGCCCAGAATATATTCACCAACTGTAAGTTTTTTTCTTAGTATGCTTATTTATTATTTCAAGAACACTTAAAATAAGATATCTGACCTCTTCATGAATTGTGGTTATACAGTGTTGTGCTGCTGCCAACTACAGGTCATACAGGTACAGGGCGTCTCTTGGACTTGCTCATGTCTCGTAGGGAAAACGTTGTGTCCTTTGGCTAGTGCTTGCTTGTTTCCCTCCAGCCTGCAGTAAGCACCACTTCATTTTCTGGGTTTCTGTTTGTTTGTTGGTACTGGGAATTATGTTCTGTTTTTGACACTTTGTATAAGAGTCATGCATTTATGCACATAAGCAACACTTTGCATAAGATTTCTAATAAAAGGGGAGCATTTCTGCCCCTGTGTTGTGTCGGCCTTGCCCAGCACATTGTCCTGACCTTTGTCCATGTCAGTGCAGATAGCAATATTTCCTTGTTTGGAAGGCTGATATCATACTGTATGCCTGAGCGGATTTTCTCCGTTCATTCATCCGGTGATGGACACTCAGGTGGCCTCTTTGCTTGGCTGTGTAAGGTTTTAGATCACAGAATGTTGGTGGTTAAGGAAGGGGACCAGGGTCATGGAACAAACCTGCCAAAGCGTGAATGTACTTTTGTAGCTAGTTAGGACGCCAGAGGAAAGGAAGGAGGGAGAGGGGAAAGGGAGTGGGAGGGAGAGGGGGAGGGGAGGGAGAGGAAACTGGGTTTCAGCGTGGTTGAGAACACCTGTCCTGCCGGCCCCGGGAAGCTGGCAGGCCCCAGTGGAGAGATCCACCCCAGAAACGGGTTGCGGGTGACTTGGCTGCTCCCCAGACAAACAGATTTATTCAAAGTCTTGGCCATGTAGACAGAGTGGCTACCTGCTAAGAACAACAGCACATGAAGCCAGCTGGGGGCCGTATTTGAGACACACAGGACAAGTGTTCCCTTCAGCCAAGCCCCGCTTCAAGTCCTAACTTCTCAACTACTAAATTCGTTTTACTTTTCTTGAAGAATCTGATCCATTGGGCCGAGAGTGTAGGCAGATGTTAGAGCACTTATCTACTGTGTGCCAGACCTTGGTTCAGTCCCCTATGCGAGAAGCATCAGATTATAATGTGGGGACAAATGTACACTGAAAGTTTGGTGTAAAATTAGAGAAGGTTGATATATTACATTAAGAAGAGCATCCTGAGCATAATAAGAAACTCATAATTGATAGCCAGATATGTAATAATATTATTAGTGGTAATATCATTAAGTCATGGTGGGGAATGGTAAGAGTAAAATAAGGGCCCCAGGAGGTAGCTCAGTAGAATAAACACTTCCCTGGCAAGCGCAAGGTCCAAAGTTCATTCCCTGGTACTGAAAAAAAAAAAAAAGAATAGAATAAGGAATATGACGAATTGCTAAGCAACACTGACGGGCCAGCCGAGGCTGAGACCCGTCCACATGTGACGAAATTATCATCATGAGTGTTCAGCAGCTTTGAGCAGTGCTGAAGGTGAGGGAAGAAAGCATCAGACCAGAGGACAGCAGTGTAGGGAGCTGCAAGCACAAAAACAAGACGTGAAAGCACTACCAGTGCTGGTGTCCACTGTCCTGAGCAGAGGACAATTGAGAGGGCTAGGTAACAGCATGACCGTGGCAACCAGGCACAGGTCACAGAGCAAAGTAGAGTAGCAAGGCTGAGGCAGGAACAATGACCTTAGGAGGGTCACAGGATGTATCTATTTTCACTTGTGCATATCCATTGGCTTTATATTGGATAAGGGGTTGATATCCAGAATATCAACTCAATGACAAAACCCACATGATCCAATTTGAAAATGGGCAGTAGAAAGGGCCGGGGAGATAGCTCAGTAGAATAAGCGCGTGCCAGGCAAGCACAAGGGTCTGAGTTCAATCCCTGGTTCCACAAAAAAAAAAAAAAAAAAAAAAAAAAAATTGGGGGCCGAGGAGATGGCTCAGTAGAATAAGCACTTCTCTGGCAAGTGCAAGGGTCTGAGTTCAATTCCTGGTTCCGCAAAAAACAAAAAAACAAAACAAAACAAAAAACGAGGCATTGCTCAAAGAAAGGTAAGCAAGTTGCCAAAAAGTATATGAAAAAATGCTTAAAGCTGTCAGTAGGAAATAAAATCAATATCATAGCGAGGTATCATTCCCCTAGAAGTTAGAGTGGATAACATAAGTAAGGGCAAAGATATGGAGGAGAGATAAACGCTTGTACTCTGTGAGTGACCTTATGAGGTGTGATGCAAAAAATACTGTGGCTGCTGCTGTCAGTGCTCCCCACTGAAAAGACAGGGCCGTGAGAACTTCAGCACGTGTTGATACCCGTATGTGGGAACACCATCACATGCTACCCATAGTTCTGTGTACCTACCATGTAGTAACTTAAACATATGTATGAAACCTTCTGTAATTGCAGTGACGAAAAGTGGAAACTTAGTGACAGCAGTTATCTTACTTTCATTCTGTTGTTTTACTTTTTAAGGTTCGGGCTCTTTGTGTACCCTAAGTTTCAGCCACCTTGGGACCATGACACTGGCCTCACTCTCTTCCAAAATTTCACGGTTTGGGGAAGTGCAGGTGGTGCTCGGGTAAGTTTCTGAAGCTTTTTCAAAACTGAAGCTGTTACTTGTTATTTCCCCACAATTTGTTGTCATCTCTGTTGAAATGGGAAGGATTTCCTGAGGGCAGGATTATAATGTTATCACAGTGTAGAAGGGCCAGTGTCACCCTCGTCATGGTGTGGAGTCCTTGGCTGCAGTCTAGGTTGACGTCTTTTCCTATATGAGACTTTTCAGCAGTCCTTGGAGAGAGCAGAGTTATGTCCTCGAGGCTCATGCATTCGTGGTTCCTAGTCCTGCTTGCAGATAATACGTTATGGCTCAGGCTGCAGAGGGACTGTTGGTCGTGGAGAGGTGCTTAGCAGCATGACCAGGTACAGAATCGAGACACAAGTATTATGCATGCGATAGTCTAAAATCTCGAATAGCACACACGTCAGTCTTGAAAAAAGCTGGCTTTTAGATTTGTGTACCAATGGCTTATCATTGGTACACAAATCTAGCTCAAGCTTCCATTCTTGCTTTAGTCAATAAATTAAATTTTCTTCTATCTCTTTCAAAAAAATAGCACACACCTAATTCATTTTCCTTTTTATTACAATAAGAATGTTCTTCCAAGGAAGTTTTGCATGATCATTGATTATAGCGATGACTATACATTTTTCAGGGTCACCATTTGATGCTACACTGAGAATATATTTGTTCTCTGGGAATTAGAAGCCTGGAGCCTAAGATACATAGGTGAAGAAATACATTTGCAGAGCACTCAGGAGATAGAACAAATATAATCAAGTCAAAATTAAAAGGCTAAAACTGTATTTCATATATTCAACACAGGGAAAAAGAAATTAACTGTGAATGAGGACCCCCCATGTATAATTAGAATACAAGGCTCCCAACTGTATGCAGGGCTTCCTTTTTGTTTCATTGGATAAAATGCTTGGCTTCCCCTGAACCCTTTGGACACCAGGGTGACTGTCCATTAGCGATTTCTGTGGGATGCCTTCTGTGTACTGAGAAGCAAGCTTGATTTCTATCTTCTTACTCTTCCATAGCCCTGATGTAGAGACATTCTCTTAAGAAACAAATTAAAAGGTACTTACTGAACTCTGCTTTTTTAAAGAGTCTACAGTCAGAAATACTAAACCTGATAAAGGAAAAATAGAGCTCCGGAGATTAAATTTTTGTCCTCTCAAATTTAGTAAGTCAGAAAGTTCAGATAATCCTGCCAATTAACTGCTAGTTTAAAAAATCTGCTGAAGATTCTCATCCTGACTAACTATATATGCCAATAAAAGTGAGTCAGGGACTTACATGGAAGAGCAAGAATTGTCATAATCACAGGGGTGAGCATTATGACTCTCATTTTCTATGGAACTTCTAGACATGGCAATAAAAACAACCACAATAAAACAAAAAAGTAGATGAGCTGGACTTCATCAAAATTAGAAATGTTAACACCTTGGAGAACACCATGAAGAAGGTGAAAACGTGACCTACACATTTGCAAACCATATGTCTGACAAGGGAATTGTGGTACAAATATATAAAGACAATAGCCTGTTGTTATGGGTCAACAATAAAAAACAATCAACTAAAAATTGAACAAATTATCTGAATAGAAACTGTTTTCCATAGAACATGTCCAAATGACTGATAGTCAACTAAAGAGAGTTTTGACATCATGAGTGTCTAGGGAAATGGAAAAGCAAAGGTAAATGCTACCCAACTGCATTGGATCCAATGCAGCAGGGGGGCTAGAATAAAACTGACACCAACTGGTTTATAAGGATGTGGATGAAGTATGACCTTTAAACACTCATGGTGGGAAACACTCATGGTGGGAAATCAAAAGGGTCTAGCTACTTCAGGATCAACCTGGAAGTTCTTCAAATCATTAAACATAAGGTGAACTGTCAATTCACTTACAGAAGTACAATTCATGAGGAATAAAAAGTAATATGCTAAAAAAAAGTAATATGCTCAAATGTAAAGCAGCACATGAATGTTTAGAGCAGCATCATTATTTCATTGTTCCTGATGGCCACAATGTAGGCATGGCCCAAATGTTCATGGATACACAAATGGGTAAGGTATGGTGTATCTGCAGTGGAAAATTATTCACTCAGAACCAGGTGAACTTTGAGAACATCACACTGAGTGGAAGAATCAGATCAGAGCTGCACATGACTTACTCAAATAAAAGTTCCAACGAGGAAAATTTGAGCCTGACAGAAGAGCAGTAGGTGCTTCAGGGTAGAGAATGGACAGTAATGGTGGGAGTGGAATGGGACATGAGTTTTGGATTGATGAAAGCATTCCAAAATTGTAGTGATAGGGTCAGGGAGATAGCATAGAGGCATAAATGCCCGCCTGGCAAATGCAAGGTCCTGAGTTTGATTCCCTATACAAAAATAAATTAAGATTATAGTGATGTTCACACATATCTCTAAATATAGGGCTGGGGAGATAGCTGAGTGGCATAAGCACCTGCTTGGCAAGGCCAAGGTCCTGAGTTTGATCACCAGTACAGAAGAGAGAGAGAGAGAGAGAGAGAGAGAGAGAGAGAGAGAGAGAGAGAGAGAGAGAGAGAAAAGAAAAAGGAGTAGTATCTCTCAATATAGTAGAAGCACTGAATTATAAACTTTGTGTATGCAAATTATTCTCCCATTAAATTGTTTATAAAAAGTAACCCATAAACACAGTCATACAAACTCTCAGACAATACCAAAGCCCATCTGAGTGACTTTGGGGAAATCTCCTAACTTGTCCTGCTCCATTTGCCAAATGGAGATACTGATAGTATCTAAAGGATCATGTTTTTGAATGTTAAGTAAGTCCCTGAGTGTTAATTTACAGTTAGATAGGAGAAACAAGTTCTGGCATTCCTTTTACAATATGATGATTATAAATGATGATGACGCACTATATATTTCAAAATAGAAGAAAGGATATTAAATTTCCCCTCACATCATGATGAATGTTTAACGCACTAGATATTCTGAATCCAATTTGAATATTGCAGATCCAATGCACCCCATAGATATGTACACCTTATGGTTAATCAAAAATAATAAAATTCCTGAATAGAAAGTGCTAAATCTTCAGGAGTGCACAGTGGCATTAGGCTGTTATTTATTATCACTTTTAGTAAAAAGAATTGGGGATGGTGGACTGATGTTGCTATTGACATCTTTGGAAATTGTAAGATTGAAAAATTCTATTTGGAGCACAAAAAGTATCATTTATTTTAATTATTTCTGGCCACTTAGACATTATTGTCATGCATATAGATGCTTAAACACAATATTGTGGTAGGTCCAATTCTTATTTTATTCTCATTGGGTTAATTTAATTTTCCTAATTAACACCTTTTTAATTGACAAAAGTGCATGTATTTTTTCATGTCCAATATCATGTTTAGGAACATGCATACATTGAGAAATGGTTAACTGGGTCCACTAACATCAGCATTATTTCATGTGCCCTTTTTTTGTAACAAGGATCCTTAAAGTCCACTCACACCAATTTCTGAGAAAAGAAGACATTATCAATTAGCTACAGTTACTTTGTTGTACCTTCGAAAGTGTTCTTTATATTGTACTGAAATTTCATGTCCTCCCACAAGACCCTCCAACTCTTGGTAGCAGCTTTTCTTTTTGTAGGAGTGACTTTTTTTGAATTCCACATATAGGTGAGGACATGTGGCTTTCTGTCTTCTTTTGTGTGTGTCTGGTTACACTTAAAGCAATGTCCTTTACTTTTATCTGGAATATATAAAGAACTAAAAAAGAAATCAGTCCCCCCCAAATTCATGAACCCAATCCAAAACTGGCCATGCGAGATGAGTACATACTTCTCAGAGGAAGAAATACAAATGACAAATAAATACATGAAAAATATTCCACAGCACTCTTCATTTGAGGAATGCAAATTAAAAGAACACTGAGACGCCATCTCACCTTAGAAAGAATGGCTATCATACAGAAATCAACAAATAACCAATCCTGGAGGGGCTGTGGGGAAAAGGACCCCTTCCCCACTGTTGGTGGGAGTGCAGAACTTCCTTCTTTTTGAGTGCTGAATAGTGTCCCATCATATACAGGTACAGGTATAGTGATATCTATATTTAATCACTCTTTTTTATCCATTCATCAAGTTGATGGGTTTCTTGGCTACTGTGTGCAGACATTCCCTTGACCTACTCCTACCCCAATTTCCTTTGGATATATATCTAAGAGTATGATTGCTGTATCATATGATAGTTCTGTTTTTAATTCTTCGAGAAAAGTCCCCATTGTTTTCAACAATGGCTGTACTGATTTACTTTCTCACCAAGAGTGGGCATCAAAACTTACCTGAGGGGCTGGGGATGTAGCTCAGTGGCATAAGCACCTGCCTGTCAAGTGCAAGGTCCTGAATTCGATCCCTGGTACCATCAAAATAAAATTCTTTAAAGAAACAAACAAACAAACAAACAAACAAACAAAAAAACCCTTACCTGATACAGCTATTCTGCCAGAACTGATGTGATATCTTTTTTTTGGGTGGAACCAGGGATTGAACTCAGGCCCTTGAGCTTGCCAGGGAAGCGCTTATTCTACTGAGCCATCTCCCTGGCCCCTTGATGTGATATCTTTTTGTGATTTTAATTTGCATTTTCTCCAACAATTAGTGATATCAAACCGAAAATTGCTAGTGTATCAGCATATACTCATTTAGTTATCTAAATTTTGAGGGGAGATATACCATTAGTTCTACTCCTTTTTTTTGAAAGATAACTACAGGATAAGATATTTCCTAAGTTACACACAAAGGAATTTTTGGTATCGAATGCAGTGAACTGACCCTTTAGTTTCTATTTTAAATAAGAGTTGAGAAAAACACCTGTCCTCGCCACATTTCACAAACGCAGAAGGATTCTTCTAGAAGGGAAAGATGGGAGCAGACTGTGACCATGGCACGAACAACAGGTGTATTTGCAGTTTCCCTGTTAGTTTCCTTTTAAAATCCTCAAGTTCCTTTGCCAATGCGAGGTGCTAGCTGTTTTTGGAATATATTTGTGAATACATGTATTTGTGCATGTCTGCTATTAAGGAACAGCTGTCAAGCTGTCAGGAGAGATCATGCATACTTTCAAATAAATCTGTTTTCAAGGAGCTGTCATTTTATAAAAAGCTTACTTCATGCATATTCAAAATTCATGGGACAAGGACTGGTCATTATACAGAAAGTATGATGGCACAATAAATCCAGGTACTCAGGCCTTAATTATTAAGAGACTTCCAGTTAGGGATTTAATAAATAAAGGGTTGGTTGTATTAAGTTAATTTCTAGATCTGACTTCCAGCCTGATTTTTGAAGGTGGTTAAATCAAGGCCCAGGGGAGGTTAAATGTGTTGCCAAAGATGACAAAATGGCCATCAGGGCTGTGTGAAGCCGGTGGCCCCGTTTGGAAGGCCAGTGTCACTTTCAACTCTGCCATACTGATTCTGCAGCTGCTTAATCCCCACTCGGACATGCATACCAGGTGCACGAGTCGCTGTGCATACAGCCCGCGTCAGGGCTGGGTGTATGCACAGTGGCCTGGGGGCGCAGTGCAGCGAGTCCCTTGTTTTACATTTGTAGTCTTTTGACCGTAAAAGTTAACACTACACTGAGCTAATGTTAAGCACTGGAGCGTCATTCTGTGTTTTCCTGCATTTGTTTCGTGATTTGGCCCCTGCAAGACTGTTCTAAGGATACGGAGATTTCACACTGAGAGTTCAGGTTTCTAATGTGTTGCTTATTATGAGGAGAAGCGTACAGCATGGGTGGGGTGTTGTTGGAGGAGGCTGGGTGTCCCGAGCTCCCAGCAACTGCGGGAGGCGTGCGCCTACATCGGGGAGCAAAAGCAGCTTCGGCATGGCGGGGCGTGCTTATTTACACATAACCAGTAAGTAAGGAACTTTCAGGAAGTCTGCAGGAACACCAAGCCGCGACCTCTGCCCTAACATTTGCTATTATTTTATAGATTTTCAGGAGTAGCAATCTTCGCCTGAAAAACTTCCAAGTTTATTCATGTAGAGATTTTGGAATTGACATCGTGGAGAGTGATGCAAATACCTCCCTCACGGACAGCTTGTTGCTTGGCCGTCTTCCCCATGAGGTAGGGCCTCGTTGTGGCTGTTTCTGGCTGCTCATCAAGATAACCAATGTGTGCTGGGCTCCCTGAGGATTCCTGATGCACAGTTTTAATCACATTTTTGTGACTCTTGCATTGATAAAAACTAAAGGAACATTTTGTATGTAACAATGATGTTATTTGTTTATTTATTTATTTTCACGGAACCAGGGATTGAACTCAGACCCTTGCGCTTGCCCAGGGAAACGCTTATTCTACTGAGCCATCTCCCCAGCTCCTTCGATGATGATATTTATAATGAGATTAGAATATACATAGAGTTCCAGGGCTTATGAGTTCATGCAAATCCTAACAGTCATGAGTAGGTTGAAGAATTCTTTTGTTAATTTTAATTTTAATTTTTTTTTTGTATTTTAGTATAAGATCCATAGGGTGTCACTACATAGATCAGACTCGTAGTTACCCTCCTGTGTTCACCCTCCCAAAACTGGGATAACAGGCACGCACCACCACACCCAGTCTCAATTGCTTTCTCAGCATGCCCCAGGGTCAAGCTCACCAGTGATTTTTAAAACATAAATATTAATATGCATGCTATTCTTTTACTTTTTCTAAAGTATTTGAGATCACACACAGGGCCACGAGCATGGGACACACGTGCCCTCCCACACTCCACCCATTCATGCAGAATGCAGAATGCAGGGTGCAGAAATATGTGGCATCTTTACACAATGGCAGGCCTGGGATCGATCCCCACCCCCGGCCCCTGAGTCTGTCTAAGCAGGCACTTTAATCTGCTGAGCTATTTGGGTGGCCCTGAAGAATTCTTACTTGCAATTGGAACTTCTTATGTGCATAAGTTCTACATTAAAGCTAATAATTTAATTTAGCTTCTCTAAACACAAGGATTATGGAAGAAGATGATTCTATAATATCTCTCTGGTCTGGGGTTTGCCAAGTTCATCTATCCATATTTTGTGAATGGGGTCCTTACTCTCCATAGGGCGCCCCCAAGAACAGGTAGAATCCAGTAATGCAAATGTGCATGGTTTGTTATAGTACAGTGAGCTTTTTGAAGTTATTTGCTAGTAATTGCATAACTTTTGCTTTCTTCATGATAAAAATAAGGCTGTAGGTGACTTTTCCACTGATGCACGGCCAGAGGCCGGAACGCAGATGCGCCATGTGCAGGCGTTCAGTGAGCCTTCCTACTCCTCCTCACAGGAGTCTGTGACTGCCTCTGGCTTCTGTGCTTCAGACCCCTATCAGCTGTCGGAGGCTCTTCATGCTTTGTTAGTACATGGTTTCAGTGCATAATGATCTGCTTCATCATAGGCAGTTAGCGCTGGAACGATAACACCTCTTAGTCGTATTTATTTCTTCTCGACTCCTCTCTCTCTCCTGTCATCTCTAGATTCCCTTTTCATTTACAAAAGATCTTCCTGATTCCTACTGTCCACCATCTATTTTACTCCTTTGCTTATGCATACTTTGTTTTTCTCACTTAGGATAAACGTGGCAGCATTTATGTGTGTGAGTGTGTTTTATTTCACTTAGCACTATGGTGTCAAAGCTAACATGTGAAATGGCCAACGTGTCTGTTAACAGACTAATGGATGCAGAAATACGTGGCATCTTTACACAATGGAGTAATAATGAGTCACAAAGAAGCTTCAATTCAAGTGATCTGTAGGGAAATGGATTCCCCATGTTCTTGTTTCTGAAAGAATAACACATGAGTGGGTGGAACGTGGCTCTGTGGGGGGACACTTGTGTCCCATGCTTGTGGCCCTGTGTGTGATCTCAAATACTTCAGAAAAAGTGAAAGAATAGCATGCATATTAATAACCATATTGTTCTAAAAATCACTGGTGAGCATGACTTGAGGCATTTCTAGAGTCATGGAAAGAAGTCTCTTTGGTTTATTCCAATTGAAATTTAATCATTGTTGACTCTTGTACTTCCATTAGGGATATTTAACAGTTATAGATAAAAATATTAAGATTTTAAAACTGATTTCTGGGCCGGCTAAATAGCTCAGCAGATTAAAGTCCCTGCAAGCCGTGGGGATTCAATTCCCAGGCTTGCCATGCTGGCCCCGTCCCTAAGGCACGCTGAGATAGCAGTTGAGACTGGGCATGGTGGTGTGCACCTGTCATCCCAGTACATGGGAGGCTGTAAACAGTAGACTCACTCTGAGTCTGATCTAGTAGTGAGACCCTGTAAACCCTTCTCTAAAATACAGAAAAAAATAAAATAAAATAAAAAAGATTTCCTACTAAGCTACATGTTTCTATATTTGGTTCTGAACTTTTCTTGGATTTCTTTGCAGCTATCCTTTTGAAAAGTGTACCATCTTGAGGGATGATTCTTCTTTTCAGATTGCAGTTTTCATGAGAGGATGACACCTAGATTTCAGTTCTGTAATCCCGGTATATCTAAGGCTTATGTTGCCCAGCAATAATCTTAGAGTAGATACTGAGGACAAAAGGTCCAGCAAACTGAGTAACTAACTGTCCTGGCAAATTAATGTTGCAGCATCATAATTGATGTTAAATATACATCAATTAATGGGAAACTGATAATAAGATCTAAATTGTGGCAAAGGATCCTTATCTTGAGACAAGTAAAATGATCACACCCCCAGATGTGATTTAAGGGGTGTGTGGTGAGGCTGGGGGCCCTTAAACTCTTAGCAAGTAAGCACCATACAGGACACGAGTCTCCAGGGCGACGGTGTTGAGCAGCCCTTGATACTTTGTTCAACAGAAGCCTAGATAGTGGTTGGTGCCCTCCATCACGAAACTGTACAATTTCAGAGGTAAATGTTGCCTAGAACATGATTCATTCAGAACTCTTGAATTTACAGTTATAGGGCATCATTTGGTAAGTCAACTAATAGCTTGAGATTATTGGGGACTACAACATTCTGATATCACCAGTTTCCAACCAACTACTCATTACATGTAGAAAATGACTTTGGAGTAGACATTTTTAAAAAATCTTTCTTTCTTCCTTCTTTCTTTCTTTCTTTCTTTCTTTCTTTCTTTCTTTCTTTCTTTCTTTCTTTCTTTCTTTCTTTCTTTCTTTGGTATAGGGTCTCATTATGCAGCTGAGACTCATAGTGATCATCCTACCTCAGCCTCCCCAGCACTGGGGTCTGGCATGGTGTATGGTGATAGGGATCGAACCCGGATCCTTGCACTTGCCAGGCAGGCGCTTAGACCACTGAGCTACTAGCTCCCCAGCCCTGGTAGTGTACATTTGTTAATGCCCACACAGTATTCTCTGAAGTCCTTCCTGTGAAATGCTAGAGCTAGACCCAAGAGTGTCTAGGAAAATGGGATTATTTGGTTAATTACATTCATGCTATGATGTTTCCGTTCTTTGAAATTAGGAACAAGTCTAGAAATCTATGTATGTGAGAACTACAGTTATCACAATTGTACTTTACTAGTGATTTTTGTTAAATTAGTGGATGTTGGAGGCTGTCATTAAAAAAAATAACAATTTGAAGTGGTAGTTCAATTTGTATCACTACAACTATTCTGCTATCCACATGTAGCCCACATAACCTCAAATATGCAGAACGAAATTCATCTTTAAGAATATAGAAAGTATGTTAAAGGCTCTGAGAAATCCTAGGATCACAACAAGCATGAATCATAGCCACTAATCTTTAATTTGCATGTTTCTCAGCTTCACTTGGGAGTTCTGTTATTACCAGTAACCAGTTGTTTAAGAAGCGAGCCTCTCTGTGGCTGGGGGCTGTGATGCTGGCCTTTATGTTTTGTGCCTGGAAGCAAGAATCTATGGGTTTTTCCATCTATGGACCTCCTACTTACATTTGTGGCAGAAAACTACTTAAGTAGTCATAGTCTCAGACACACATCCCTTGTAGAAAGAGGTTTTCTCATTAGAAAAATTGTTTTAATTAATCAATTCATATGCTTTAAAATTTTATTAAAACTTGTTAGTACTAATAATATTAGCATTCCTTATGTAGTTGGTAATACATCTTGATTCATTTTTTATTCCCTATCCCTCTCTTCCCCTCTCCCTCAATCCATCTCCTTTTTACTTTTTAAAAATTTAATTTAATTTAATTTTAATTTGAAGAGTGAAACAGAAGCAAAAACAAATAGAAAAAATGACAGAAATAGGGTAACATACAACAATACATACGTTGCAGATTTTCAGAACAGGGATAGCTAATTAACAATGGTTGCTATATTATCTACTTTTCATTTTAATGAGAAAAAGGTAAAATAACAATGAAACAGTTTCAGGACAGGTTAGTATGACAGTTTCAATAATTAATTAATTGCATATTGTTGTCTTCCTAGTAGTTATTCAGAGAACAAGATGGAGACATGATAGCTTGTGTAAACGATATTAGTACAAAACTTTCCTCTCAATGAATTAAGAGAAAGTAGCTGTATATCTATCCTATCTTGTGTATACCTATATATATATTTTCATACACATACAAAGACCAAAAAATAAATAAATAAACAGTCCTTTATTTATATCCCCCTTTTTTGTTTAGTTTTGTCAGAGATGGGTATTCCATTGTTGTTAGAGACACTATATTTGGAAAAGTCTTTAAAGGACTTTTTCATATTTGATGCTAGACCAAAGATTGTAGGTACTTGAATTAAGCAAAATAACCCAACATAGCCCAATAGTCCATAATAGAAATGAGTTATCAGCACAACTGGCAATTGTCTGAAGTTGTTGACATGAGCTTTTTACAGCTCAGAATGGATGAAAAAGATGTGGTGTTTTTATACAATGGAGTATTACTCAGCTGTAAATAAAAATAAACTTGAAGCCTTCATATATATGTGGATGCAACTTGAAGATATACTCGTAAGTGACACAAGACCCACATGTATAAATATGGTATTGTCTCCCTAGTGTAAGAACTCACAAGAAGAAATAAAAATTGAAAGGTATGACACAGTAAAATGGAAAGTGAGAACTTAAGGATTAAACAATGAAGAGAGAGCAAGGAGAAAAGTTAGGAAACATGGCAGGGGCAGAACCATACATTTATATAAACAAGATGGATAAGGCAGTGGTCCTAAGAATCTCCATCAGATTCTTAAGAATAGTAGCTAATGGGTAGAATTCTCACCCTGACTAACTGTATACACGGATATCTGAGATCATTTTTTACTTTTTAATGAATACAAAATGGTGATAGAAAAAAAAACAGCCTTAGAAACGATACAAAAATTTCACTGAACAGAGTACTAGGAACTCAACAATGGCAGCTGTATTGCAGGAGGCCGTCTTCAAATGACCTGCTCAGGCTACCAGGTATAAATGTACAAGGTTCATTTAAGGTAAAAACAAAACTATAACAAAAATTTTGTAAGAAATTCAAAAGAACAGGAATAAACAATTACATATGTTTACACAGAAATTTAGAATTCTAACCATATACAGCATTGTGGCAGGACAGTCCTATGACATTTTTTTTTCTTGTCTCTTGTTTTCATTTATTATCTTTTTTTAAAAAAACAAACATTTACTTGAGAAACAGTATGGCAGTAATTGGTATGACATGACAAGCAGTGTTTGTGGACAGGATATCATGTCTGCATCTTGTACTACTATGAATAACCACTGAGAAGGCAACAATATGTAATGTATTAATTATTGAAACTGTCCTACTAATTGGTTTTGAAACTGTCTCATTGCT
>NW_004524598.1:21320921-21354302 GCF_000260255.1 Octodon degus | reverse complement strand
TCCCTTTTCCTACAAATGACTTAAGTTTATCTTTGCAGGAGAGTAGTACTCAGTTCTTTGTAAATATTGTATTTTCTTTTTCCCTTCATCTCTTGATGTACATAAAAGCTACACCCAAGATTTTATCTATGATGAATTCTGCTGCTATTGACATGAGTATGCATGAGAAGGGATGTTTTTCCTTTCAGCGCACTTACACTTGCACGAGTTGGTGTCTCACACCGAATAGCATTACCTTTAAGCCATAGTGGATAGGCTCACTTTACTGTGTGGGAAAAATGGACGTACTGTGGCCTCACTCCACAGTTGTAGTTTGGCAGTCTGCTTGCCGTTGGCCCCAGCATTCTAGCTGGTATCTCTTTTCACACCCTAATACGCAGACTTGGGTTTCTGGCACGGTCATCTTACTCTGGAGTGTCTGGAGGATTGCTGAGCCTCTGTGTTGTTGTACTTTGTCTGAGCAGATGATACTACTTTAAAAATATCTTCTTCAAGCAGGTGCTGATTGGGTGCTGTTTCCCTCCTCCTTTTCCTAAGGGTTGCTTCCTAGCTTCACCTGTGCATTTGTCTTCTTCTGTTTAGAACTTTTAAGTCTTTATTTCTCTAAATTCTGTTGGAGGGAGCCTCTCTCTTCTCAGTACACTTGCTCTCCCAGGAAGAAATCTCATTTTCTCCTGTAGTTTCAATTACCATCTCCATGTGGATTTCTCCCACAGTATTTGCATTTTTTTCTACCGTCAGTTTTGGTTTGTGTTTGCAACCCATTTTGCTTCTCTTTTTGCATTTTTCTATTTCCATTGGTCTTGAACTGCATTGTACCTTTTTACAACTTTTCATTCAAAAGTTATTCATTCTTCTATGATTATTTTAGTTATGAGTTCTACATTTTTAACCATCTTGTTTGTCTTAATAGAGTTTTAATTACTTTATTGCTGTTGAACTAATTTTTGTTCTAATTTTTAAAGCCAGTGTTTTATGGAACTACTGCATTTACAGGGGAAGTGCCCAAGTCGCAGGGGAGAGCTCGGTGTATCTTTACGAAGCGGACCAGCCACGTGGATCCCACTCAGATCAGGAAGTAGAGCATCAGTGCCCCAGTGCCTTCAGCTCCTCCCAGTTCCTGGCCCTCCGTCAAGTCCCCAGCAACACCGGAAGCATTATTTATATAGCACAGGTAGCATTAACAAGGTCTCTCTCTGCTGTGGATAGAGGCTCACGTTAGCTTTCTGTCCCGGTCCCTCTGCCACTGCAGACATCTGCACCTTAAACAAGAGCAATCTAGTTTTGCCCAGTTTCAGAGGATTCACCCCATGCTTGCTGGCTGCAGGAAGAAATGGCAGGACAGAAGGGCCTGGTGGAGAAAAGGTGCTCAGCCAGAAGGGAGGAGCTGGGACCAGGGACACATCTGTAGGTCACTCCCCAGGAGCCCACCTCCTCCCAGGCCCCACCTCTAATCTCAAGTTTGACTTGGACCCCAAGATCCAGTTACTTTCCACATATTGACTCGTCTGAATATGGGAGGCTTTGCAGGAGAGGGTATGAGAGAGCTGTCTGCTCCGGGGAGGCTCTTTGATGCCTTGACCCATTCCTAGCCCTGCCCTCAAATCCCCAGCCAAATTATTCAGGCTCTTATTCTTGGAGAATTGCTTTATCTCTTTCTTTCTTTCTCCTTCCTTCCTTCCATCCTTCCTTTCTTCCTTCCTTCCTTCCTTTTTTTTTTTTTGTAATTTTTTAGGAAGTGGTCTACAGGGTGTTCAGGGTCTCACTACTAGATTGGACTCATAGTGATCCACCTGTTTATAGCCTCCCAAGAGCTGGGATTACAGGCATGCACCACCATGCCCTGTCTGAATTGCCATCTCAGTGTGCCCTGGGGATGGGGCCAGCATGGCAGGTCTGGGGATTGAACTCCCGGCCCTTGCGCTGCTTGCAGACCCTTTAATCTGCTGAGCTATTTGGCTGGCCCTTAATTTTCCTTTTCCTTATTTTTTAGAAAAAAATTTAAAATTAATTTTATTGAAAAACAAATAGTAAGGAGACAATTTCAAAACAGATCAGTAGGACAGTTAAAATAATTAATATATTGCATATTGTTGTCTTCATAGTGGTTATCATAGTATAAGATGCAGATATGTTATCCTGTCTGCAAGCACTATTAGTACAAATCTTTCTTCTCATTGAATTAAGAGAAAGTAGCTGTGTATCTATCCTAAATATTTTGTATATACAGATACAAAATGGTCCTTTTTTTGTTTAGTTTTGTCAGAGATGGGTATTCCGTTGCCATTTAAATATTGTAGGTGTGTGAATTCAGCAAAATAATCCAATATAGTCCAGTAGTCCATAATAGTAGTAGGCTATCTGAAGGACTGGTAATATCAGAAGTCATTGACTTGAGCCTTTTACAGCTCAGTGTATTAATATGGCTTTATTTTTTATACCTCCTTTTCAGACAGATGGTGAGGTTAAGCTCAACTGCCTATGTTATAGGGTATTAATATCATTAAGCTTCTCTTCTGGAGGGTTAACAACTTAAGTTTGCAGACCAAAAATTAGAGAAAAAGAAGGGATACAAGGACATCCAACATTTTGGCCCTAGCCTTTCAAGGTCAGTGAGGACTCAGGAAATAGGAGAACCTGTGCTATAACATCCTGTAACTCAGTAGAGTCCCTAATTTTCTGATCAAGGAGAATATGGGGACACAGAGGAAAGTGATCAATGATGTAGAATGTGCCTAAGGAGAGTCACATGGAGAGGAAACATTCCCTCAGACTTTTACAGTCAAGCAATGGCCGTGACTCATCCACATGGTTGACACTGACAAAGGATCTACAAACTACAGTACAGGGTTTCAGGATAAATCCTGAGGGGACTTGACTGACCTTATCAGATACAAAAGTTACATTTCTTATTATATAGGTCTTGCTTTATCTTAGTCTTAACCATTCAGTAGAAAATATAAAAACAAGGCCTTTATCTTATTTTTAATTTCATATAAATGGAATCATAGAACATGTCCCTCTGTTGCACCTGGGTTCTTTGGCACAATATTAAATATATGAGATTCACCCATATCTTGCAGCAATTTATAGTTCCAATCATTATTATATAGTATTTAATTTTGTGATTGCACCCCTAAGTTTTACAGCTGTGATGCTATTGGGAGGCATTTGATGGCTATCTTTTATAAACATTTTTTTGTATGTTTCTTGGTGTTTATCTCGGTTGAAAATATGTGAAGCTGCAAAATTAGTGGTTATATGCTCTCTTTTTTGCCTTGGTGTGTCATGCAAGCGAAGTCCTGAGGGCTTACCTTACACTGAGCCTTCGGAGCGGTTGTCCTGCGGCCTGTCTCCACCACACACAGGAGGTCTCCTCCGCTCTTCCTAGTGGGAGAATCTCCTTCCTTTTCCTCATGTCTTGTTTTCTTCTGGTTCAATTCCTCATTTTCTTAAGAGTGTAGACCATAGTAACATTCTGGAAAAAAAGCAGATCTTTCAAAGGTAAATATTTTGGGCTATGAATGGGAACCCCTTCCTGGTAGCTTATTAGTTACAGAATACTAGGGTTGGAGTTAGGTTTGTCTTAAAATTTGGAGGTGATACCTTGTTGTTTTCTAGCTTTTAGTTTTGAGGACAGACAGTTTATGATACTTTAATTCAAGTGTTTTACATGTAAAATTTTATTTGATCATCTCTGAGAGTTTTTTCCTTGTCGTGTCTGTCGTGTTTTGCAGTTTCAATGTTGCGTACCTTGGTGTGGCTCTGTGCTAACCGCTGTGTGAGGTGTGGGTAGGACTTCTCAGCCTGAAGAATTTGATCTTTTTTTATGGGGAGTTTTGTTCTATTATTGCCTTGAAAGTTGTCTCTTCTGTATTTCCCTCAATTTTATTTAAAATATTGGTATTTGGGTATTGGGCCTCTTGGATTGCCTTCCTAATCATTTCAGCTCTGCTATTCCATTTCTTTGTCTTTTTTCTACCTTTTAAGATATTTGCTCAATTTTTCCATTGTACTCTTTCATTTTTGTTTCTAAAAAATATTTTGTAGGCTTTTTTCAACAGATATAATTTACTCATTTCTCTGAATACCATGTTCCAGTTTCCCTCTGATTTCTAAATTAGATTTAGAAATTTCTATTTTGTTTATTTTTTTAATCACTGTTTTTCATGTTGGAGGGTTTTGGGAAAACTCACTGATGTTCAGATAAGGAACTATTTTTAACAATGGAACAGTGAAGCACTTAAAACTTAAATGAATGGGGTTTGTTGAGTTTTTGTGGCAAGTATTAGATAAACAACTTTTGTTTCCTTTATTTTAGGTTATATAATCAAAGCTAATTTTTTTCTATACTAAATATAGTAAAATTGACTTTTCCAGTGTTCCAGTTTTAAAATTTTAACATGAGTAAATTTATGCAAACACCCCATCACCACCATTACAATATAGAACAACTAGAACAGAAATGCTTGATTTGCTGGAAGGCAGAATAGGTGAAGTTCTTGAAAATGTGTGTAGAGAAAGACTCGCTCAAGGGAACCCTAGCTGCGCAGAAATAATGCCAAGAATCAACAGATGGGATCAGCTCAGCTTAAAGAGCTTCTGTACAGAGAAGGAAACCACAAAGACAGTGAACAGACACCTCACAGAGTGGAAAGTAAAGTTGCCAGCTACTCCTCTGCAGATGAGCGATGCGCATCTACAAGATACAAAGAGCTAAAAAAAATTAGACCTCCAAATGTAAAGGCCGATTTAAGAAATGGGCACCTATAATGAATGCTATTTCTCAGACAAAGAAATACACATGTCCAGTTAATACATGAAAAAATATTCAACATCTGTGGCCATTGTAAACTCCAAAATGAAACAACACTGAGATTCCTTCTCACCCTGGAAAGGATGACTGTTGTTTTGAAGTCAACCAACAACAAATACTGGAGGGGCTGCTGGGTGAAGGGAGCCCTTCTGCACTGCTGGGAGTGGGAAAGGATACAATTACTGTGGAAATTAGCATGGAGATTCTACAAGAAGCTAAAACTAGAGATTCCATCGGATCCAGCTATTCCCATCTACATAACTTCCCGAGAGCTAAAGACCTCAACCCCAGGGATGTGTGCCTGTTCACACCTGCAGCAGCATGATTCATGATAGCTGAATCTTGGAAATGACCTATATGTCCCTGGACAGATGGATGGATGCAGAAAACGTGGGACTTATGCACAATGAAGCACTACTGTGCAGTAGAGAAGGGTGAACTTGAGGCATTTTCAGAAAAATGGATGCACCTTGGGACCATAGCATGAAGTGAAGTAACTCACACACACATGCTTAACTGTTCCATGGTTTCTCTTCTATGAGAAACTCAATATATAACAATATATAAATGATAGATAATTATAGGGAGGGAGGGAGGGAGGGAGGGAGAGAGAGAGAGAGAGAGAGAGAGAGAGAGAGAGAGAGAGAGAGAGAATGAGAATATTATAATCCAGCACAGACAATGTATCTAAAAGCATAGCTTGACTCAGTAGAATTATCTTACATGTTCTACAAGTTCTTTAGATCTATATTTATGCATAGCTTTACAAGGCCTTATATGATCAATAAATTAATCTGATGTTCAAAAAATGGAAGGGAATGGAAGGAAAGGGAAGAACAGAACCGAGATGTGCTCTGTGCATGTCCCTGCGGTGAATGTGGTCCCTGTGACCTGCAAACACATACTCGTGCAAAGAATGAAGAGCGGTCGCACCAACGCCAAGCCCTGAGCTCCGCCTCTGGGTGCCTCCTGTGGTCACTTCTGACTCTGGGCCTTCCTGAGTCTGCTCCCTGTCACCGCCGTTTTGCCTTTTTAATAGTTACAGAAGTGGAAGCGTGTGGTGTGGGAATGGCGTTTGGGAGTTCACCCAACTTGTTGCACACACGTGTTATGTTTCTCTCATATCTGCGTGGTTGTCTACTTTATAGACACGACGTTATTTATGCACTCACCTGTTGAAGGCGAACTGAGGCATCAGACTTGGTGATCACAGATGCAAGTGTCATAACCATTCGTGCAAGATTTTTAAATGCGTGTATGTTTCCGTTTCCCTATAGCAATATCTGGTGGTTGCACTGCTGGTCACTTGAGAAGAATAAATAGAGCTTTGTAAGAAGCTGCCGAACCGTTTCCCACGGTGGCTGTCCCATGTTGCATTCTGCCAGCAGAATATGAATTTTAGTTGTTCCATTTCCTCATCAGTGCTTTCCATCCTCATTATTTTTATTTAGCCTCCTACTAGGTGCATAGCACTGTGTTACTCTGATCTTAGTATGCATTTCCTTCATGCAGATCACGTTAAACGTTGTTTTCAAGGGTTCATTTGCTACCTACATTTGTTGTTTAGGGACGCGGCTTTCAATTTCTTTCACTGTTTTTGTTTTTAATTGCATAGTCTGTATTTTTACTGTGAAGATGTACAGATTTTTTTTCATATTCTGGTTACAAGACTTTTGTCATATATAGGTTTAGCATATTGCTTTTGTATTTTTATTTGTACAGTATGAGCTATGTTTCAAGAGGCTAGCTCTTATTATTTTTTATTCTTTTTTTAAAAGCCACAGGATAAAGTATGTATGTCAGCTGGAGTTAGGACTCCCAAGAGATGGGAACTGATGATTTCTAACACAGAGTTTGTTAATTTTGATCTCATGGACTGCGTGGCCATCAGAACCTGCTCGGGCTGTTCCCGAGGACAGGGTAAGTTTGGCTAGATGGGACGCCTGGGAAATAAGGCCAATACTCAAGTGAATATGATACTGTCTTTGCGAACCAATATTTCTTTCAGTTACAAGGTTATAGCTAAGGAGCTGTGGTTCAGATTTCCTAAGCAAACCCTAGGGGAAGCAGATCCTCTCAGTGTGGCTTCTGCAGCTCCTGCCCTCTGGTGTCCCGGTGTCAGTCACATTCTGTCACTGTGTTGCTCTGTCTCACAAAATGCTCAGCTTCAGAAAAGCAGAGCTCACATCTCCCTTGGTCAGGATTTTATTACTTGGACACATCAGGGGGCAGTTCGCTGATAAAATGGGTAAATGGAGTTGAACAGATGGCCACTCTCTAGTCTGGATAAATCTCATCTGAAAGACCCACACAGTTCCAGTGTTTACTGTTTTCAGCTGCATAGGGCTTGATACATGCACGAGGAGAACCATAGGGATTCTTGTGCACTTGTTAAGCATGTCCCCGGAGTGGTGAGCAAGACCTTGGAGGACTCACGGGCCACAGTGCACGACATAGCACGGTGTAGTTGAGCCAAGCACTCTAAGAAGCCAAACCGAGTAATTCTAGTGAATATGCTCTTGTGGATTGAATCACCAATTTAGATAATTGTTTGTTTTTTTAATTAAATGAATAATCAGCAAGTTTCCACTCTCCTTTTTTCCCCAAGTAGGCTAAGCCAAGACTGTTTTCATTTGGCGACACCTGAGTCTGAGACTGTAAAAGTAATAATAGGTATAAAACTGCCTCAAGACAAATCATATTTCTTTGATTCTTTAATAGCTTACTATTTCATATCAGTCATAAGACCCTGAAAAACCACACTGATCATTTTGGGCACTAATTCCTTCTTACTGGGTCACTTTGGCCAAGCCATCCCTTTACTTGCTTAAAAAATGTCTATTCTAGGCTCTAATTAGGGAACAAGGAAGTACTAAGGTGAAGGATCCCCAGCTCCTATGTTAAGGACAAAAATAAACATGTAAGCCCATTCCTGAGATAGAGCAAGAAGCTCCAGCACTAGAGAGCTGCACATGGCCGGTGACGAGGCTGTGGGGGTCAGGTCAAGCTCTGCAGAGTGGCCTTTTGATTGAGATCAGAAAGGTAGGCGGAAGTCTGCAGGCAGAAACAGGGGAGAGTTTAGCTGTATTGGAAATGGGGTGTTCCAGAAACAGAGAGTCTGAGCAGCCAGTGTGCTTGGGGAATCATGCAGCCCACCCAGCCAGGCAGAAGCAGACAGGAGCAGCTGCTGCAGCGGCTGGGTGCGCTGTGTAACATGCAAGAGGTAGACTTCGGGTCTTTTGTGCAAAGACAAGCACTACTGAATTTGTATCATTTTGTTTTAGTGAAATTCTGTATCGTTTCTAATTTTTTTTACTATTTTTTTATTCTCTTTAAAAATAAAAAAAAAATAAACTTACAATCAAAATTCAACCAACCAGGAAGAAAAAAGAATAAGTCCCTGCATATAATACTGTCAATTACAGGTAGAGCCCAGGGGTACTGTTAAACTGCCTGTAGTGAAAATGCTGTCTATATAACAAAAACTGCCTGAAACAAAATGTCAATAGTGCCAAGCATGAGAACCTCTGGTCTTGTGGAAAATTTAAACAGGGAGCATTCATTTACTAAAACTACATACAAGAGATGTTACGCTCTAGTCTCCCCATCTTGTATCTTCCATTCATCAATGGCTAGTATATGTCGTCAACAATTCCTATACCTATGAAGTTTATACTTTGAACAGTTACCTGAGAAAACAATCTTAAGAACAAAACTAGCAGTGCCAGAACATTGTGGTGGTGTGCTAGACAAAGTGTCAAGATGTGTGCACTAGAGCCAACACTTAGAGATGATGGTACTGCTGCTACTTACACGTATGATTGACTGCAGGCTGGTCATACTGGAGGAAGTTCAGCAGCATCCTCGGGCCCTACCTGCTAGATGATGGTAGCTCCGTCTACACCTTTCCGTGTGTGACAACCAGCAATAACTCAAAATAGGGCCAAATGCTAACTGAAAGAAAGTCACCCCTGGCACAGATCTCTGCACGAGAGCACAGCCTGCACGATGGCTGGGCCATGCTGATTTTGGTCCATACAGATCTGTGGCACGCACGGCCTGGCCTGACGTGAGCGCTCCTGGTTTATTTCTCTGGTATGAATAAGTGGTGAATTATACTACTGAATAAATTTGCAAGTTAAAATATTGAAAAGACTTCAATAAATGCAGTTTGCCTTCGTGATCATCGTCCCATCCCTTTGGCCAACTGCCTTTCTGTTTTCTAATGTGTAGGTGGATTTACTGTGAAGACCAACAATTTGAAGTTTACAAACTCTCCGAACTTAGTAGCATTTCCTTTTCCTCATGCGGCAATTTTGGAAGACTTGGATGGATCTTTGTCTGGAAAAAATAGAAGTCATGTTCTTGCTTCTATGGCCACCCTTCCAGATTCTTGTTCGGTCAACGCAAGCTTCAGCCAGGTCGCCCAAGGCAGCGTCTGTGGGGAAGGCATTCTCTTCCATCGTATGTCTATTGGTCTGTAAGTGGAGTTAACAGGCGCTCTTAGCCTGGCCATGTGCATGTGTGTGCCGTTCCCACTCCCGAGGCTTGTAGGAGGGAGACTGCTTTCCGCTCACTGAGAGGATTTAGCTCTATGGATGTGAACTGGGCCTCGCTGACCACAGTGAAGCCGTGAGTTCATTGTGTCTTGGGCTGATTCAGATGACAGCTGTCAGTACCGCTGGGCTGGATCTCTTATAGCTCGCGACAGCTTGAGCTAATAGCTTATGCTTTAAAATATTTGCAACCAACAGAGAATTTGAAATATATTTAAAAGTATTACTTAAAGATTCTAATAATGTCCATTCTCATTAATATACATATCCTCTCCTCGAGCTCTTTTTCAGCGTGCGGCATGCTCCAGGGAAGCAATTGCTGTACCTCCTATTACTGGCAAAGTTGCTTCACTCCCGTTCATTTTCCTTGTTAATTTCATGAACTATTGGATCCGTACAATACTTTTCCTATTAATATTGGAGCAAGGACTCTGTGGTTATGCTACTCAAACTGCCATTAAGTCAGCAGCCGGGCTGTTTATAATGCATAATAGGATTGCTTCTGCCCTCTTTAATTTCCAGGTAATGATTGCCGAGTGTCTGGGGTTCTCTCCTTTACCTATTTCAAATGCATTGTATATATTTAGCCACACTTATTTCCTGCCTTTGTTTTAAGTGTCCTACCTCCATGAATATTAAGTCACTAATTCAATCAGACCACACTGGTGTCTTATTTGGATACGGAAACTGCAGAGAGGGAGATCTTCGTGGTCAGGATTCCACTAATTCCACATTTCGAATTGCTGGAATCAGTGTCTTATCTTTCTGTTTTGGAAGATGAAACAATATGCTGCTAGCATGGAATAATGCAAACATTTTTCATGTTTTCTTTTTGGATTATTCATTATTTTAATATTAATAGGCTCAATTCCAGTGAATAAAATAACCTTAATGGAGGGATGCATTTCCCTTCTAACTCTGTTTGTATAGAACATGACATTTTCTTCACTTTCATGATATTTTATTGTCATCTTAGCGCTTTTAGCAAAGATGATATGAACTAAGGTTTTGGGATTTATGAAAGTGAGTGATAGGTATCTTACATGCATTTTCTTAAAGGAGGAAAATAGAAAAGATACATGCAGTTGAAAGGAAATTCTTTGCTTGATGATTCTCCCACCTGTGGGTTGGTGGTGTTGCTGTGTCACACCTCCCAGGCTCTCTCCGGCTGTGCCCTGGAGATGCCCTCGCCAGCGTGGAGGGAGCTATCTTAGTCTTCTCTGTGTATCTGCACCTTGGTGTCTGCAGAGGAGGACATGCAGGTGGCTGGCTGGTACAGCCTGGGGTCTCCACAGGGCCCGAGGAGCTCAGGGCCCTGGTGCTTCAGTCTAAGCAGATCCAGAGACCTCTTTGTGGGCTGGAGATATTCATCTTGGTTTTTCCAGATCTTCCCAGTTTTAGAACTCCATGGCCTGGAGACCTTTTTGGTACTGTAAACACTGAAGCAATTAGCTGCCCTGTTTCCTGCATGTGTATTGATGATTTCCAGGTGTATTTGCAGGTCTGAGGACAAACCTGCAATTGTCCCACATTAGCCCTGTGAAGGTCTCAGTGTGCTTCCAGTTACATCTCTTGGCCCTTGCGTTCTTCCCTTTAGGATAAGGCCTTTGGGCAGATGAGCTTAATGATTCTTCTGAGGTCTTGCCATGTAAGGGCAGTGGTGGGCTGGAGGCCCCAGCATGCCTTGGAGCTCCTGAGAAACAGTCTCAGGCTGGACCTCCGGCATCCAATACCAGGGCTGGATCTCCAGCATCTGACACAGAATGCCCAGGTGATGACGCACACTCAAGTTGGAGCAGCCCTGCTCTGGGGTCCTTCTCGTTCCACTAGTTCTGTGATTCTAGCCCTCGCTGTTGGTGTTTAGTGGCTTGATCTTTGTCCCAGAGCATTATAACCTCATTAGGAACATGTCAGCGCTAATGAGCAATTTGAATTCAGTGTAGAAACAAACTTTGCTGCATTTCCTGAAGAAAGGATTCATTTGTTGTGCGATTTGCCCCAGGGCAAGCACCCTAAGAGTTGATTTACAAAGATCCGCATCACGATCTTTCAGGGCTGCATATTGATTGGAGATCCGGCCTGGCACAAGTGCCCTGCGGTCTTTGCTTTGAACTGTCTTCCCTTCCCCCAGCACAAGGTCTCCAGAGGGCAGCAAGTGAGGTTCTATAGAGCTCCAGAAACAAGGGTGCCCTTCTCCGCCATGTGCTAAGATCCAAGTACTTGGAGTGGGTTTTCTTCCTGTCAGAACCTCCCTCTGGTCCATTTTGACATAAGAACTCTTCCCTTCCTGGACCTCACTGCTTTGTTTAAATCTGACGGGTGCCCACATATGTGGCTTCCATGACTCACTTCCACCAACTGGGTTGACAGAGCCACAGAAGTATTTGAAGGTGGCCATAGTATTTAATTCTGAGTGAAGAACAAGCTGCCATTGTGGGGAAGGAGTCAAGTTTGCCTTGTTAAAATGACAACACGAGCACTCCAGACTCTGGTATCTCTTCTATGAGCTGTACGCCACGCTCTGTGCAAAAGCTGCGTTATTCTGGCCAGGGCTTCCTTCGCAGCCTTTTCCTCCAAACTCCTCAGAACCTTTGTCTTCTACAGGAGGTCAAGGTAGTGCTGTGTAGTCCGCGCCTCCTTTAATAAAAGTAACCGAGAGTCCTCAAAGTGTAGGGTTACCACAAGTCTCGGGTTCATGAATCCCCAAAATCTGTATGGATCATTTCTTTTGTACAGAAATAGAAGAAGTGCTCAGAATAGTCAGTGAATATTTAAATATTTAAAATGTATTGCAATAAAAGATGCACCGCTAACAATCCCCATTCAAATATTCCCTGTTGCACGGAGCACGCTTAGCCCCTGACTCTTGCCACTCTAGCAGCTCTAGAAGTCCTCTTTCATGAGTGTCTTTGGGCCGTGTGGCGAACAGTATGGCAAATGTTACTACATGTCACCCAAGGTGAAAGCAGGATCACAAAAATGTCATGGTGTGTCCTCACTGACCTTAGTCAGCAGTTCTGGCACCAGGCAACTCCTGGTTCTTTGCCAAGGTCAGAATGCTCACGAAGGGGAAACCTTCGGGGTCACTTCAGGGCTGGGTG
The DNA here is from genome assembly GCF_000260255.1 of Octodon degus. NCBI lineage: Eukaryota > Metazoa > Chordata > Mammalia > Rodentia > Octodontidae > Octodon > Octodon degus. The sequence continues at coordinate 21,341,829 of NW_004524598.1, read as the reverse complement.
GCAGCCACAGCAGCATAGCTAGAGGACTTTAGTTGTGTCTAAAGAGGACTTTCCAAATTGCTTCAGAAGGTGGTAAGGATGTCTGAGGAGAGGGGGACTCATGACCGTGTATCTTTTATTATGATAAAAGATTTTTTAAAAGGTTAAAATTGGACAATGTTGTCAGTAGATTTTTGTGTGTACCACCTAGGTCTCCTTTGCGTCCTTGAAATGCTGGCATTCTTTAGGGTTCTGAGGTTCTTCCTTTTCCTTTTAAGCCATATACACTGTCCAGACAGTCTGGGTCATTGTCACATCTCAGTTAGCATTCACTGAGAAGTCCCAACTCTTTCTCCCGATGTGTCCTGCTTTATGACACTATAGACCTGTTTATTCAACAGTCTTTAGAATCTGTACTGTCCAGGAGTATAGGAATGACTGTGGCGTCCTTGAATGTGGTTAGTCCGAGTTACAGTTTAGGTGAGTACCAATTATGCATCATGTTCCTAGGAAATGCAGACATTACATGACAAACGCAGTGAGAAAAAAGTCAGACAAAGCATGTACATTATTTTCTGATATTGGTACGGAGGGCAAGAGTAGCAACTTGTTTGTCTCATGGAGCCCAAGCTGCATGGCTACCCAAAATCACTGTGTAGGTGAATGTAAATGCGAAACGCTTATATGACCTGAAGGGAACCCAGAGTGTTGTGTAGGTTAATGTAAACACAGCAGTCTGTGCTCTCCAGCCTCTCCCTGCTCTTCTCCACTGACCCCTCATCCCAGCCCACGTAGCCAGCAGCGGGCTTCGATTTGCAGGGGTTTCTTGCTTCGTAGAATTGCTGCAGTGAGCGTGGGAACTTGGTTAGGATTTCCACCTGAGAAGTACTGTTTTTTCTCTAGAGCACTCTGCGATGTTTCCAGCTGCAATAGGCATGCTCCAGCATTTAAAACTCAGGCCGGAGCTTTGCCTTTTAATTATTGAAAGTGTGGGAGAAACGAGAAACTCACGGCATGTTGCGGGCTGCTCTGCTGGCCCTTCTTTCCTCCTGTCTCAGCCTCTCCAGCCCAGTTGCGGGGCCAGCACAGCATGCGGTACCCAGGATTGAACTCTGTTTCTTGCGCTTGCCAGGCAGGCACTTAGACTGCCAAGCTATGTTCTCAGCCCCAGCCAACGCCTCTGAGTTTGTGTGGTTTATACATAAAACACAGTCAGGACATAGGCATTATGTTTGCAATCATTTTTCAAAATCTTGAAAAATAGAAGTGTTCTACATCATGTATGTGTACAGGTCATGGCTCTTCTATCTATTCATGCTCTGTTGGGCAAATTGCTTCACCTCTTTTGGCTTCAGCTCTTACATGAGTCAAGTGGGTATCTCTTAAAATCCTTGCTGGGCACATAGTATGTGCTCAATAAATGATGCCTTAAAAATTATCATTTGTCATTTGTTATTTACAAACATGATATAAATATATTACTAATTTAATAAAAGACTACAGGTTTTATGTTTCTGAGAAGTGAAGGTCTGGCAAAGGAATTAAATTTGCTCAAATGGAACTTAATCCAATTCCTCAAAACAAGGAAATAATTTCCAACAATCACATGACATGGTGCCAGCCCAGCCAAATTTCCCAGGTGGTCACAGGACCTGGAGTCCTCGGGGCCCAGGCTTGGATTCTGCATGCCACACTCACTTTCTTCCTTCCCATGTCTAGAAAAGAAAAGGTTAATGTTGTTGTTCATCCTTTTGGTTCTTAGCCGCTGCTTAACATCCTCTCCTGTGGTGCGTGCGTTCAGTTCCCACCTACATGGCTGCTCTTAATGTGTCAGTGTTCAAAGCATAAGGCACCCCCTGCCTCCGCGAATGCAAAAGTAAAGAAGAGTTCAAATGGAAATGTTGGCCTAGCTTCTTGTCTAATAGCCGCCTAACTCTCCTTCCTAGGGACAGAAAGGTGTAGCATTACTAATGGCATCTCTTCAGTTCTAAAAAAAAAAAAAACTCACAAGACAAGAACATTCAAAATAGATCATCCTTTTTTTGGTGGCAGAGGTTGCAGAAGAAAAGTATGAACTGGACTAAAAAAAATCACAGTGAGACCCAAAATAGAGGCTATTATCAACAATATTACAAGATGATTAATGTCATGAAATATAGGGTATAGCATTAGATCCCTAAGTGTTTGACAACTTTCCAGGATAAAAAGCCCCAGTTTATAGCATTTGCATAATTTTGTGGTGAGTATCCACTTCAGTGACCTGTTTGGACATGGTACTAGGCATCACAAAGGCTGAAGGCGGCTTCTGGTGAGCTGCCGTTACACTACCCCAGAACCAGGGGTCCCCGTGTAGAAGAGCAAACAGGCTTCTCAGTCTGCCGTCCTACCCAGTGCTACGACTGGCTTTCATTATCCCTGATGAGAAGTTGCCTACCTCCTACATGCCCAGCTCCAGTGGAGACTGCCCTGCGCCAAGGCGGCCTTTGGAGCTGAACTCAGCAGGTGGAGCAGAGCCGTGTCCCAGCGCCGAAGGATCACTGAGCCTGGGCAGTGGACTGTCACCACTGCTTTCCTTTAGGGAGTAAAAGGAGATGAGCCACAAGGCATAGCCAACAGGACAGTATGTAAGTCTGTTGCAGAAACAGTAGATGCTGCTGCGGAGGAGGTTCAGGTGGATTCTTGGGCCCTCTTTGGTAAACCCCTGTGTTAACCAACTCTAAGCAAAGTACATTTCTGATGTGTCATGGGGACAGACAGTCAGCTGTTTCCCCCAGCCATGGGCATCATATAATCTGACTCTGCCTACTGGTTTTGGTTTGTGTGATATATTAAGGATGATTAACACCTCAGAAAAAGACTCCATATTGTGATTTGTTTCCTTTCTTTATTTCTTTTTCTTTTCTTTTCTTTTTTTTTTTTTTTGTATGTGGTACAGGGTCTTACTACACTTGAACTCATAGCGATTTTCCTGTCCCAGCCTCCCAGAGCTGGGATTACAGGCATGTAAGCCACCATGCCCAGTGTTGGTGACCCTCAGCATGCCCAGGGGCAGGGCTGATGTGGCATGTGGTGCCAGGGACTGAACCGCTGTCCCTACACTTGCCCGCGCAGGTGCTCAGTCCGCTCAGCTTTCTCACAGGTCCTCGTTTCCTTTCTTTAGGTAAGCTACCTTATGCAGAAGAACACTGAATCAGTAAGTTTAAATACAGAAAACTGGTAGGCTCTGCATTTTCCTGGATGGTGGCACCATAGCAGACAGGATAATGACAGGGATTGAGCTCGGTGTATTTTCCAAGGCTGCTATGCCAGGATTTTGTTGGGTATGCCCAAAATTTCGACTTTGTCCTTTTTAGTCAGTGAAAGATGAGACTGCCAGCAGCACACCCAACCCTCCAGAAGTTGCTGGTAGCCAGACCTACAGGAAGCGGGCCACTGTGATGAGTCTTCATGCGGTGATGTGTCATTATAAAAGGCTTCTTTCGCAATTGTTCAGGATCAAGAGCATTTAGAGCTCAGGGTGGTGTTTGTGTTACTATACAGAGATATGGGCCCTCAGGAAAAGTAAGCTGATGGTAGACAGAAACCAGGGAGTTGCTGTTTGTCCTCACTGGTGTTGCTGATTACCTGGCAAATCCTTTGTGGGCCGTGTACATTCAACAGTTCTGCATAGCACACAGGACTAAATGACAAAACTGCTTAGGCGGCTACTGTCGTCACTGGTACTTTGGTTGACATGCTCTTCCAAGAGCTAGTGTTATATACTCAATGCAACTTACGCCTTAATTCAAAAGAGATTCTGTCATTTACAAAAGAGAACAAAAGTCAAGAATTTCCATAAAAAGCAATAAAACAGTGCACGAGGCATAGGATCCTTTTGTCTCTCTGGTTGCGCAGAGGAGCTGCCGTTGATGCGGGCGGAAGGGTTAACTTTTCAAATGGACTGGTTGCCTCCTGATTTCTCGCACATAAAGTTCAGGGAGAGGCTCCTTCCCTCGTAATGAAGCTCTCTGCCGCTAATGGCCCATGCAGGCTCCCTTGGCTCCTCCAAATTAGAAAGACTTTTGTGCTCCTTTGCTTCATTAACAGTAAAGAGAGGGAGATTGGTGGCTATTTAGGGCACAGGGAAATTGGTGGCTATTTAGGGCAAGTGGAAATTGTAGTAATTATGGTTGGCGAATTCTCTTCATGGTGTTCTTTGACTGTTGATGTTCTTCTGTGATGTGCTTTGCAGAGGAGCCCACCACAATCGATGCTGGCATCTGGCAGGAGCTGATCTGCTTTGAAAGTTTTGGGTGCTGGTAATGGTCAATGCCAGGCATCTTGCCTGCTGGGATATGGGTCTTCTACATTTTGATTCACTTTTCAGAGTGCACTGTGCAGTCCTTTCTACCCTGGCTATGATGATGGTGTGTTTGGAGACTTTCTTCCTGGCCTGCACTCCAGAAAGCTGGTACTTAGGTAGGAAACTGAATCCTGAACCAACTGTGGCTGAGAAGGACGAGGGTGGCTGGATGGGATCAGGTGGCTGGCACAGCAGGCCAGGCACTAAGAGAAGAGAGAAAGGGTAATTCAGAACCAAAGCTGCCATGGAGGGCTCAATAGGACGATCAGAAGGAAGGCCTGTAGATGCTGAAGGCAAGCACAACTTCTCCGGCGCTAGCGTTTAGTGGTGTGACCACATTTGCGGAAAGGTCTGGTAGGGTCTAGAGAAACTGAAAATGGCCTGAAAAGGACTTCCTTGACAGTGAGACCTACTGCAGCGTGCAACCAGAGTAGCTCCACAGGTCCTTCTGCACCTGGAGGGAAAATGGCTGGGCAGGGGCAGCCCAGGCCCAGAAGTAAAAGGGCCGCTGGTTATCAAGTCCTGCTGGAGCTGGAGATCCATACCACACCTACCCGCTAGAGGATAGAGGGGACCGTGAACTTGACAGCACTTGGACACTCGCGACTCCATGCAAACTCTCTGGAAGACCAACACCTGCAGGATCTTGGGAGGCAAACGGTGCTTAAAGCCAATGATGCCTAGTTCTGAAGCACGAGGCAGCACAGCAGGGCACCTCTACGGGGCAGAGGAGCAATTCAAGAATGCCATGGGATATGCAGAGAAGGCAAGGAAACACTTCCCAAGTGACTCAACTGACAACGTTTTATTAGAAGAAATATGAATTCCTCAGTAAATCTTAGCACTTTCCAAACCAGCATCCACTACTAGAATGTGTAGTTTGTACATGCCCCGAAGAGGTTTTGGGTCTGCTAGATGTTTACATCTTCTTGGCAAATATTCTATAGATATGGAGCTAACTATGTCAAATTCTGATAACTTGTGACCATGTACTTATCTCCTTTATTGATAAGTTTATAGGAAACCTGAAACTTAAGTGGTTTTCTCAGTAGTCCTTTCTGTTGCAAAGAAATACAGCCAGTTGGAGTCTTCTGGAGGGTGTATAATTTGTTTATTTACCTGACAAATACTCACATGATGTGAAAGGCCACTTTATCTCCTTGTGTAAATCACGAACTGGAAATTCTGATGTGTCAGTCTCTCCTGGATCTAGGTGTTCTGTGAATGATGTAAGGAGATGCTCATGTAATCTGAAATGTTTAGAATCATTCTCTGGCCCATGAAGCATCCCTTCCTCAGTATTGACCAAGACACTACTACGCTAAACTTTCCTACCTCTTACCTCTAGTTCTTAGTTCCAAGTTATCTCTTCACTGAATTTGTTTCCAATCATTTCCCAGAAGCTTAGGTTTTTGTTAAATGTAGTTGGGAAAAGAGTGGTGGAGGGTCTTGGGGACGCAATGTTTCAATCAGGGAAAGAGAGGGGATGATTGAGTCCAAAGAGCCAGGGACATAGCAAGAAAATGCAGCATGCTAAGGGCTTTCTAAGGATTACAATTTTAAAATAAATTCTACAAGCTGGATGGTAAGGACATGAACACCTGTTGCTAGGTTAGAGGCAGGATGAAAGGGCCTAGGGGAAACTATGGAATGGACTAGAACTTAAGAGTGTCCTTGGCCTCCAGCCGCATTCTTGGAATATGAATTAAGGCTTGTCCAGTAGTCCCAAATTAAATCTTGGTGTCAGTGGAGGACAGAAACTGTAGCTGTCCTACGCCCAAATACAGCAAGAAATTTCTATCTTCTCTGCAATTTCTAAAGATTCAGTTAATGCTACATAGTAGTGATTTTACTCCTAAGTGTCCCCAGTATTTTTATTTCTTTATTTTATTAATGGACGCAGCAAACACATCAATCCCACCAGAAGTGCTCCATTGCCAGGGCCAGTGAGTGCCCTGTGATGTGAAAACATTTGGGCATGTTTTAAATTGACCCAACATCCTGCACAGACCTCTGGGCATTCAAGCAAGTAGTAAAGAAGGGCAAATCTGGCAAAGCTTAGGCACTTTCTTAAGTGAGCTAGACGTAGACATCATTGGTCTTGGCAGTGAATACTGCCTGCTTTAGCTGGCTGGTCTCTTAAAGTTTCTGTCTTGCCACTTGAGGTATCACTGTGTCCATTTTAAAAGAAAGTAGGCCAGCAGGCTGTTGGGGTGCACACCTTAATCCTAGCACCCTGAAGGAGCAGCACAGCTTTAACTTATCCCAGACACCCTAGCAACTTAGGGAGAGCCTGTCTCAAAGCCAAGAAAGCGAGGGTGACTAGAGATGTAACTCAGTGTGAAGTCCCTGGGTTCAACCCCCAGTAGGAGAGAGAGAGAGAGAGAGAGAGAGAGAGAGAGAGAGAGAGAGACAGACAAATAGAGAGACAGAGAGATAGACAGAGAGGCAGAAAGACTGAGAGAGACACAGAGAGAGACAGAGAGACCAAGAGAGACAGAGTAACTGAGAGAGACAGAGAGAGACACAGAGACTGAGAGAGACACAGAGAGAGACAGAGAAGCCAAGAGACTGAGAGAGACAGACGCAGAGGGAGACAGAGAGACAGACTGAGACAGAGACCTAGAGACTGAGAGAGACAGAGAGACACAGAGACACAGAGAGAGACAGATCGAGACTGAGAAAGACAGACCAAGAGACTGAGACAGAGAGACACAGAGAGACAAAAAGAGAGGCACACAGAGAAAGAGAAAGACAGAGACAGAGCCAGAGAGAGAGAGAGAGAGAGAGAGAGAGAGAGAGAGAGAGAGAGAGAAAGAGAGAGAGAGAGAGGCAGAGAGAGACAGAGGCAGAGAGAGAGAAGAGAAAAATCCAGGCTTACATGGAGCTGGCAACCTGTTCACATTTGCACACGCTCCCGTGTGCAGATCTCCATTTCAGTTTTTGCTCCTTTACCTCTAACTTGCCAATGTGTTAACAGTTTAAAAGTTTCCTTTTGTAGCTGGGTCTGGTGACACAGCCCTGACGTGTCAGCTGCACAGTAGGCTGAGGCAGAAGAGGCTTAAGCCTGGGGGCTCACAGCCGCGCTGGCAACGTGTGGAGAGCCTGCCCGGAAATAGTTTTATTCCTCCTCTTAATCTGCCACTGGATTATAAAGTAAATTACTATATATACACATGTTCCACCTCCTCCTTCATCTCATTTCCCTCTGTACTGAGAATTTATCTGCCCGCAGCAAAATGCCAGCTAGATTCTCTCGAAAACTGAACCACAAGGAGAAAGACCATTGGAACGCACTGAGTTTTCTAAACTTATGCTTTATTTTTTAGGTCCACTTTGACTCGCTTTTAGAGTCTGAGCCTGTGATTAAATCTGTGTTTGAGTGAAGCCCTCAAAATCACTTTCTAGAGTGGGGAGGACAAACTGGAGGGTCTTGGAGCCAATGTCTGTAGATCTGCTTTGTGACACTGGCAGACCCATACAGCTTCTGCCATATCTGCCTCAGTTTCTCCCTGTGTTACAACGCAGTTCTCAAACCCTTTATTAAGCTTAGGAAGACAGCTATGGGAGCCTTTGAGGTTTCTGTGCAGGCCTCACTCATACGAAATGCAAGCTGAGCGCCTCTGTGTGTGACCCCTGGCCTGCTGGATGCCCAAGGGCAGGAGAGAGCACCTCCGGGTTAAGGATCAGGCTGTCTCATTTTAAAAACACAAACCCTAGCAAACAAATGCAGTAGTGGCTGAGCAGGGGGCGTTGGGCAGCCTTCAGCACAGCGGCCGGCTTGCTGCCCAGATCCACCCTTGAATGCAGAGGGCCACTGAGGTCATGGCTGCGGGGCTCTTGGAGTCAGGGGCTAAGGATCGAAGCCTGGGGGGTCCTGGGCTTCTGTCACTGCTCCCCACCAGAATGTCTAATTACTACAAATAACGAGTCTTCTGCGGCTGATCAACTCGGTATATGACCAAATTCCGGCCATGCGCATTTCTTTGTTAAATGAATGGCTCATGTGAACGCACTGTTATATTTATTGTACCTTCAGATGAGAATATTGTCCCTGCAGCCCACCAGCCAGTGTTATATACAAAGCGCCAATGTCCCCTTCCTCCTGGACTGTCCTAACCCGTGCAGTGATTGCTGAACCCACCACAGACACACCGCTGAGGGCCTCAGATGTGTAGGAAAGAACGGAAGCCTGCAGGTGACGGAACGGGGATGCATCAGGGTTAGAACGACAACTAACTTTGCAACGCTGTGTCGTTTTTTCTAAATCACTCTAGAACTAGTGCTCCCGATGTTCCCTGCGATTTAACCATCACGGACAGCAGAAATGAGACAACCACGGTCAATTACGTCCACGACACGCTGTCGAACCGCTACGGCTGGATGGCTCTACTCCCGGGCCGGGAGACTCACGCTCTGCGATTCGCGGACCCTCGCCTCAACAGACGCTTGCAGGTGACTCCAGGGCTCCCTTCCCCGGCATCTCCCAGGCCCGGTGAGGGCTCCTACTTTCCTTCTTTGTAGTTGTTTTCGCAGATATTAGCTTCCGCAGATGCTGATAAGCAGCAACAGCGTCTTTTGCGAGATAAACGTGCCCTGAAAATGAGATTTAGTTGATCCAAATCCCATCTTGGACGCAGAATAGTTGCACTTGAAGCATCACATTTACTAATTCAATTGGAAAGAGCTTCCAGGAGTTCTCTAGAATTGAAGTTTTTAAAATTACAAGCTTAAAAACGATTTTCCTCCATTCATACATTTCGTACTGCCACCTGGTGGTGAAAGGTGAGCGTACAGAGCGCGGGAGCCCCAAGGCCGGCTGCGCCGGGTGCGGCCGGGAGGGACAGCAAGAGCCATTTAGAAAGTGGGTGCATTTTTTCTGAAAAGCGAGAGGGAGAGGAAGCTGCCTAAGGTCCTTCCCGTGCGGCTCCTTCCTCTATCTCAGCCTCCATCTCAGGGAGCTGGAGCCGCCGCCGGGCTGCTGCGGTGACAGGAGCGGGCAGAAGCGCGGGTCCTTCCTTCGCCGCCGGGTTCCTGCCGCGCTCCTGCCTGCCTTTCCTCTCCTGCAGCCCGGGAGCGTCAGGGGAGTGTCCGTGCAGCGAGCAGGCTGCGCCTCTGGGGGTGCACACCTTGCGCATGTCCCCCGCTTTCCCGATTCCAGGGTGACTGAGTCCCGCCTTCCTCAGTTTCCCTGGCTGTTAGCTGAGCGCTGGGGAGCCGCAGATGCTCCAGTGGTGACAGCTGGGACGCGCCAGCCCCGGCCAGCCCCGGTCCCGCTGCCTCTGCGCGCCCTGGGAAGACTGGGCAGGTTCCAGGCCTGCCCCGCTGTCTGCCCCAATACGCGCCCGGGCCCTAGCTGGTCGTGGTTTTCTTCTGTGTTAATTGAAGCTGATCAACACGAAGAACCTCACGGCTGCTTTCCGCTGCACACCCAAGATTTCGTAGTCCTAGTTACAAACTTAGTATGAGATAGACGCAGGCAGGCCAGTCTCCCCCTGCAAACCGCACTTGCTCTGCGGGCTTGTTCCTCAGCTACCTCCCCCGGCTCGGCAGGTCTTGGGGGTCGGTCGGGGTGGGGATTCCTCACTAAATGAGCGTTATGATGTTTTTCCCCCTTGCACCTGAAGTACGCCGCAACCTTCGACAACTTTTCTCCTGGGAATTACCTCCTGCTGGTGCACGCAGGCTTGCCAGCTTACCCTCGTGTCCTCGTGAGATGCGGAAGTCGAGCGGGGCGGGCTCTTCTGTCCCTTCCCTCTCCTGGCCAGGACCAAGGCTGTGACTGGTTTTTCAACAGCCAGTCGAGGCAGCTCACCTACCTAGGTAAGTTTCCAGCGAAGCGAAGCGTACTCTAAGGACGCGGACTCAGGAGCCGTGTGCGTGCTTGAATTCCGGGCACTGTGCAACGAAGTGAGGAGCGGAGGGAGACAGCGTGCATTGTGACGGAATGGCGGGCTCTGAAATCCGACTGTGGGGAGTTAACCCCCATGCAAGACTTACCAGGTTGGGGACATTAAACAGGTGCTCTTCTTCTAGTGAGTCTAAGCTCCTCCGATGCAAATGTGGTGCTAAAACAGCCTGTGTCAAGTGGATAAAAAAGATACTGTGTTTTTACACACTGGAGTATTGCTCAGCCATAAAAAAAATCTCAGAAACTCGAGGGGTTTATAGGTAGATGGATGCAAATAGAGATGATACTCAGACGTGAAATAATCAGACACACACGTACAAACATCGTATTATCTCATAGTTTAAGAACCTGAAAGAGTAAATAGAATCTAGAAGGTGCAACAGATATTGTGAAATGGAAAGAAACTGCTTAAACGGAAGGAGCAACTGGGGTGGGGGAAAGGACTGGAGAGAAGGAAGGAAGGGACATGGGATCATGCATATGTACAGACAGCTTGAGAACCGTCCTGCTGAGTTCTGGTGGGCTACTGGAAGGAGCCAGGCTTAAATGTACTTTGTTCTTCTTTTTAATTTCTTATAACTTTTTTAAAAACCAATTTTACACACTTATATTTGGTTAGCAAAACAACTAATTTGAAGACAACATTATACAATATAGCAACCATTGTTGAATTCCCATTATTTTGTTTAGTGAAATTCTATATCATCTCAATTTTTTTTTTTTTACTATTTATTCTATTTAAAAAAAAATATAAGAAAGAACCTACCTCGAAAGTTGGGGTATCACATGAAGGAATACCTTTAAAATCTTGATCTGAAACCTAGTCCCACGAAATACTTCCTAAGCATTGAATCCTTTGGCACCTCTAGTGCACTACATGATGACACGTGGCTGACCGTGACTGTAGACCTCAGCTCGCTGTGCGAACAGTTGCTTCCTGTGATGTCCTGTAGGACAGAGACAAGACAAGCATCCAAAATGATGGTTTTGTTGAGAGTTAATTTTAATAGATCCTCACCTAATGCAGGGCGCTATACCATCACAGCAGGATCCAGTCCCTGCCAGTCAGGTGTGGCCTCCGGACTCCCAGGGCTGGACACCATCCTGGGCTCCTGCCGCTCCCTCTTGCGCTGACCATGTGTTTTGGCCAATGCTTGAGGCCCAGGACTACCAGGTTTTAGTATCACCAGCCAGAAGAATTGGATGTTTTCTTGATGTTTGTAAAGTTTTTGCCAAAGCAAATGTTGTATTTTTTCATTTGCATTGCAATGTACCATTCACATTTTATGTCTTATTTGGCAGATCCACAAATGTAGGCTGAGGCTATAAAACCTAAGGATGGACAGAAATTGTTGGGGACCATTGACCACTAACGCCAACTACAACCATTAAGTAACAGCAAATAGTGGCCATTAACTTTAAGACTGTTCACTTGCTATATAGTCTAGAAATTTTTATCTTAATTGCTCGCTCTTGTTCTGTTACTTAGCATACCTCTGAAAAGCCTGACTCAATTCATTGGTCAGGTTTTATTCATCAACTTCAAGCTAATTCAAATATCCAAGTAAGCCTAACACTGTGTGCAGACATTTAGGACACAAAGAAAGACAAACAGTGCAACTGCAGATATTTCATCCTTTCATAGCAGTCTTTCTTAAATTGAGGGGGAGGGTTTTTTTTTGTTTTTGTTTTTGTTTTTTGGCTGGCTCATGCTGCCTTAAGGACAGGTCTGGTGTGCCATGTGGAGCTGGGGATCGAACCGCAGTCCCCTGCACCTGACTGAGCTTGCCCAAGCTAGTGCTTTAAACACCTGAGCCAACCGGCAAGCCCCTGGTCTTCCTTAAATGAATGCATACATTTATGGTCTAAGTACACCTGTACGTAGGTAGCTATTTGTGTGCACGGATAGTCATCCATACATAAGCATTTGTAAGTGTATATGTGCAGATATAGGCTATGCATTGACTATCGCTATTGGGCATTTTAACGAGGGAGAAAGCTTGTATTTATTTAAAAGCTTGTTTGTATTACAACATCTAATGTCTCAACCTCTGAATAAGATTTGGAAAAGGAGCAACGAGTAAGACGAGGTTGGAATTTAATAAATAGAGACTCTTCCTTTGGATTCCTAGCAGTGGCTTGCACCTTTGTCACACTCTGAGCATTGGGTAGAGTAGAGTGGCTAGACCATGTCTACTCCCACTTCCAGGCTGGCCCAGAGGGAGCCGAGGGCAGGAGGAACGGAGGACCGTCTGCTTTTCCATGGTGCCCAATGCAGCTATGCTGGGCTGTGTAGATTTAGTTATAATTGTGCATGTACTTGGTTTAAAGTTCCTGAAACCTATAGGCAGGTGACGGTTCACGTGCCTGCTCTCTGTGCGTCTGCCTGCGCCCTCAGATGCTGTCATGACAGTGAGATGGCTATTGTAGCTAGAGCCACAGCAGCACAGCGAGGCACACAACTCCAGTTCTGTTTGACATGCTGCGTAGATTGTTGCCCTTACTTAAGTGTTTCCTTCACACACTGTGACTTGCAGCATTAGAACTGGAATCATTTACGTCAAACTAGTCAAGACAGTAGCACACCTGGGCTTACGCTGGCTTGACAAGGCATGGGGAAAACTGTGCCTAGAAAAGTCGCCTTGCACCTCAGGGAGCGGGGTGACCCCCCGGCGCACGGCATCATGTGCCGATTTCCTGGCGCGTGCTGCTTTTTCTTCCAGCCACTGCTTCATTCAGAGTGCTGCTTCACCGACGCCTGGCAATGTTTCCTTCATTTTTCTGACCACTTCTAAGCGGACCATCTTGTTATTGTTTGCAAGCTCACCACATCCCCGAGGATAGGAAGGTTTTTCAAAAATCACAGTTATCTACACTTCCTCAGTTGGCTGCTTCCTGTGTGATTTACCATCCCTGACCGACTTAGACCCAGATGAGAACGGAGAAGATAAGGACCCAGGCACTCGAGCTCCTGCGTGGCCCTCCACTAGGGTGTGCTGCCCACTAAGTAGTCATCAGTCACCCCCGAGCAGGGCGAGGGGCGGGGGTCTGCGAGGCAGGGTTGGGCCAGAAAACTTCTCACAGGTCCCCAGTGACAAGGAAAAAAGAAGCCGCGTGTGTATGGCCTGACCCTCGCGTTTCTCTTTTCCACGAAGGCAGGTCTTGCCTTTGTTCAGAAAGTGCCTTTATGGAAGGCTGGGGTTTTGCAGAACTCATGGCCAGTGCTTGGGGCTTGGGGTTTTAATCAGAGGCAGGCTGGCCGCTTTACCTAGGGCAAGGCATTATAATTGCTCCATGCCTCAATAGTTTCATTTATACAATGAGGTTAAGAATATTTACTTGTCTCTTCAACATGCGGTACAAAACACTCCCATGTATTACAGTATGATCAGCATGCATGTTGCTGTACTAAAAAATTTGCCCAATAGAGTATTTCTCTGGAGTTTTTCTTTTCTCCAGAAGATTAATGATGTTTGTATCTTGATTCCAATATATCAATGTGATAACATTTCTGAAAGTCTCCTTTTGCTTTTTGCTTTTTGCTTTTTCATGTTATGCATTTGGTACAGGACTCATTATCCAGCTTGGACTCATAGTGGCCCTCCTGTTTTCAGCCTCCCCAGTGCTGGCATTATAGGTGCACCCCACCACGCCCAGACTCGGCCCTGGCTCAGTGCACCCCGAGGGTGGGACCAGCACAGCGTGTGGCCAGGGATCGAACCCTGGTCTCCGCGCTTGCCTAGGCAGGCACTTTGTCTGCTAAGCTATCTTGCAGGTCTTTTCCTTCTGCTTTTCTAAACTAGCATTTGAAAGACATTTGGAGTCCACAATCAAAGGACAGCATGGAAACTGCTGCCATAACTAAAGTTTAATACCATGTAAGAAACTGGTCCCCACAGCATAAGGCAACTTCACGCATTTCAAACATACCATTCAAGCAGAGTGGTTTGGGTTACCTTTGCAGAACTCAAGGAGCTACCTACCAAGGAAGCCACACGTGAGCTCGTGGTGAGCTCCACAGCCACTAGCAGCAGCCATGTTGGCCAGGTGCACGCTTAGGAATGGCCTCTCTCAACTGGAACGTCTACACTGTCCCTAGGAGTGGGCATGACGTGTAGAACAAGTGTTTGTTTATATCTCTCAGTCAGGCGTCACACCCAGCGAGTCCATTTTCCTGTTCCTTCAGTCTGACTTGTGGGCAGCGCCCACCTCTGCTTCCCAGAGCCGCTTTGCAAAGCCTCTTTCCCGGCCGCGTTTTTCCAGGGACAGCTCAGTTCCTGGTGAACTATTTTTATTTTTTAGTTACATTAACGCTATGAAATAATTAGTCAGCTAATTAATCTGGTTTACAAGCTTTGTAGGATTCTTCAGCTGTCAGTCAGGCCCAGGCCTGAGGCCTCCATCTCGCCGGCTCTCCAGCCCATGTGATTCTCGTTGCCATGGCTACTGGCTACATCTGCTGACACCCCACTCTCTATTTATTGCTTAATTAAGAATTTCACGCTCAGCCCTTATCTGCCTCTAAGAACAAGCGCACACTGTTAAGAAATTCCGAATTTAGGCCTGGACACAAGGAGAGCCTTTCTTATGAGCTCGGCCGCTTGGAGCCTCTCTAACGATTCTCAGCATCGCAGCCGCCACCCTTCAATCAAAAATCATTAAATGGGCCAGAGATAATGAGCATGTAGCGTATCCAAAGGAGGATGTTTGCTTGGTCCGAAGGAGGAAAAGCTGCTAGGCCCCATGCTCAGCTCCACTTCAAAGAGAGATGAGACCCCTCATAGCCAGGGCTGATAAAGCCCCATTTGTTCTGGGCTTGACTTATGCAAAAGGTCTGGCCGCTCCAGTCGCATCCCCCAGCCCGGCCCCCGCCTCTCGCCTCCACCTTCGCCAGCCCCCTCCTTGGCCTTCTGCATGCTCGTGTGTCAGCGCTTAGGCAGCTGGGTCCTCCAAAGCGTCAGGCCAAGCGTGTAATCACCCACTTCGCACTCACAATGACCACTTGTCGGGGGCGGCCAGGAGGAGGTCTTCAGTACAATAGGAGCACAATTATTGCAGCTGCTAGGGAAGGCTATGCTTCTTCCTGTAGCAATAGAATAGGACTTGCCCAAAACAGGAGGCCAAGGTGTGGGGGAGGCGGGCAGGGGTGGAGAGGGGTGGAGAAAACAATCTTGAGTTGATTATTCATGTTTTGACTCCTGGAAGCCCAGTGCGGAGCCCGTGGGGTTCCAGCAGCTGCTCCTACCCAGCCCTCCTCTAATAATTGTACATTCTGTCTGGGGTCAGCTTACTTTTGACCCTGTCCTTTTATATTTGTAAAAGGCTCTTTGGGGCAAACTGTGGGGTTGTGGCAGGGCCCATTAAATACTCCGGGCCCCTTCCCCTTGCTATACCCCCACCCAGCCAGCAGCCTGTGATAAATTCACATCAGATGCTGCCCCATTCTCTGCTGTCCTCTCGGATTCACACAGCCCCCATCCTCCCAGCAGTGGTGCGGCCCAGCAGGGACATTGTATGGGTGGCAGCTGAGAGGAGCCAGTTGCTCTGCGAGGCTCTGGCTGCACTGCCTTCTTCTGGTCTCCCCCACCAAGAAGAGCATGCCTAGGTGGTGGGATAGGCCAGCGCAATCGCACAGACATCCCTCATACAGGCTGAGGTCCTGTTGAAGAGCCAAGGCTGTGGTCTCCGTGGCAGGGGGCTGTGGGTACAGCAACAGATGGATGGTATTCTGTGGGCCAAGTTACTGTGATGAGCTCAAGTCGTGCTGTACAGATGGAGCAGCGGAGACGCTGCTATCTGGGAGGAGCCTGCAGGCGGGACACCTTCCTGAGTTGGAGGCTGCACTCTCAATCAGGGTGATGGTGGTGATCTAAGTTTTCTCTTCTCAGGACCGGGACTCATCAGTGGACCTGGCAGATCCTGTGCAGTTCCTTCAAAGGAATCCTGTGAGGATCTAGAGAGGGCTCCGACAGCTCCCCAGAGCTCTCGGAGGGTTTTGTCAGCAGAAAGGAATCATAATCTTTTGCAACTCTGTAGCCATTCCCACGCTGAAGCCCTCTAAGGCAATCTATAGTGTTCTAGTTAATAAATTAATTTACATTCTTATAGAAAACTCATTCCCCAAAGATCCCCAAGGACTTTTACCAGTAATGTAGAAGATTGACTTGAGGGAAACGTACTAAGCTTTTCAGTAAAGATATAAATAATGGAACAGGAACTGGGCGTGTGAGAAGCCATTCTGCCTCTTGGTTAGAAGCATTTTCTCCAAGAGGAAAAGGAGGGAGGAGGGGAGACAAGCAAGGCCAGAAGGAAGCAAGGGAGGAAGAAGGGAAGGAGGTGAAGGAGGATGGCAGGCAGGGAAGGAAGACGGCAGGAAGGGAAGGAAGACAGAGGAAGGAGCAATAAAGAGCTCAGAAGTCAGAATTAAATGAGTTTTTAAAAAATCACTCAGCCTGCAGAACTGCTAGTGATGCCAACTAGCCAACTTCATCTCACACAGGCAACATAGGCAGTGCAAACAGTATTCAGTCAGCTTTTCTGGCTGTGGGTTTAGTGCTTTATTTTTTGATGTATTCAGGACAGGGTCTACAGGGTCTCACTATGTAGCTTGGACTAGTAGTGATCTGCCTATGTTCAGCCTTCCAAGAGCTGGGAGTACATGCTTGTGCCGCTGCACCCAATCTCAACTGCCCTCTCTGCACACCCCGGGGGTGGGGCTAGCACAGCACGCTGGGGATCGAACCCCGGGTGCTGCACTCTGCCTAAGCAGGCGCTTTAGTCCACTGAGCTATCAGGCTGGCCCTACGTTCAGTGCTTTTTCATTTTATTTTATTTGATTTTTTTGTCAGGGTCTCGCTATGTATTGCGGGCTGTGCTCACTTTGTAGCCCAGGCTGATCTGGAACTCACAGGGATCCTCCTGTCTCAGCCTCCCAAGGGCTGGGATTGCAGGTGAGCACCACCAAAGCCCATTGCTGGGATCAATGCTTTTTAAAGGATACTTTTTTTTTTTTTTTTTAATCCAAGTGCATATACCTCCCCTTATAAACCAGTTCTTTTTCTTCTATTTATAGAAAACTCTGCACTTATTAGCTACCACTGTGTTTCCTAAACTCCAGGAAGCTGAATATGGTTTCTGCTTGTCACGTTCTATGCCTCTTTAATGTGTTCTTAAGTCAATTTTTGCACTGTCTTACTTTTAAAACCTAACTTCTTATGGAGCACCTTTCACAAAACGAGTTGTTTTTTAAAATACACGGAACTCATAGCCACTAAAACAAATGTTACGCTGTAAAATCATTGCTGTGCATTCCACGGTTGGGAAACCCCCGGCGACCTGCACAGCCTCAGTTAGACAGACGAAGCCGCCTTCTTGAACAGCAGTCTCTTTTCCTTCTGTGTCTGCATGCACTTGCCAAGAACACCTGCTTCTGGGAACAGACCGTGCTTTGAGCACAGTTACACAGTTAAGTTGGGAAGTTTGCGTTGTAGGAAAACAGGTAAATGCTTGTCCCCAGGCCCTTCCTGGGCGCCGTGCTCTGTGACCCGCAGGAGTACCAGGACACCACAGACACCTTCATCTCAGTGCCGTGAGCATCTCTCGGAGTCAGAGTCACAATTATTATTGTTCTCTGAGTTCATTAAGGAGGTTTAATTGAACTAACTCTGAGGACTCTGGCTAATGCAGTTATATCTATTGATGTCTTTATCAAGTTCTTTTATACTTAAAAAAATTACACCTCTGTGAATGAATATTACTGGAGCTAGTAGAAGCCCTAAAGGTATTTACAGGATTTTCACGTATTTCCACGAAAGTCTTTTAAAAGCTCACGTGTTGCAAGGTCCAAGGTGAGTTTTGTGGCTGTGTCTGGGAGGCTGAGAGGAGACAGGAGTGTGGTACAGTGAAGAAAGGTCCCCGCGGGTCGGCGGACAGGCAAGATTCCTGCTGCCGAGTCCGGGAGGTTCACTTTTGGGGAGCAAGGTGAGCTCACTGAGCGGGAGAGAGAAGCAGGGGAACAGTACGCAGGCATGTGAGGGACATGGGAGACCGGTGGAGGCGGCAGGCATAGCAAGCTGAGGTGACCGCTGGGAGGCAGGACCGCGCCCACCAGCCGGCTCAGGAGGGCAAGGCTGGTAGTTCAGTGCAGACAGGGGCGGGAAGTAAAACCTCAAGTCAGGGCGAGAGTGATAGAATTGGCAGAGGTCGGCTGCAGCTGCCGTTGGACGCTCTTTCGCTGTGTTGTCCCTAGCCAGCTCCCGTGAGGTCCTCGTGTGCGGCATGAGCATGCACACGAGTGGCGAGGACAGAACAGGCTACAAGTGGAAAGGAGCAACGGGTGAGGGCTGTGGCTAGGAGATGGGGTTTCTTTTTTTAATGAATAGGCGTATATTACTCCTTGCAAAATTTTCGAAGTATGAAATCTGGTTGGGAACAGGACTCACGTGTCTTCCCCTTACACCCTAGAGAGGACGCGACGCCCCAGCCCTGCACCTCTCCCCGTCGGCACTCACAGCACAGCCAGCTGAGTAGCTCTCAGATCCCGGTGCCTGAAGCTCGTTCCTTTCTCCCTCTCTCTCCTCTAAGCTATGTTTCTAGCAAGCTGACCAAGCAGCACCCATCAGAGGAGCTCGGCGATCAGTGACCGAATGTCTTTTCTGCTTTGTGAGGACCAGCTTTTAACAATCTGGGAAAGATCAACTACAAAGAGGCCTCGTGAAGGTGGAGTAGCCACTCTCATAGTACAAGTACAGAGTCAGGGAACTTGAGCTCGGAGAAAACATACGTACAGCATCGTAGTTTGCGTAAGGTCTAACCTCTTCCCAAGTCACACCTTTAGTTTTAAATGATTTTCATCCCTCTTGGTGTTTGCTCAAATTGGAAATGAGGCTTTGCCTTCGCAGAGAGTCAGAACACCTGGCGAACCTCAGCAGCTCTCGTCAAGTTGCTTGCACGTGCAGTCCGGCAGCTCAGCACGACGAGGCGCAGCTGCGAAGGCGTAGTCCGCGAGGCTTGTCAGCTGTCACCTAGAATAACGAACATACCTAATGATGGTATTGATCAGAGTGAGTGTTTACTGCTCACTGTGTGCCAGGCCCTTCTCTGTGTTCCATCGATGACCTCATCGCTTTCCCCTGAACTACCCTGTGAAGCAGGCAGGAGCTGCGGCTCCCTTTCAGGAGCAGTGCGTGAGGCTCCGCTGTTGAGGGCCCAGGTCTAGGATGCCAGCCTCCAGCAGCCACGTTTCTCAGAGGGCATCCTCTGTTTCTCTTCTGTGACCTTGGAAGTTGTGTCTGGGAAGATTTTTCTCTGAGTCCATTCTCATGTGCTGTGAACCAGCCTGACAGGGACATGGAGAGTGGTGCTACAGGAAGTTAGACTGATAATTTTTCTACTATTGATAACTTTTTCTGCTTTCTCTGATGCTGATACTACTGCTCTGAATGGCATTCACACATTTGATGTCAATAGACTGAATGACAAATTTTCTATCAACATTTCGGTTTCCCAGCTCCTGTGTGGGGAAGGGATCCTTCTGGGGGTGAGGACTACGTGTGTGTGCAGAGACAGAAGGACTGCAAAGCCTGCTCAGTTCTGAAGACATGAGCAGGGTGCTGGAAAGACCAGTGGACAGAGGCTGAGCCAGGAAGGCTTGGATTTGCAAAAGTGGAGCCTGGAGAAGGAAGGAAGGAAGGGACAGAAAGAACAAGAGGGACACACTCCCATGGCAGTTAGGCATGTTGAGGGCTGCTGTGTTGGCCACTGGAAGAATCACCACAATAACCACCATACATGAATGCTTGTGGCATCCTCTTACACTCAAGGGATTTGAGATGCATTGATTGTTTTTAAACTTTCCATCTATCTAGTTAGAAAAAAATATTGCCATTTTCCTTTCCCCCAACCATTCCTCTTATAGGTACAATTTCCCTTATTTGGAGTTGGGTGAGTCCTTATAAGATGACTTGAGTTCCTTTGAAAAAGAAGTGACATGCAGCTTTTATCACTTGCCTTACCTCAGTGTTCATTATTGTTTTGCTTTTTGAGACAGGGGTCTAACCATGTAATTCAGGAAGGCCTTCCATTCACTATGTAGTGCAGTCTGGTCTAGAATTTGAGGCAATCCTACTGCCTCAGCCTCCTGAGTGCCAGGGTTATAGGCGTGCGCCACCACACCCAGCTAGCCACATCAGTGTTTATGTTCTAAGGAAGAGGGAACAGACATACAGTATGTATGCTGTTTGGAAATCATTAGAAGAGGATGGATTTTATAACATCTTTGGATGAACTTATTTCTTTTCCTAGACATTTTCTGAAGTATTTTCTAATTTGTCTTTCTATGCTCTGACTCTATGACAATATTCAACTCTTTTGCCTGTGGAAAAGCATTTTATTGTTCTGCATTTTGTAGGACTTCTGATGCTTTTGTGACCATGTTGTCTTCTCCTTTTCTTCCAGAGAAGTGTTTTTCTTTGTTCCTCTTCCCTCTGCCTCCAGGGGAAGGAGCACAATGTGTTTTCATGGTGACTTGTGTCTTAGGTGCTCAGAGTAGAGCCCTATGAACTTGAGATTCTAAACTGGTGTATGAAAATCAAGTAGACACATTCCTAGTAATACCTAGGGTTAGCATGGGAGAAGGAAACTCCCAGTCCACTAGACATCTGGTATGAGTTCATGTT
>NW_004524598.1:21293980-21320165 GCF_000260255.1 Octodon degus | reverse complement strand
AAAGATATCTTTAGAGCAGGGTCTCATTATGTTAATGGGTGCTACTCAATAGTTACTGAATTTAAAACAAACTCGGAGTAGATGTCGCAGTATGGCATTTGAAGTACTTGTCGTAGTACAGCACTTGAAGTGCTTTTTAACTTTAGAGAATGCAGTATAGACAAGTGGTTGAACCAGATTTTGTTAGGAAAAAGAGATGATTGGCTGGTGACATTACTATTATTATTACTTTTTGAAGTTGGAAAATGGGTGCAGTATATCAAGAGGAAGAACATGTTACCCCGTATCTAGTAATGTATGAAGATGTGACAGTATAAAGAGAAAGAATAAGGAAAAATGTGTATATATATTTACATACATTTACGTTGCTTCAGGGTCCTGCTATGTCATTCTGGCAGGCCTTGAACGCCTGGAGAACTTTCTGCCTCCACCACCCGAGTGCTGGGATTACAAGTCGTGTGTACCACACCCATTTCGTAAGCATTAAGAAGTGATAAAATTATTAAAATGAGAGAATTGCAGAGATTGCTTATGGAATTCTTCAGTTGCTATTTTCTTCATAGTGTTTAGAAATTTATGTGCGGCAGTTAAAAAGAATGATTTGGATCTCTCCCATTGTGTGATGGAAGAAAGGTTTTAGGGTCCTAGGAAAGCAAAGCCCGAGGGCTGGAGGGCACAGCCTGGGGCAGCTGCAGGCTCTTGGGGCTGGGGGCACTGACTTCGGGACACCTGATAAGGCAGAAAGGTAATTAACCAATGAGAGACAAGGTGTTACTGGAAAAATGAAGTTCACGCACCTGATTACTAATTAATCAGGCGTGAGAGCACCTTGTAGATGTGTTCACTATTTAATTATAGCAGCCTCTCTTGGAAAAGAAGCATATGTTCCCGGCTTAATCTACTGGTTTATACTGACATCAAATTGTCATTATCAGAAAGAATCAGGGCTTTTGATTATTTCCACTAATTTATTGAACACTTAAAATTAATGAACCCCAGGTCTTTTAAATGTGCTCAGTTGCTTTGGAAGATGGGAGGAGGAAGGCGGGTAGGGCGAACCTTCATTAAAAGGACAATTTGTTTGGATAAAGGTAAAGAAAATACATTTCATGGGTGATCTGAACTTCACTGGCGAAAGACACAAGAATTCTCAGACTTGAGTTTAGCAAATGACCGGGAGGAATTGGATGTGAAGGGCGGCCTCCCAGACGCCGCTGGCCTCCGGGGCGCGCATGGCCAGACGCTTCCCTCCCTGGGTATTTATGCGGCAGTTATGGTAAAGAGTACCGCAATGACATTTATTAGGTAAAAGCAGTACACATCAAATAGTAGAAATTAATAGTTAAATTAAAGGAGAGCTCTCTCTCATTGTGAACAGTTAGTGAGTCTTTTCCACGGGCGTACATCACTGGCCTACAGATGATCTTTGGTCACCCTCACGCTGTAGACTTTTGTGTTCAGTTGCAGGGGAAGAGCAAGTTCACGTGTTTCTCCTGGTGGAGGAAGGTGCGGCGCCCCCAACTACCGCTGGTGAGTATTGGTTCCCAAAGCAGGAGCCAGGGTGGGGCGGGGCCCGCGGAGGGTCCCCTGGAAGTTACAGCGCATCTAGTCCTGGTATTTGCTCTAGGCAGGCAAGTGTCAGCTCCGCTCCTGCGCCTGCCAACTCTTGTCTTGTTATGCCCCACGATTAAAATATATGTCAGAGAAAGATATAAGGGAGCAGTTATTTTTCAAAACAACGGAAAGTAAGAATTGAAACACGTAAATAAGCACATTCATAAATTATGGAGCATATGTGCGCAGGGGACGGCGGAGCTGCAGATGGGCCATTAGACCCACTCCAAACACACAAGGAAATCCAGGGAATCTCTAAACTTTAATTGTTCCTGGTAATGTCAGGAAATCGGTATTAAATAAATCCTTGCCAAAAGTCAGATGGCTCTGCGAAACCTTTCTAACTCCAAAAAACCCCCAAAACAACAACAAAAACAAACAAAAAACCCCAAAGAAGACAGAACTCTCGAAGAGCAAACATCTTGCAACTGTTTCCTAACGTATGCTACTGTTTGCTTTGTCTGTCTGGAGTAGCTCTTGGGAGGGCTACGTCTTCTCAAGAGCCGAGTTCTTCTGTGATTTTCAGCATTATTTTTGTGTTTGGTCAGAGCAGAGACACTGATAACTAGAAAGTTATCTAATGATTCTTCCACATGATAAATAAAAGGTGTGAAAGTACTGGGTACAGCCTTAAGCTAGAAGAACCAATGGCTTCTGCTCTTGGTTACCATAACAGGAACAAAGCAGGCCAAGGCTGTGTCCTAGCAGATCCTGAGCTCCCAGCGCACTTCATTCTCATGGCTTCGGCCTTTAATCCCTCTTTCTCCCTCAGGGCTGTGTTAATACAAGGCTCTGTGTAGCTGATCGGAGATCCCACAGTGGGCAAGGGGGAGTGGTCTTTGGCTACATGGGGTCTATTGTCTCTTGAAGATGTTAAAAATTATTTACTAGTTATTAACAAGGAAGAAACATCCTTTAATTCTCTCTTCTCCAAAGTCCTACATTCAGATTCTCTATGACAGTGGGTGGATTGGGCCCATATTTCTTTCTAAAAAATGTCTACTGGTGCACGTTTGCAGTGTGCAGTGTGTGGAGTCAGTGCATACACCTGACACACTTTAATCCCGTTTCTCACCCCTTTCCCTCGGGCTACCCCCTTGCATCTCATAATCTCCTTTCCATCTGAGACACATCTGTCTCACTGCTTTCTATTATTCAGTTTTATTTTGCTCTTTATTTGTAATTTAGGTTGTTAATTTAACAGAAACCACACAATATTGATTGTGTTGAGGACAAAGCTTTTGGACAAGGTCTTGTGTCAGCCCACTTAGTGAACGATGGAAGAGCTCTGGATGGCCATTCCTGGTTCAACCAGCCCATGTCGGGGTGGCTTGTCACTCAGCACCTACTGCAGAGAGTTCTGTGTCCAGCACTCGCTGGACCCACAATACAGTGGCCCACAACCAGAGACCCCCAGGAGCCCATGAAGCTGGGCTTTGCTTTACTTCTTCAGCTAATTACTGTATGTTGAGCAAACACAGAGCTGATGCTCCTTCGAGTGGTAAACTTTAACCAGGGATGAGACCTTACTGGGCTTCCCCTTTAACTTGCTTTATTTTCCATATTCAGTCCCAGATGCCAAGAGATTAAAGCCATTTACATAGACATATCAGTAGTTCCTGGCTGAATCATTTGCATAGACATGTCAGTAGTTCCTGGCTGAATGTAGTAAGAGCTCACATGTCCCAACTTCCACTCTGGTGTTCTTTCTACTATCCCATGTAGCCTCTAATTCGTTTAAATTACTTGGGGGCATTTATTAATCTATGAGTTAAAATAAAATCTATTTCCAGTATTCTGATCTTCTGTAGTTTGGGATAGAAAAGTGTTCCAAAACACAAGAAATTATGGAGTAATTTAGTACGCTATCACTCCTTCTGTAGACTTCTCAAAAGACTGGCCCGTGCCTGGTGGGTTACAAATGTGGAGCCGACGAACGGGGAAGACATGGAGGGTGATGTGTAGCTTGTGTTCCCAGCGCAAGCCCCCATCCACGTTTGCCTTCCGTTGAGTAATGGCTTTTCCTAGAGCAGCATGGGGCGGCTCCATCACGGATGCTGGTCCCGAGTAAAATTCATGTACTTCAGCTTCAAGACAAGTTGATCCAGTGATTGGGAAGACAGACCAAAGGTTGACAGTCTCCTATCTTGGAGCTGTCCAAGGAGATGTGTGGGAGATTGGAGCCGGCTGTTTCCAGTCCTCACCTCTACTGTACTCCTCACCTCTACTTACAGTGCACTGTAAGGTGCTCCCACCTAAAACACTCCCTGAGGGCAGGGACGCTCAGTCTGTTCATCCCTGGCCTAATGGCCAAATTTAACAGTTGCTTTGAATTTCTTGACTTATCAGAACGTTGCTGTCAACTAGGTTCCTTCTCTGTGGAGTTGCCTTGTTTCTTAGACATCAAGAAAAGGTGAACCACATATTTCTGATAGATTCTTCTTTCCTCCTTAATAGCTTTTTTGTCTTTCACTAACTTTCATTGTCAGTAATAGTCATTTCGAAGCCTACTATTAGCTGTGTAGAAATAAGTTACTGTAATAAAAGATGCAAACACGGGAAGCAGGATTGTACAGGATGCTTCCCTCATTGAAATAACCACTTACAGTTCAATTTATTAGATTAAAAATAGCCAGGGCTTCCTGAAAATGAGAATGAAGATGGCAAAAATGAGGGATGTTTCTACCATCTCTGATACAAAGTGTAAGTAACCATGGGTGTCTGAGGTTTGGCAATGGGGCACTTGGAACACCCTGGCTGGCCACCCCAACAAGTACCCTCATTCTATCCCTGTTTGAACGTTTATATTAAGAAGAAAGCAAAATTGGAAGAAAACTTAGGAAGCTACCACGGTATTGTTGATGAAACATTCCTAAGCTTTTCTGTAGGCTTTCTCCAGGCATTGCCGTACTTCCATGGTACAGCTTACCCTGTGCTCATTATGCAGCTCATGCTTTGCATTTGGCCGCAGTCTACGTCCTGTCTGTGTGTTGGGCTCCAGACCACGTCCCTGGGGTCTGGGCTGTTAGAACAGCTGAGTGCTCCCTGTGGTTCGTGCAGCAGGCACTCTCTGCGTGTACCTAATGATCCTTGGAATTATCAGTCATCCACGGAGATTAAAGGGCAACTTCTAGGTACATTATGGCAGAGCCTACGTGTCAAACATCAGAGGTTAAGGAAATTACAGATTTTTAATATGATAGGCCATTCATTATTAAGTCGCTCAGATTGTCTTTACAGTGAGTTTAATGGTTTTAGAAAATGCATAGGAAAAATGGCGAAGCTATGCAAAATCACAGGGAGCTGCAAGCATAAGAACTGGATATTGTGGAGAGTCCTCAAAAACTAGGCTTGCAGATCTCATTCAACCCAGCTATTCCCTGCCTGGGTATTTTTCCAGAAGAACTGAAAACTGCACACCACATTGATATGTATGCACCCATGTTTACAGCAGCACAATCTGTCATCGCTACATCCTGGAGCCAACCCAAATGCCTGTCAACTGAGGGATGGATAAAAAGATGTGGTGTTTTTCTACAATGGAATATTACTCAGCTATAGAGAAAGATAAACTTATCCACTTGCCACCACACTGGCTTTTATAAGTCTATTGGTTTATTGAAAGGAATAGCTAATGCTTAATTTTTTGACCAATTTTACATGTTATATTTGTGGATCTGAACAACTACTTTAAAGATAGATAATTATATATTGCTATCTTTAAAGTAGTTGGATATGAACAACTACTTTAAAGATAGCAATATATAATGTAATAATAATTTTTGAATTGCTATCATCTTGTTTTATGAAATGCTGTATTTTTTAAAAAAATTTTATTCTTTCTGAAAGGAAGAAAAAGAACTGGACATGGTATAATCACAAGTACATAGATGGAAAAATTCTAGAAGGGAATGCAAGTGAGTTTGCCAGCAGTTATCACTATGTGGAAGATTGCAGGAAATTATTACGTTCTTTTCATACATTCTCCAAATAATCCATCATAGGCCTATGTACTGTTTATAATAAAACAAAACACAAGTGTTTAAACATATCAAAAGGCCCTTTTCCCAGAAGTGGAGGTATCTAAGGGTTGGATAATTATTTGCTTTCTGGCTGATACCTATATTTTATGAAATCTTATATAATATTAAAAAGTATCTATTTGAGGGGAAGAAAAGCACTTGCTTCCTAAAATAAGAATAGAGTTTGAAAATTATCAACATGAGCCCTGTTGTTCTTTATTTCCTAGCTTCCACCTCTGCACCTGCATCAGCTTTGAAATGGTCCCTCCCTGAAACGTGGCAGGGCGTCGAGGAAGGCTGGGGAGGACACAGCCGCACCATCCCAGGCCCTGGCGAGGACGTCCTGATTCTCCCCAGTGAGTATAACCACGGATGGGGTTAATCACAGGCGGCCCGGACCAGGCCCAAGCTGATTGGAGGTTATATTTTGTTTATGTCGTACACACACAAAGAGAATAAACATAATGTGACACTTACTCATCGTGACCCTGTTTTAGAGACTAACATAGGAGGAGAACTTCATGGCTCAATGAAATCCAGAACAAATAGTCCACCTACACTTATTAAAAGTGAAACAGTGTTGTCCTAAAAGGAGATCAAATAACTACCAACTGGATAATGTTCCTCATGGGTCAAAAGAACCCCAATGACAAGGAAGAAAATAATTCATACATGTTTATTTTCTGCTTTTGTGAAGTTTTATGTACAGGACTGGGATAAATGGAAAACTGTCTGTTACCATAATTTATCAAAATCCTAGAGAAATGAGGTAGCAAATCATCTTCCTATATATCCATCCACGTGTCTAGAATCACCTCCTGGAAAGGCAATGTATAACAGTGGTGGAAACCCTATGGCCCGAGTGCCACAGAGGCTGTTTGCATCACTGAAAGCCCTAAAAGGTTGGCCATCACAGTACGGAAGAAGGATAATTCTTTTCTTTTTTTCTTTTTGTTTTCTTCTGTATTTAGTACAGGGTCTACGGGGTCTACAGGGACTACAGGGTCTCACTGCATAGATTGGACTTGTAGTGATCCTCCTGTTTTCAGCCTCCCAAGCGCTGGCATTACAGGTGCGCACCACCATGCCTAGTCTCAATCACCATCTCTGCACGCCGGGGGTGGGGCCAGCTCGGCAGGCCAGGAATTGAACCCAGGCCGCTATGTTCTGCCTAAGCAGGCACTTTAGTCCTCTGAGCTATCAGGCCGGCCCTAAGAAAGACAATTCTTAAGCTACACACAAACAAATACCCATACTTAAAATACTCTTTTTACTTAATAGTGATTTCATAAAAGTCTCCAAAAAATTTCACTGGCCTGAGATGAGAACATTTTTTGTAGAATAATTATAGTTCCTCCCGAGTTCCAAACTCCTGTGGTTTACTTGGTACCCCTTAAGGGAAGGGTCGGCATCTCCCTTGGCCAGCCGTGATGTAGTAATCATGACATCAGACATTTACTGTGCATGAATCCCATGCCGGGAATTGTTCTTTGTGTGCTGATTTATTCCTTGAAATAACACCCTGACGTCAGTAGTACTGCTACCTTCATGTGTACAGACAGAGAAACAGGCCCACGGCAGTTAGGTAGCTCCTCCAGGGTCACAGAGCTTTTAACTCAGCAGAGTCATGATTTGGACCCAAACAGTTTGAATCCAAGTCCTTATGATTCAGCAAAAAAGCACATTTCCTTTCTTAAAGGACCAAAGGAAGTACAATGAGAAGAGTAGTTACAGTGTTTGCTTTCTTTGCAAAGGCAGGATGGAGCCCAAATAAAACAAAATCACACTGGCCTCTTTCTGGAACTTGGTCTGAACAGGAGAGAGGTACAGGCTGCCCCCCAAACCTTGAATTACTATTATCATCTAACTTTCCCATTGTCTGGCCCTCTTCAGTGGAGGATGTAACGTTTTGCATGAACTAGTTCATGAGTCATTCCTATGCGGAAAAGAAAAATCTGTTCTGTCTCTGCCATCTCTTTGATAAATCTCGCTATTGGATTTGCCCTGGGCTATGGTGTTTTCCACTGAGCAATCTGTTTCCCGTACCCTACACAGGAAGGAACAAAAGCTTTTGAAGGTTGCCAAGCTTCTGGTACCCTTTGGGGCTTTTATGCTGAGGAGCAATCTCAGCCATCTTGCTTTGCATTGTGCAAGACAGGATCTGTCACATGTCCCTTGTCCTGGGGACAGTCTCCAGTGTCCTGTACTCCTCTGTTCATGATTTGCTCAAAGCACAGGGTCTGAGCTCTCCACAAAGCTGTCCTTAAATAGCATAAACCTGTCCTGCAGGGCAGAGATTGGAGGCAGGGGTGTGTGTGACAATGGACATTAGTTATAGAAGGCATCTTCTAGTCAGTTTGCCCTTTGGGGTTTGTGTGGCAAGGGAAATGAAGACGTCAAACATACCCACTTCCTATGTGTGAGTTTTGCTCCTCATGTGGAAAGGTAAATGAGTGAGGAGATGTTCGTGTGTGGGACGGGATCTTCGCTCTGCAGTCGCTGTCTCCTACTCTGGGGACGTTGCCTGCTGTTGGCAGCGCTGGAATCCATCGCGCTGCTTAGGTTTGTATTCTAGGCAGGCACTGCTCTGCTGTGCCTTCTGACCTCTGACAAATCTTAGCTGGTATTTTGACCTCCTCTGATGGGCCGTTAGGCAGCATCTTTATTTCCTCCACTTGGGGCTTTGCCTCTCTGAGAGCTTCATCTTTGCAGAAGCTGTCTGTGTTTCCTTCACTTTCCGTCTTCTTTGAGTCTGGGCAGAAGGATGGGTGCCCAGGAAGTGGACGTCAGGGGCTCAGGGGGCCATCCATGACTTGATAACAAAAGTGAAACTTTGGGGTTGACAAATACGCAGATAAGACTTCATGAGTTGGTGGAAAGTGGTGGCAAATCTGTGGAACAGATTCCCAAGAAACATGAAGAGATTTCATACTGGGGAGCAATCAGCATCCTCTGAGGGCCTCGTGTGTTCTGGGTGCTGTGCCTCCAAGGGAGCCGCGTTAACTTTTCCCACTCAGACAACTACTCTATAAGACGATCCTGTTCTCATTTACATTTTTACAGATGAAAAACTTGGATGCAGAGCTTGCAGAGCTTGCTTAAGTCTTACCCACTCAGAAGTCAAGAAGGCTGAACAGGAAATCAGTTTGGGCCAGAGCTCTTTTGCATGTCCTCTTTCTTTCTGAAGTCGCCATGTCTACCTGCTCGTGTGGACAGAAACCAGACACAAGCTAAACTTTTCCCTCTCTGTTTAGCGTTTATGTTGTTCCCTTCACTAGGGATTAAAAACAAAAATGCTGCCAATAGAATGTGTATGGTTGTAAGATGCTCTACTGGAGGAATTTAATCTCATCAAACTCTCTTGGAAAAACTAGAGAGACTTTGTAAATAGGAATCTAATACAGTGAAAAGCGCACCAACTTTGCAGCTGGCAGCAAGTACGGCCATACTTCAAATGAAAGCCCCTTTCCAATTGCACTTAAAAATATTTACAAAACAGTATGTACAATCTGGATGCCATAGGCAAATTAGATACGGCTATAATCTCAAGAGTTGGTGATTTACCTGGCTTAACAAAACATACAACGTATAATACAACCAACAGCCATAATAAACACAGAATGTGTTTAGAATCATACTGTCTGGTGTGAGTAGAGGGGAAGGGGGCACAATTAAGAAGGGACAGTTATAATGAACCCTGAAGGCTGGGGCAAGAAATCAAGGTACAGGGGCCGGGGAGCTGGCTCAGTAGAATAAGCGCTAAACTGGCAAGTGCGAGGGGCTGAGTTCAATCCCCAGTGCCACAAAAAAAAAAAAAAAAAAAAAAGTCAAGGCATGATTATGCGACAAAAAGGGAGGCTAGGGGTCCATTGGTGAATAAGGGATAAGCCTGAAGTCATGGTAGGGCTCTGACATTTGCCAATGGTGTAGAATCACTGAAAGGGCTCCCGCCCTCATCTATACTAGGGAGGCTGTAATTAGTACATATCACAACATTAGGGAGGTTAAATGAGACACATCAGCACGCATGGCCACCACCGGAGCATGGGAGGTAATGGAATTACACACGAAAGCCGTGATGTGTGGTGCATCAGGGCGCCCTTTTCCTCTACTCTCCCATCTGCCTGCCCCCTTGGCCCCTGGTATTAGCGACACTTTGTATTTGCTTTCCAATGGCTTATTATTTAATTTTCACAACATCCTTGGGAGCTAAATAGGTAATAACTATTATTACAGTAAAAACCCATTTTTACATAATACGATTTTAATGGAACTGCTGATTTTACAAAATGAAAGTGACTGGTAAAGAAGATTTAAGTGATACTTTTGAACCTCTAATATAATTTTATGGTGTTTTGTGTATTTTAATTCATTAATAAAGGAAATGTGTAGAACATTCCCATCATTATTCAAATAGAATAGCATAATTTTTCAATAAAATTCTTAGGGTAAATTGCCTATTTCCATTTTCTGGGAAATCAATTTTATGGAATGACCTCAGACCCATCCTATTCCATAAAAATAGGACTTTACTGTACTAATAAAAGATATCACTATCTTAAGTATGGTACCATCTTCCTTCAAGGCGTTCTGTCTTTATAGACATTGGATTTTGAAAGAGCTGTAAATTTTCCTCTACAGAGTTATAGGAATGGGCTGAGGTGATCATGCAGAATTTGCTCTTGTGGTTTAGTTTATGATATCTTGGCTTGAAATAAACAAGCATATCTGACTACCTTTGCCTTCTAAGTACTGCAAGGTCTGGCCTGATACAGTCTAGACATTTTTTTAATAGTAGGAACATGCTCTGTCTAGCTTACTATGCAAATCGTAGATCTCCATAAGGAATGGTTGGTCAACGGGTAAGACGATCCATCCCTCTGGCGCACTTCTGTGCTTTGTCCTGAAATGACCAGAGAGGATTTGTGGAAGACGCTTTCACTCTTTCCTCTGAAGGCACTTTAGCCTTGGCAAGATGACACCTTTTTTGCACAGTGCAGGCTTAATGGAAGGAAACTGTTTTATATTTCTAAGTGATAGAATTCTGTCTTGAAGAATACAGATATGATGTCATGTAGCCTCCAGCACTTTTTGATGTGTGTGTTGTGGTAGAATTCATTTTTCATTTTCTATATTACTTTGAACTGTACTTATTTGAAGAGATGAATGGGAGAGCACTGTTTTTCTTTTATGAGAGTTTTTCTGTTTGTTCTGATTTTCAATACTTGGGATTTTAAATGGCAGAGTGGCTCAGGAAAGCCAGGTAGTGTTCAAAGACAGCAATTTTTAGTGCATTTCCTTTCAATCACAAGGCATTCAGTAGACTGGTGATGCAAGTGAGATGGTCATAAAGTATTTTTTGAGGAAAGGAACGTTGTGATTATAGAACTATTGGCTTGATTTATCTTTTTCCAGGGGTTTCGTCCAATTTAGGATGATTTACACACAAATTGAGATTCAGGCGTGCAACACCAATTAGAACCAAACATAAACGCTGGTGCTCTTCCTGTAGCTGGAGTAGCGGTCTTAAGTTTTTCTTTGTTTGATTTGGATGGAGCAGAGATCACCGAACAGCTCTTCTCTATTACTAACAAATGGGAGGGCAAGAAACATAGGTTTAAATTACTGGGTGGAGAGATAGTTCGGCAGTCTAAGTGCCTGCCTTGCAAGTGCAAGGACCTGGGTTTGATCCCTGGTACCGCATGCCATGCAAGGCCTGGAACTGAACCCAGTCATACTGCGCCAGCCACCAAAACCAGGCGTGGTGGTGCACACCTGCAATCCCAGCCCTGGGGTGGCTGAGACAGGAGGATCACTACGAGTCCAAACTGCATAGCGAGACCCTGTACCCAATAAATGAATGAATAAATAAGATAATAATAACAAATAACTAAATAAATTACTAGGGTTCTTTCTATGAGGCCTGACATTAGAATGTTGATAATTTGAGTGTAGATGTTGGATCTCCACTGCTGCCTGAGAAACTGCCAAGAAACCTAACAGTGCGAAGCACACACTTCACTTTCTTATGAATTTTGTTTTTTGTACCAAGACTTGAACTCAGGACCCCACACTTGCAGCACGGCACCGTGCCACTAGATGTACCCTGGCAGCAATACTGTATCTTGCTCGTAATTTTGTGTTCCTGCGTTGGCGTTGTTGTTTGAATTCTTTCACAATTTGCAGTCAGTCCACAAGCTGCAGCCAGTTGGCGGCTGGGTTGCATTACTTAAAGACTCAGCTTGCCTTCATGCTGGAAGGTGACCCGCCCACGTGGCGGGCAGCGGACGCTCATTGTTGACTGGAGCTTATGCGGAGAAACCGGCTAAGAGGCTGAGTTCCCCTCGTCACGCTTCTCTGCGGGGCTGCTTGTGCTTCCTCACAGGGTGGCGGCTGGATTTTGAGGAAGGGGGACCTCAGCGAAGGAGATCGGGGACAGGCGGCCTCAGAGGACTACGAGGGGGCTGATGCCTCGGAGTCTACCTCTGCACCTTTCAAATGTCATGGCCTCCCGTCCTGTTGTGGCGCAGGCCACGGGGGCCAGCCCAGGCTCGGGGCAGGGAAAGGAGTCTCCGTTTCTCATGGAGAGGAGAAGCAAATAATTGGCAGCTGTTTTCAATCTGCCACTGAGCATGTCTGTCTGTGGATGTCTGTAATTGAGAGCACATGCATCTGACTGAATTCAAAGGTGTTTTAGGGCCTAAGTTTGTGCCTCTTCCCTATCGAGGCAGACTTGACTTGGATCCTGTTGGCTTGTGTGAGCCAGAAATTACAGAGCATGAGGTGACAGATTGCTCCAAGGACCTCAGCTTCCTTCTTTTTCTTACCTATAATGCTTAGTGGAATGTATTAGACAGCTTCCTCTCTGTCTGAAGCGTTATTCTTCAACTCTCCAAACAAAGCTGAATCTCCGATTTGTGACTACTCATTTTGAGAAAGGCATGGACATTATTTGGGCTTCAAACACGATCCATGGTGTACATGCAGGGAGGCCAGGACCTCTTCCTAGAAGAGAGGGGGCTGCTGACATGAGGGAAGAGATGGAGGGAAGGGACCTTGAGCCTTTCATTTTGGGATAAAAATTGAAAGTCCAAGGAGACTATAGTCACACTTTCCTTTGGCCTTACATAGAGTGGGACAGCTGTTCCTTAAAGTCTGGTAGAGAAGAAAGGACAAAGACTTGACTCAAGGACTACTTTTGACCCAGAAGCCTTAGCCAGCACTAATATGAAACAAACAACAACAAGAAAGGAAAACAAAGGGGATCTGTAGAAGGCTCATAATTTTTCTTTTCTCGCCAGTTGCTTAGAGGGGGAACTTAGACAGACCTTAGTGAATATTGGTTTATAGTCAAGGATGTTAAGATTATGTTCTTCCCATAAGAACAAAGAAGTCAGAATTTTCAACTCCATGAAACAAATATTCTTATAGCCATCCCCTGGCAGTTTACTTTTGAAATGTTGAATATATGTTGACTTTTTGTATATCAAATCTTAAAAAAAAGCTATAGGAATTTACTATTTAAAGTAATTTAAATGCAAAATCATTTTTAATATGGAGTCCTTAATGAATTGAATAATTACTAATTTATTTGCTTATTTTGAAATGAGTTTAATTGTATTAGGTAAACATAAGCATATATGGAAAATAGAAAACTTGGTGGCTGTTTAATCTCACTCTAATGAGGTAGGTCATGCAAGCATTTATATGACTAGTGAAGGGTTCTAACACGTGTTCATATCATTAGTCCAAATTACACGATTTTGGTGTCATTCACCGAGAAGAGGATTTCAGTGTCCTCATTCTCCCCTGAGGACCGCAAATTGCTTCCTAGGATTTATGAGCGGCAACACTCAACACTCAAGCTTTCTGTGACATGTTTCAGACTGTACCCAGAAATACGGTGGTACTTATGAGCCACGGCACATTTCTGCTGACATGAGCGATTCTAATGGCCTCGCGAAGGCGTGGCGCTGGCCCTCTAGCTGACCAAGGTCCTGTTCCTTGGACAGATGGACATCCAGGAGATGGAATTGAAAATATTTTCACCTAAATATATTTTTGCCACTAAAATGATAGCACTGTTAAAACCACAGCAATTCTTATTTTCTATAAGTGACAGAAAAAGCATAAAAAAATATGTTGACACAGGTGAGCACGCTTGCCCTCATCTAATTTGTCAATCTCTGCTAGGCTCAATCATAGTGTTTATTTCTGGGCTAATTAGAAGTCACTTAGAAACTTCTCTTGGGATGCAGAGTCAAGTAGGCCCTATACTCTTTACGGCTTGTTAACTTGCTGGAACTAATTAGAGTTTTACTCTAATCAAGTGTATGTCTCAAACTGTTTCTTGTTTTCACTCACCTGAGAGACATTCACTGTCCAAATTCATTCGGATTTGTACCATAAATTGTAATTTTAGGAGGGGCCAGGGAATTTTAGCAGGGGCACAGATTGGAATTTGGGTAGAGGATGGGGGGAGTAGATTTTTGCCAAGAAGGAGATCCATGAGAGACCCAAGTTTACTTTGTTGCACTCACGTTAGGCGTCACTGATTTTCAACTTCACTTCCGCCTTGGTCTCACAGAGATCTGGCTTGCCTGGATATCTGGGGTCCAGTCTGGATATAACCTAGCAGGTAGCCCTGAAAAATGCAACTGGTACAGCTTGTTGCTTGCTGTCAGTGTGGTGTTGCTGATATGGCAATGATTTTCTCATGCATAAATATTATAGATTTCTATCTGTAGATTGCAGTAGGACACTTGTCAAGGGAACTAAGCATTCATCTCATCAGGATTCTAAAGTATAGTTTGGTCTTAATAATACAGATCCTAAGCTTCATGGTGGTAGTATCTGCACCAGGTTTACTCAGGAAAAATATATTACGAACTTAAGAGGAAAGCAGAACTGGTAGGGTTGGCAATTTGTCGTACACATGAGGTAAAATGAGGCTAAGCTTGAGCAGAACTTTTGCATGCAGGTGACCCAAAGCAGGTCATAACTAAACATGGGAGATGCAGGGAAAGGCACAGGCTCCCCAGGGAGGAAAATAACTCCAGTATAGACACAGTAAATTCCATGCGCAGATGCCTCCATTTTTTTAAAAAATAATTTTATTGAGAAACAAATAGCAATGAGATAGTTTCAAAACCGATTAGTAGGACAGTTTCAATAATTAACACATTGCATATTGTTATATTCTTAGTGGTTATTTATAGTACAAGATGCAGGCATGATATCCTGTCCAAGCAATCTTAGTACAAATCTTTCAATTCATTGAATTAAGAGAAAGTAGCTGTATATCTATCTTATTTTGAACATACAGATACAAAATGGTCCTTCATTTGTATCCCTTTTTTTTGTTTAGTTTTGTCAGATATGGCCCAAATGTTCTGATCAAGGAGATTATAGGGCCACAGAGGAAAGTGACTGATGATGTAGAGTGTACCTAAGAGAGTCACATGGAGAGAAAACATTCTCTCAGGCTTTCACAGAGAGCAAATTGGTCAAGCAATAGTCGTGACTCATCCACATGGTGACACTGACAAAGGATCTACAAACTGCGGTACAGAGCTTCAGGATAAATCCTGAGGGGATGTTACTGACCTTATCAGATACAAAAGTTACATTTTTTGTTGTATAGGTCTTGCTTTATCTTGGTCTTAACCATCTAGCAGAAAAGTATAAAAACGAAGTATAAAAAGTTAAGCTGTATTAATACGCTGAGCTGTGAAAGGCTCAGGTCAACAACCTCTGATATTGCCAGTCCTATGGATAACTCATTACTATTATAGACTAATGGACTATATTGGACTATTTTGCTAAATTCATGCCCCTAAAATATTTAAATGCCTACGTCTTAATAGGAAGTATGGGCCAGAGCTTGGGGTGTGGCTCAAGAATTGAGAACCTGCTTTTAGATTCAGTCATCCTCAAAAGCATTGACTAAGGAAGCCTTCAAGATTGAAGAAAGGTAGAACAAATTTGGGAGCATTGCAGAGAGATATAAAGAAAGTATAGGGTAGCATCTTCGGGTAAATTCTCAACTAAGGGCCAGGAAATAGTATCAGAAAAGAAACAAAGGAGATTG
Source organism: Octodon degus (assembly GCF_000260255.1). NCBI lineage: Eukaryota > Metazoa > Chordata > Mammalia > Rodentia > Octodontidae > Octodon > Octodon degus. The sequence goes on along the minus strand of NW_004524598.1, from coordinate 21,304,439 downwards.
TTAACAGTAGGACAAGGAGGTCTAAGAGCACGGCCATGTAGAGACTGCTTGAGAATAAACTGTGGACACTCAGGTGCCTCCTACACATCAAATGCAGAATCTAATGTAACATGTCTGTTATAGCCTCATACATCTGGATTGGATCCGTGTCTTCCATTATCCACTATTATTTTCATTAGAATTATTAAAAACAGTTATGTAGGAATGAGAGCACAAATTTCTTTTTTGGTAACAAGGCTGTCACTGGTTGTTTCCTGGTTAGAACTTTGCTAAGTGATCCCAACTAACCTGCTCATGCGGCAGGCTCAGCCCAGTTGACCTGGGTAATTTGCAAATTCAGGTCCTCCATCAGAAGATAGAATGGGTTGCACCCTATGCAATATCACTATCTTTTTCTAAAGAGGTACAGTGCTCCACAGCCATAAAACAACATGATAATTATCTTGAGAAAAGGTCGGGGGGGTCATGCATGATTCCCAGAATGAGCTCAGTCCTGGAAGCTGTAAAGTCCGTATTATGTAAACCATGTAGCATTTGCCCACCAGAGCACACTGATGAATTTCTGCCACTTCTCAAACACTGAGAGAAGTATCCAGAAGTGTTGGTGTTTCTTTTGGGATGTTGACATCGGGAACCAATCTCTTCAGATCATTAATAACTTGAGTGACCAGTTCCTCCGATTTGTCTGGGTCCGAGTAGTTTCCTCAGACACAGGACTTTCAGCGGTAAAACCTGGAAAGTTTGAGGCCTACCAGGACACAGGGGTCACTGTACTAAAAATCTCCCTGAAAGTTCATACTAAGCCTATATCCTGTGATTTGTACTGCAACAAATTGGCTGAGGGTTAATGAAATACTTCCTCATCTTAAACACGTACGCTTCTATTATACCTAGTTTCAGTCCTTCAAGAACTTGGTCTGGTGGAACTAATATTTTAGAGAAGGCAGAGCATTTTGCCAGCAGAAAGGGACCTGAGTGGTTGCACATGTGCCTTCCCCTCCTGGTGAGGAGCGGGCAAGCAGAGCCAAGGCAGGAACACGGCCACAGAGGCTTTAATGTGCAGCAGGGCTTTATTCCCTTGCTCTAATCGAATTACTTCTTATTCTCTTTCCTTTATGGTATGATTTCCATGCAGATATTTTTGGAATGTAGAATTAAATAATTCATGATTTCCTTCTTATTGGCTTAGGTATAGCTGCCATTTCTTGAGTTGATTACTCTCCGGGGCTTGGAGGGGGCTGTTGAGTCTTCTCATGGGCAGAGGCTTAAAGGTAAGCAGGTGGCCACATGAGCAGGCATTGCAGGTGCTGATGGGGAAAGAGGCGGCGTGGTGGGACTGCCCTTTGGGTGAGCCCGTATGGCAGTGCCTGGCAGTTGCTAACGTTGTTGTGTCCAGGTTCACTCTCTAAGTCTGCTGAAGTCTCAGTCAATTCTTAGAGAAATGTCTTTGACACGTGGAATAAAGCAGTTAGGATTACAAAAGAAACCAGCTATATTGATACAGCTATGAAAATAATGAAGTAAGAGTTGTGGTATAATGATATGCTTTTATGAGGATTCAATAATAATAATTATTGCTAATTCGAATACAGTCATGATTTCAGTGGCAGGCTGGCTGGTATTCTCCAGGAAGGGCTGCTGTAAATTCTGCTTGTACCCCATGGAGAGGGAAAGGCCCATTTCCCTCCTGTGGATCTGCTGGGGTCAGTGACTTGTTTGACTGACAGAAGACAGCAGTGCAGTCCTGAGAGTTCAAAGGAGAGGTTGCACAAGGATGCTTCTGCCGGGTGTCTGCCTGGCTGCTGGGGTGTTCTTTATGAGAATGGTCCTTAGGCTGTAGGAACCTGGAATCACGTGAGAAGGCCCATAGCCTCCATGCTGCTTGACAGCCCCAGGTAAACTCCAGCGAGGGACCAATGTTAATTTGCTGCCACAGGTGTCTCAGACATCCGGGATGGTTGATCCAGATAGTTGAGCCCAAACACTGACATTTCTGGGGTTTTCTTTCTTTCATGTCAAACACACTATGCATCTCCAATCTTATCCTTAGGGTGATGTCACTAATGATTTGTTGTGAGTATTAAAAAGTATTCCTGTAGAGGAGGAATCTTTTGTTCAGTTCATCAGGGTTATGCCAGGCACTAGCAGAGTTAATGCCCATTATGACTGTGGACACAGCTAAAGGAACTGACATAATTAGAAGCCTTCTTTGAAATAAGCATTATCTCTTCTCTAAAATTGATTTGTACTTCTTTCATAACTGACATTTGCAAAATATGTCTCTTATTGAGTTATGAGTTCAGAAATCATGTCTTAGTTGAGCAACTATTTACTGGACATCTAATTTATTATCTGCCAGACACGTGACCTCCTGTTGAGGAAAAAATGATAAGCTAAACAGTCCCAATAGCTACCGGCATCCTATTGCTCAGTGGGGATGGCAGGAAAGTAATCAGACAAGTAATTAGTGACTTGTGAACCTGGCATGTGCTACAGGAAACATTCAGAGTGCGACAAGCGAGCGGGCGGGGATCGGGGTCAGAGTGGAACCAAGACTGATTACAATTCACATTGTAAGGTGCAAGACAACTATTTCACTACTAGTAAGCACTAGCAATAAATCTGCCCAGCACTTCTCAAAAATGTTTTCTAAGAAACGAAGGCCTCGTGCACATCACATGGAAGAGAAGGCAAACGAAGTAAGTGTGGGCCCTTGTGCAGGAAGCGGAGGCAAGTGGAAGCCTTTTGCATGGTCATCCAAGGTGTGCGCCTTCTAGGGGGAGATGACCTGCTTGCTGTTCCTCAAATGTCTCCTACCATATAACCCCCTTACTACAGAGCTTACTCGTCACATCGTTGTTTCAGGACAATGTTTTGAGTACAAAGTATACTCGTGCATCCCTCTGGTTATTGATAAGATCACCTCTTCTGTGAAGAACAAAGATCCAGCAAACGGGAGTTTATATCTCTCTTCCATAAAGTCACTGCTTCCTGATGTCATGGTGCTGCCCTTCTCTCTTCTGCTCTACAGTTTGTTGCTTCCATTCACAAATTCTCTGTGACTCATTGTATCTGTTGGAGCGCCGGCCACCACAGGCACTTTCCCAGCCCAGGGGAACAGAGGGGATTGTTCTTGGAAGTTTCATGTACTATCCGTGTTTATCTCATTGGTCTAAACTTGGTCACGTGGTCTTGCATGAGTGCACAGGAGGCTGGGAGTTGTGGTCTTTCTTCCTTTTTTTTTGGTGGTACCAGGGATTGAACTCTGGACCTTGCACTTGCCAGGCAGGCACTTATTCCACTGAGCTATCTCCCCAGCCCCAGAATTGTGGTCTTTCTTCTACATGATCGTGCGCTCAATGGAACACCAGAGTTCTCAGTACCAAGAAGGCAAAGGTAAACCTTGAGAAGAGTGCAAGCTCCCTGCCACATAGCTTTCTCGCATTTAGAGCTGAGAATGGGCTCAAAGAGAATCGCCCGGGAGCTCAGAAATCCTGGCCATGGTAGAGAGCCAAGTCTCAGCCTCTGGATTCCTTGGTCTCTTGAATTTATCACACTGACCCTACATAAACATAAGAGAGGAACTAAAATGAGCCTGTGAAGGCAGTGGCGCAGGGTCAGGCCTTATAGACAGGCCACATCGTTGTACGTCTGCCTGAGATGAAAGGTGGGAATGCAGATTTCTGACAGGTGTTTCCTGCGATTTGGAAATTCGTGATCCTTGAGAAGCGAAGTGCTGTCTGGTGTGCAGCTCTAGGCTCCGGCTCATTACTTCGTCGGGATTCTGCTTGTCCGGCTGCTCTGGGTTCAGGAGCCTGCTCGTGTTTTCATCCTGGTCCTCACCTCCCCTCACGTCTTGCATCAGCAATGCCGCACAGCCCCAGGTCTCCCGAAGCCTCTATTTGCTTCTCTTTCTTCGCACAGCGACATCACCCAGTGCAGTTGCGTGTCTCAAGCCTGCTCTGCCTCAGCTGCACTGGGGCTTTTCTCTGGTTCAGCCACAGTGGGCAAAGCCTGGCGGTGGCGGTGTGGAGAGGAGGTCGCTGCAGAGCTTCATGGGGAAGCTGCCCAGAGGGGCTGGGCTTTGCGTACTCTGCCAAGCCTGCACCCGCTCCGCAGGGCAAAGGCGGAGACATCTCTGCCATCTGAGTCCATGAGCGGCACCAGTGTGGTCTCGTTGTGACCCTCCTGGGAGCACAGCTTCAGCGAAGTGGGCATGTGGAGAGGCCCAGGAGTGGTTTAGGTGCTGGCAATTCCAGTCCTCCCCGGTTTAGGCACCAGTAATTCTAGTCTTCATCACGCTGACAATTTTTCTTATTAAAACCCATGGAAGAGGGAAGTGGGTAAGACGCAAGGCAGGCACGATTTTTATAACTAGGATTTCGGTTTAGCGAAGCCACCTCTAGCAAGAGGATCGATAAACATACCTCTGACATAGACCGGTTCCTATACTGCTGATTTCTAAGTTCCCTGGGTGAGGGGTGGACAGATTTGTTCTGCACCAGCTAAGCAGCTCTCTGCCATGCCACAGTTCTAGTAACCTGGGAAGAACTTCTGAGCGGAGAGTGCCCTCCGAGCCCCACAAGTGTCTGATCTGGCTCTTAGGGCAGAAATACATTGCTTCAACCTCTCTGACTCATTCAACTGCTTTTCTTACACTAGAAAAGAGACCAAGAGCATCTTGCTATAGCTGTCCTTGTTCTTCCCATTGGTGCCAGGGAGCTTTGGGAAGGAGGTGAGCTCCCACTTAGCTGGCTCTGCCACTGCGCAGGTGTGGGCGGGACACCTGATCATGCCTGCCTGACTTACCTGGTCTGCATTTTAATTCATTTGGGTGATTTGTTTCACTGAATGGCATACTGATGTTTGAGTTTCAAAATCATAAAAGTGTTTACTTGTTCCCATTAAAGGTACATCAGACTAAAACATGTTCTGTTATCTTGGTTAGTTTTTTTCTGGTTTCTGAGACCAAATACCCACCACCTGAAATGAAGGAAGGAAAGGTTTATTTAACCTCCAGTTTGTGGAGGGTTCAGTCCACAGTCAGCTGGCTCCGAGGCAGGGTGGCCCGTGGCAGAGGGCAGCCGTGCAAGGAGGCAGAAGACAGCCAAAGCAATAGAAGGGGAGGGGCTCTGTTCCTCCCTTGAATTGTAAGCAGGCTCCCCACTCTGGGGGGCACAGTGTAGCGCCCACACCATTGCCCTGCCCTCCTCTTGCACAGGCGCAGGCTGTTTACAGAACGAGGACCCCGTCCCCTGCCGAGTCCGTCACACTTCTGAGCTTCTCGAGTCGGTGCGCCGTGTCAGCGTCTGCGGCTACGTGCGCGCTAGCATAGGCATATAGCCTATCTAATGTTATGTTCTCTACACTTTTTAAAGTTAAGCGACAAGATATAAAAATGCAAAATCAACATTAAGGAATCAGTGCTAAGGTCATACTTTGAACTTCAATAATGCTTTCTCTTGTATTACGTTGAAAATAGGTTAATCTTTACAGAAACCTGTAAAACCCAATTGTCAAAAGGAGCAAGTTTGAATTGTGCTGAGCCTGCATTCTGTGTGTCAGTGCACAACATTTTGAGGGCTTCCTTTGTAGACTTGTCTGTCTGGACTGCAGGGTCCCTTGTGAGCTGGCCTCGGCTTCCCATGTGTTGTGTGTGTGTGCCACACATTCCATAGGACGGTCTCCCAGGATGGAGCTGGCTGCTCCCGCGCCTCGCATTTACACTTGCGCTTTGCCCCTAACTTTCTCCATCTCGCCCTCTCCGCCCCACCGCTCCCTCTCAGCGGACCCCTTTTATCCCTTACCATCCCACTTAGCGTCTCCATCTCCGTGCCTAGAAAGTGTGCTTGCGTTCTGTTTCGTTCTCCTCCCCCGTGTTCCCACAATGCCTTGGGAACATTTCTATCATATACCATATTCTGTAATTATTAGTCACTTTTATGTTTCGTGAGAACAGATGTCGCTTATTCAATCATCATCCCTCCTGAAGCACTTCCAGGGCATTTGGAAGTCTGAAGGGGATTCACCACTGTCGCACTAAGAATCTTGGCAAGCAGAGACCAGGTATGGGACGGCTAGCGCCCCTGAAACACCTTCAGAACTGAAGGGAAGGTGCAGATCTTGTCGGGAGGGCCTTGTGGCCTGCTACACAACCTGATTCGGGACTCAGTCAACATGGAGTTTACTTAGAATCTCCCGGCCAGAGACTTACTAGCACGATGTGATTTCCGAGGTGTGCTGCTGCGGCTGCAGAAGGCAGGCTGTGCTCATTGCCTCCCCTACGGGAGCTCTCTGAACTCTCCTGTTGCCAGTGGGGGCCTCAGGTCTGCTGGTGGCTTTCCCTTCAGGATCCGAGGCACAGCTTGTCTCCTCCGTCCTCTGCCACCTTCCACCTGAGCAGCCAGGGCCCCCCGCCGTGGGCACCTGAGGAGCTGGGCCTGGTGCTGCTCGCCAATCAGGAGCTTAGAGCTCCCTGGGGAGCTGCTGCCTTCCCAGGCTGGGCCTCCTGGGGCTTCGCAGCTAGGTATCGGTGCACCTCCTGTGGTTCCAGCCAGCAAGCAGCTTGCCGATCTTCTGTCTGCTGTGAAGCAGTTTCAAAGGTTACCTTTTCTAATTTGCATAGTGTCAGCGCACCTGTTTCTTCTGTTTGTTTTCTTTCTCGGTAAAACTATAAAGGAAGAGTGTAAAGGAGAAAATCCTTGCTGCAGCCACAGAAAGGGGCCGAGTGCTACTACTTGGGAGCAGCTGAGGCTGCAATCCTAGTCTTGGGGAGGGAATCAGGAGAAGCCGAGGCTCTCCCGGGCACCAGCCAGGGAGCACTGGGACTTGCGTGTATTTAACGCTGTTTTGTGGGCAAAGGAATCCGGAAAGCTCCCAACACTTACGTTATCTCATTCATCAAGCCCCTGAGGGGGAGTGCAGGCTGCTGAGTGAACTGGCCGAGGTAGTTCAAGTAGAAAAGGAAGGAAACAGTTAAAGGGTTTTTACATTTTTCTGGGAAAGCAGCGATTTGTATGGAAATCACAGCTTTTATACATTAAGGATGGATTCTGAGTCTCTTCCCTAAAGCACTGTGAGGAATGGGGTTCATATGAAAAAAATCAGTAAATAAAGGAATCTGAACCAAAGACTGTGAGCTTCTTGTCAAAGCTTTGTGGGTGACAAAGAGAAAGCAGAGATTACATGGGTCTTGGGAAACAAAGCTTTCCTTGATGACAGTTTCTGCTGGGCCGGATTTAGTTCAAGCCTTACCTAGAGGTTGTAGAGAACACCGCAGTTCATTCATAAGGCTACAGAATGGATTCTAAATTTAGAACAAATAGTATGAAAAAAGAACATTAGCAGCTAACACAATTGACACCAATGACAAGCCTTAGTAAATCAGATGTATCTGTCATTTGGAGGAATCATAAATAATGATCAAATAGAGTTGAATCCTAGGAATGCAAAGATTGCTCTGAGTCAGTACAGCAGGATTGGAAGTCTTTTCCTTGGCTAACTCTTTGACTTTCATAGTAAAAGGCTTAATTTTCAGTAGATGGAGAGCCAGTGAATGGCCAGAAAATATTTTCTTTTTCCTCTCCCCGTTGTCAGATTCAGGGCCAGCCTCCACCCACCCTGCGGCCTTTCTCTCTGGCTCTGGGGAGCCAGAGCACTGGAAATGTTCTAGTTTCCAGAGTGCTTAAGGCCAGGCCGTGTGGCGTCCGGTGGAGGGTTGTCTACTGGGGAGTTCAGGGAGGGTGAGAAGCCAAAGCTGCTTCTAGTGCAGGGTTAGAAGGACGGGTAGGACAGGCTGCAGGAGGACTAACCAAAGGCAAGCATTTCGATTTCTAAGGCTATCTAACTACAAATCTGTCTGCGTATTTGGGATGTGGAAGGGAAAAACTTCCCATGTTATCTCACAAAAGCCTCTAAAGCAAAGAATTGGGAAATCTAAGCGGATATTTAAATAATATTAGTAAGATAGTTAGGCTAGATAAAAGTAAAGGCACCTGGTCAGGCTGGGCCCTCAGGAAGTCGGTACAAAGGATGAAAACACATCACAACTGCGGCCAGAGGTGCCTCTGCTGGAGGCCTGGCATCAAGATGAGGACAGAAAGACCAGGCCTCCCTGCCTCCCTGAGAGAAAAACAATGAAGTAGTATCAGTCACCTCAGTGGGTGACCAAGACCCCTTAATTCATCTCTTGCTAAAGAGGTCCTTGTTCTTTCTAAGTAGGAGCCATAGTTACTGCATCTCCTTCTCCCCCTCCCCCAGCAATGTCATCTAAGTGGCTAAACTTGCAATCTTATTGGTTGGTCACAGTTTTTTCCCTCATCCTACCCACCTCGTGATTTTGCTCTGTAAAACTTCCCCTGAAAAGTGGGATCTAGGTCAATACATTTTTCATGTCCCCTCCTGTCTCTCAGGAGCCAGCTCTCTCTCTCTCTCTCTCTCTCTCTCTCTCTCTCTCTCTTTCATTAAATATTTCATAATCTTAACCTCCGCTGTTCCTTAGAATTTATTTTTGGTCTTGGGGAACACAAACTCGGCATATCTTGTATCTCAAAGATTTAGAGTTACATTATTTACCCTACATCAATATTTTTGTCCATCAACCTAGGAGTGGTTAACACCATGTGTTATTTTTATATAATGGAATACTACTCAGCTATTAGGAAGGGTAAACTCACAGCTTTTATAGGTAAATACATGCAACTAGAGACCATGCTTATAAGTGGAATAAATCAGACTTGCATGTATAAACATTGTATTGTTTATCTAGTGTCAGAAGCTGAAAGAGTAAATAAGATCCACAACACACAATAGATATTGTGAAAGGAAAGAAATTGCTCAAAAGGAGTGAGGGAAAGGAGAAAAGAAGGAAGGGCAAAGAAAAAAATATATATACATATTTACACACACAATGGCTAAGATAATTATACTACTAATTGCTATTCTTTGAAGGGAACAGTTTATACTTCAATTGATCAATTTTGCATGCCTATATTTGCAATCTATGCAATTACTTCAAAAATAACAATATGCCATATAATAACCATAGTTAATTTTCTATGATCTTGTTTTGACATTCTGTATCATTGTTTGTATTGTTTTGTTTTTCCTTTTTAAAATAAAAAATACTTTGGAAGGCCTTTCATGGCTTCTGATATTCGTTTGTTTGCTTAGTGAGGATGGCATGTGGTCTTCTTCGTGGACTGGGTACAGTTATTCATATGCCCTGCTGGAGGCAAAACATTGATAATCAGTTTGTTAAATTTATCTTCTTTCCATCGAAAGACAAAAACATGCTTGCTTGCCTGTTGTTATCAAGTGAATTTTAAGGCTATTTTCTCAAATACTTCTGGGACCATAGGACAGAGCAGGTTTGATACATATCTACCTCTTCTACAACAATTATTAGTCTAGAAATAGAAGAAATATTCCTTAACTTACTACATTAATACTTATAAAAAGACCATTGGAAACTTCATAAATTAATGGTGAATATTTAATTTCACTCCTGCTAAAGGGAAGAACCAAAACCAAATGCTCACCATCATCTCTATTGATGGGGATGCCAGGTACTGTAAAAGAACAATACAAATACAGTAAGTAAAGGACAAAACCATTAGCAACATAATGATTACCAATTATTTGTAATCCTACATTTTTGTAGAAAAATAAGATTCAAGTAAAATGCTGTTCAAACAGAGAAGTCAGTCAAATGGCTGGAAATCAGCAACGTATAAAGTAGTATTTTTATATGTTTTCAACAATTAGAAACTGTAATAAGCTGGTGATTTCTACTTTTGATAGAAAAAGATAAAATATGAAGATAAAACTAATAAATTAATCCTTTTAAACCTAGTTTGCTCCATACCTGGGATGCCTGAAACATGCTACTATTTTTTTCTCTTTGGATATTTTTCACTGCATTTTTCTAAGTAACACATTCAAATTTCATTAAGAAATTGAAATCTTTGTCATAAATGAGTTAATGTATCATGAAACAATGCCAGCTCTCATAACTGTTTAATATTCCCCACAAGGAATATAATTGTATTATGTACTTAGAGAATATACTAATAAAAATACAAATTAGAAAGTTATTGTTTAAAAATCTCCATTCAGTCCTGTCTTCTGTCACCCTACTTCATTTTTAGGAAATGATGTTACTGGATATTTTTGGTATATTCTTCCAGAGATATTGGGCCACATTTGTAAAAATGAAAAAGGAGATTATACGTTTATTTTTATCATCCCTGTTCTTTATATAAATAAGATAGCACAAACTGTTACACCTCACTTTAGAAGATACAGTATTTTAGGGCCAGCCAGATAACTCAGCAAACCAAAGTGTCTGGTTAGGCAGATGCAGGGGCCAGGAGTTCGATCCCCTGGTGTGCCGTGAAAGCCCTGATCCCGGGGTGCACTGAGCTGGCAATTGAGACTGGGCATGGTGGCATGTGCCTGT
>NW_004524598.1:21289799-21293880 GCF_000260255.1 Octodon degus | reverse complement strand
AAAAAAAAAAAAAAAAAAAAAAAATACAGTGTTTTAAAGATTGTTACACATTAATGCATAAAATCCTTCATTTTTAAAGACCTTTACCGAGGTACAATTTACATACCAGATGATGCATCCACTTCAAGCACACAATTCATGACATTTTTTTGTATTTGCAAAGTTTCATAACCATAGCGCCATCCATTTTAGAACATTTCATTAGTTTGAAAAGCAGCCATGCATCCCTAACCATAACTCAGTGATTTCCCATCTTCCCCAGCCCTAGGCAACCATTAATATACTTTTTGTGGCCTGTTTTAGGCATTTTATATAAGTAGAATTATCCAACAGCCTTTTTTACTTGGCATAGGTGTTACAGATTCATCCGTGTTGTATAGGTGCTCAGTCACAGAGAATGGATGGATGTCAAAAGATACAACATGTGTGGCACAGATGTGTTGTTTGATATGTGGAATTACAGACATCTACACACTCATCACATGAACTGTTACATGTACTTATGCAGCAGCCATTCATTCTTACATATTAGTTCTAAATAATCACATCAAGGCGGACTTCCCCACATATGGATGTACTTCCCCAGAAAGCTCGGTAATAGGCCAGTCAGAATGGCAAGGGCGGGCTCGTGCTCACACTACATAACTCAGAGGCGAACCGAAACTGTTCCAATCTCAGTGTGTTACAGATATTTGAATATTAACTCCTTCTACCACTCCTGTTTTACCTTTTCATTTTTCACATTATAACATAAAATTTCAGTACAAGATAAGAAAATAACAAAGGTTAGTGCATTATATTGTTGTCTTCAAAGTAGTTACTCGGAGTACAAGACAGACAGAAAAGAGTCGCTGTTACGTAGAAGAAACAGACAATAGCACAAAAGCTTTCTTTTCAGTAGACTTAGAGGAGCTATTATAAATGGAACAAATTAGTGTCTATGTTAAAATATATTTGAAACAATTAAATATACTATTTGGAAAGTTATTCAAACTTCTCTCTACTTCTTGTTTATCAATGTCTTATTTTGCTTATTATAGTGATATATATATATATTTTACATGGATACATACTTATGCACATACACACACATATATTTGCTCATATAAGGGAAACCATGTGCAATGTAAAATTTGTGGCTGAGTTATTTCATGTGGCATTATTGATGGACAGATATGCGCTCCCAAGACCAAGCTATTATAAATTGTGTTGCTATAACATGGGTTTGACATATCCTTGTAATATGCTGATTTTAACTCCTTTGGCAAGATTCCTAAAAACAAAATAACTGGGTCAAAAGGAATTTCTGCTTTTCATTTCTTGAGGAGTCCCCATACTGATTTCCACAGCTCCGTAGTGGTAAACCTGAGGCTTGCTGGTTGTGTTTTTCTTTTAAGACAAAAGCTGTTTTGACTTATGGGATGTTTCCATCTCAACCTAAACCTCAGTATTCAGGTTTAAGCGCAGTGTTGGCACTTCGTGATCAGTGAGTGGGCTAGGGTTGTTGTCTGGACCCTCCTCTCTGAAAGGTTCCCCATCGCTGCTGTGGTGGCCAGACCAGCTTGTGTTCCCACCTTTGGGCCACATCCATCCAGGATTTGTTATTGTTTGATTTTTTCAGGATTACATTCTTTCTGAGGCAAGAGGGTATCTTCATGCAATTTTAGTTTGCATTTCTGTGATGGCCAGTGATGTTGAACAGCTTTCATGAGTTTATTGGCCTTTTGTACTCTTCTGAGATCTGTCTATTTTGGTGTCCTCCTTTTGATTTGGGTTTTATTTTGAGAATGTAATATTTTTGAGTCCTTTATAGATTTTTAGATGTTAGTCTTCTGTGTGAGGAATAGCTGGCAATTTTTTCCCCATTCTGAAGCTTGTCTCTTCACTTGCTTGTTTCTTTTGCTGTGCAAAAGCTTTTTAATTTGATATGATCCCATGTGATGAGTCTTGGTATTATTTGCTGTGCTAGTGTTCTGTTCAGCAAGACCTTGTGCACTCCTGTGTCTTCAAGAGCTTTACTTATTTTATCTTCCTGCAGATTAGTATTTCTGTTTTGACATTTAGATCTATGATGCCTTTTGCTTTAGTTTAGTACGAGGTGTGATGTATGGATCTTGGTGCAAGTCTTCTGCATGTGGATATCCAACTTCCCCAGAACCATCTATTAAAGAGGCTACCTTTCCTCCAGTATGCTTTTGGCCCTTTTATCAAAGATCAAATAGATAGTTGAATGTGGATGTGATTGTTTCTACTTCTATTATTCTCTTGATCTACATGTCTGTTTTGTGTCAGTATCATACTGTTTATTCATAAGAGCTTTATAATAGAACTTCAAGTCTGGGATTGTGATGCTGCTTGCTTTCTTCTGTTATCCTTCTGGGTCTCTTCTGGTTCCATATGAATTTTAGGATTCTTTTCTTTATACATGTAAGAAATACCTTTGCTATTTTGATTGGGATGGCATTGAATCTTTGTATCAGTTTTGGAAATATAGCCATTTTGATTATATTGTTTCTGCCTATCAGAATGGGGTTTTTCCATTTTATGATGTCCTTTTTAGGAGTGGTAACTTTCTCTAGAGAGGACTTTTATTTCTTTGTTAGATTAATTTCTTTTTTTAATTAATTTTATTGAGAAACAAATAGCAATGAGATAGTTTCAAAACAGGTTAGTAGGACAGTTTCAATAATTAATACATTGCTTATTGCTGTCCTCGTAGTGGTTATTCATAGTACAAGATGCAGACATGATATCCTGTCCAAACACTATTAGTACAAATCTTTCTTCTCATTGAATTAAGAGAAAGTAGCTGTATATCTATCCTAACTATTTTGTATATACGGATACAAAATGCTTCTTCATTTATATCCCCTCTTTTTGTTTAATTTTGTCAGAGATGGGTATTGCATAGCCATTTAAAAATTTCTAAGTAAGCTTTTAGATGGTATTGTTTTCCTAATTTCTGTTTGAATGAGTTCATTATTGGTGTCTAAGAATGTAATTGGCTTTTGTGTTTATATTTTGTATCCTACTATGCTGTTGAATTTGGTTATTAGTTTTAGGAGCCTTTTTTGCATCTTATAAGTAAAGCAACATTTTATGTGAAAAAGAATGAACTTTGATACTTTGACCTTGTCATTTCCTACATACATTCTTGTCCCCTTATTCTTGCTTGGTTGCTTTGGCTAGTACTTTGAGGATTTGGCTGAGAAGGTGTGGTGATGAAGGACCTTCTTGTCTTGGTCCTCATTTTGGAGGAAATGCTTCCAGGTTTTCCCCATTCAATGCGATGGTGGCAATAGGCTGGTCATGAGTGACTTTTATCAGACCAAGATAAGGTCCCTTTCTGATTGTTTTCTTTGTTATTTTGTCTTGAATGGATGCTAGATTGTGTCAAAGCCCATTTCTACTCTAGAAATGAGATGATCATGTGACTTTTGTCCTTGCTGCCGCTTACATGATGGCTTTTGTGTACTGATCAGCATATGTTGTTCTGGCTACCCTGCGCCGGTGGGACCTACTGGTTCCAGCCCAGGCACAATGTGGGTGAGACCCTTTTCTACCCCCTTGGGATTCCCCCCACCACTCTGCAGCACCCCACCCCCACTCTGTCCGCCAAGTAGGAATTTTGGCCGCGTTCTGGGAACACCCAGACTCCGTCCTAGCCCAGGCCTGGTGAGTGTGTGGGAGAGTTTCTGGCTACCCTGCGCCAGCAGGACCTACGCATCCCAGCCCAGGCACAGCGTGGGTGAGACCCTCTTACACCCAGCTGGGATGCCCCCCACCACTCCACAGCACCTCCCCTACCCAGCCTGCCCAGTAGGAATTTCAGCTGCATTCTGGGAACCCCCAGATCCAGTCCTAGTCCAGGCCCAGTGAGTGTGTGGGAGAGCTGCCTCTTCTTGCTATTCCACCTTGTCCCCTCCAGACTCAGCTCAGGCCTGGCATACAGGCCTGGGTGAAACCCTGCAGCTGCAATCCCTACAGAGAGTGTAGGGGACAGAACCACCCAGCTAGTCCAGCAGCAGAACATCTTGCCAGAGGGGCACAACAGGTTCACCCCCAAGGGCAGCAACAGGAA
>NW_004524598.1:21265988-21289584 GCF_000260255.1 Octodon degus | reverse complement strand
AAAATGAAGTGTAGAGGACACTAACACAGAACAAACTGGGAATCACACAGCTGAAAGCAATGAATCAATGGATTCTGAAATAAACAAAGAAACAGCTGCAGAAAGATATAGAGGAACTCAGATTGGAAATGAAAAAAGAAATCCCTGAATTAATAACATCTGCAGTAAAGAATCAAATGCAGAAACATATGGAGGAAAACCAATGCCCACCCAAAACAAGTGCAAAGGACACTAGCTCAGCTCAAATGCATGAATTAATAGCGCTGATAGTAAATAGGCAACAGCAGAAAGTCATAGAGGAACTCAGAGCAGAATTCTTTACTAGCTCAGCTCAAATGTACAAATTAATAGCCTTGATAGTAAATAAGCAACAGCAGAAAGTTATAGAGGAACTCAGAGCAGAATTATTTTCTGAAATAAAAACAGAATTCTCAGAACTCATAGCATATGAAGTAAAGAATCAATTACAGAAACATAGGGAGGAAACCCAATCTGAAAAAAAACTGTAGTAAAAGAATTTATAACTGCTTCTAAAGAAGACATTGATTAAAAAAAGAGGAGATTAGAAAAATGACAGATTCCTTGAATGAGCAATATAGGAAAGAAATAGATTGCGTGAAGCAGAGTCAAAGAGATATAGAGGAAATTAAAATCTCAATCACAAGCTTGCAAAACTGTTTAAGTGAAAGTGAAAAAAGAGTTTCAGATCTTGAAGACGCTGGTGCAGCTAGTGAAAACGTAAGGAAGGTCTCTTAAAAACAACTAGGATGCAGGAAAGAATAATCCATCACCTGCAAGATGATGCAAAGATGAACAATGTGAGACTAATAGGCATCAGTGAGAAAGAAGGAGTCAATACAAATGATCTGCATATGTCGAGCCATCTTACATCCCTGGCATGAAACCTAGCTGGTCATGGTGTGGGATCTTTTTGGTGCTTTGTGGCATTGCCAGTATCTTATTAAGAATTTTTACATCTATGTTCATTAGAGAGAATAACCTGTAATTCTCAGGTTGAATGCTTGTCTCTTAGGGGATCAGGATGCAGGCAGCTTCTCAAAATGATTCTGGAGGTACTCTTCACTTTCTGTTTTATTAACGAGTATGAGGAGTGTTGGTGTTTCATGTTCCCTGAAATCCTTACAGAGCGTCTCTGTAATTCCATCAAGTCCTGTCCTTTTCTTGATAGTGTTTTTATAACTGCCTCAACTTCATTGCTTGCCCTCAAATTGTTCATTATTTATGTTTTCTTTGTTCAGTTTTGATAATTCGTGTATGTTTTGGAATCTCTCCATTTCTTTGTAATTCTCCATGTGCTGAGCATATATGTTTTTGAAGTGGTTGTGAATAATTTTCTTGATTTTGATGGTTTTTGTTGTGATGTTTTATACCTAATTCTGTTGATTTGTCTTTCTTTTCTTTTTGGTAAGACTGACTAAGGTGTTATGTATTTTGTTTACTCTTTCCAGCTTTTTGATTCATTTTTATTTGTAGGTTGTTATTATTCTGGGTTTCAGTGGTTTCTGCTCTGATCTTTGTCATGTCCTCCCTTGTCTCAGCTTTGGATTTGGATTCTTCTTTTTCTGGGACTAGAAGTTTATCTGTTTGGGGCTTTTTCTGTTCTTCTAAAATGTATTTAGAGTTGACAACGTTTACTCTCAGGACAGTTTTCGTTGTCCCTTAACTTCTGGTATGTTATACTGGCATTGTCATTTAATTTGGGGATTGATTTTAATTTTCTTTTCATTTCTTCTGTGACCCATTCAAGAGTGTATTTTTACTTTCTGTGATAGATGGTAGGCGTGATATAATTTCTTTTGCATTTACTGAGGAGCAGTTTGTTAACTCGAGTGCTGTAAATTTGGGGGAAGTGTGAGGAGCTGCTGAAGACAGTGTGTCATCTACTGCTGCTCAGTTCATGTCTGTTAAGTCCATTTGTTAAATGTTTTATTCAACTCTAATATATTCTTGCTGAGTTTTTGCTTAATTATCTATTTGTGATGGTGCAGTACTGGATCCCCATTATAATTGTAGTGATATTTATCTGACCTTTTATGTCTTTTAGTGTTTGCTTTGTGCATATGCATGTCTCGCTGCATATATGTCCATAATTGTTATCTCTTCTTGTTGAATAGTTTTGTCAGCTAGTATGTAATGCCCCAGTTTTCCTCTTTTGATTGCCTATGGCTTCAAGCTGACTTTCTCTGAACATAGGATAGTTACCCCTGCTTGTTGTGAGATTCCAATTTCATGGATTTTTTTTTTATCCTTTGAGTTTAAGTCTATGAATTGCTGTTTGTTTTAAATGCTTCTTGTATGAAGCTGACTATTGAATTGCATTTCTTGATCCGTTCTGCTACTCTGTCTTTTGGTTGGTGAATAAATCCATTTACATTGGTATTTTTTATTAGTAGGTGTTGATGTATGTCTGCCATTGTATTATTTCCTGCTGCTGGCCTGCCTTCCTTCCCTTCTACTTAATCAATACTCCTACCTAGTATATTCATTTTATTCAGCTTTTTTGGTTTTATTAGCTTCTAAGATAATTTTTGGAGTGTTGGCTTGGTGGTTATGAATTTTTTAGATTCTTTTTGTCATGGAAATAATATTTCTTTATTGATTTTTGAAAGATATTTTTGTAGTGTTTAATGGTTTGGTTTTAATTTTTTTCTTTTGTTATTCAAAACTTCACTTGCAGCGCTCCTTGCCTTTATTGTTTGCGTTAAGAAGTCTGTAGTAATACTGATGGCTTTTCCTTTGTGGGTGACCGATTCCTTGCTTTTCTTTAGAAGCCCTCAAGATTCTATTACTGTGTTAGATTTCTGGTATTTTAATGAATTATGTGGCATTAAGAGGTTTTATTATTTTTATTCCATTTTATTTTATTTTTTGTGGTACCAAGGACTGAGCTCAGGACCTTATGCTTGCCAGGAAGGCACTTATTCTACTGAACTAACTCTCCAGGCAGGAGTCTTTATTATGTTTTATTAGATTTCTGTGTGCTTCATTTAACTGTATGTTAAATTTTCCTCCATACCTGGAACATTTTCTGCTATTACTTTCTGCTATTATTTGTTACACGTTTTTGCTATTACTCTAACCAGGTTTAATGCCCTTTATGTTGTCTTCTGATTTTTCATTAATTACAATTATGTTTACATTAATCTCCTTTGAGTCTTTTTGGAATTGGTAGTCTTTTAGGAGCTGTTGGATCCATTTTTTTATGTTCTCTTGATTTTTTCAAAGTATCTCTCATGGATTGATCATTGTGTATAGTCCTGTCCTCAAGATCTGACACACTATCTTTGCACTGGTTGGTTCTACTTCCTGTACATTTGGTGTTTTCGAACTCCAGGATTTCTATTTGACACTTTTAGTGGTCCCTTATTCTTTTCTATGCTGGACATTCATGGTTCCTCATTGTTATGCCATGTTGTCAGAGTCCTACCAGACTTCTACTCGGCCTGCTTTTTCAGCTTTTGTCTCTGCTGCTCTCCTGTGGATGCTGCAGTCCAGTTGCTTTTGCAGCTTCACATGCTTTTGCATGTGTAGAGTTCTTTTGCTCTTCCCACTTCCCTGTCTCCCATTCCTTTAAACCCGATAACTGCTACTCATACTTTAGGTCCCAGCCTTTTAATCCTTGGTCCCTCACTATTACTGTTAGGACTATGCATCTTCCCTTCTACTAATTCATACAGTTTGTGCCTTTTCTTACTTGTGTAATGATGTTTAATATCCGTATCCTTCATAACATATTCTTTACAAGGGTTAGGTCTGTGTCTCTTTTATTTATTTCAACAATGGATTAGCACATGTGTGACATAGCAAAGGGGTAATAGATAATAATTGAATGTGCTTCATTTCCCCTGGGCTTTACTCTTAAGTCCACGTTTATCTACATAGTTATGTAACAGTGAGCACGCTTCACCAGGAATAGAAGCACAGTGGATAAATGGCTGAAACTCTGAAACTACTTAGAGCCTTGGGCAGGTGCAGGGTGTGGGTGGGTAGGTATTAGGGATTCTGGCCAGTGGGAATTATGAGGAACTTAGCACACCATTACTCAGAGATGGCTGAGAACTAGAAGGACAGGGAAACAGACACAGCTTTCCTTGCGTTGATGTATCCCCCAGGCCTTACCATGGTGGTTCTGATTACTGCGTCAGAAGAAATTTCAAAAAGCCTTCAAGTCTACTCTTTCCTTCCATCACCCAGATCAATCCTATCAGTTCATTTACTTCAATGTGTAAAAATGCCTGGATTTCACTTAGTGATTTTTTTGTCACACATCACAGTGTCTTGCCGAGGCTCTTGAGATTTGCTGAGTGCAAAAATGCAGAAAGTTTTGGTCTCTTGGAGTGCTTTGCTTTATGCACTGCAGCGATGCTTCAGCTCACGAACTTGATTCTACAATTCAGGTTGCAGACTGAGCTGTCTGAGAAATAAATTCAGTGATTTGGTCCAGGGTTGACTTTAATAGGGAAATTTGATTTGGTTCTCTTCAGTTCAGTTTGTGGCCAGAATCACAGAAATAATATTTTTTAAGTTTTATTTTTTCTATTTTTTAATGTATTTGGTATAGGGTCTCACTATGCAGCTTGAACTTGTGGTGATCCTCCTGTTTTCAGCCTCCCCGCGTTGGGATTATAGGCTTGTGCCACCATGCCTGGTCTCAGTAGCCGGCTCAGCACACCCAGGGGTGGGGCTGGCGTGGCATGTAGTAACCAGGATCGAACTCTGCTCTCTGCGCTTGCTAACGCAGGCACTTAGTCCACTGATCTATCTTGCCAGCTCTATGGAAAAAAAAAATTCATGAAACTAGGCACCACTGTATTCTCTTGGAGACTTCTAGACACTTCGTATTAAAGAGGCATTGACTGTAAGGATGAGGACTTTCATCTTTTGACAAAGCAATACGGAGCTATTTTAGAGAACTGGGACATTGTGCAGACACTATAGAATGTATGTTATTGTTAGACTATGTGAAACTATGAATAAGAGTTCTATGGAATTTTGTAAGTTCTGAGACAATCTCTGTATTCAAGAAGAATGGAATTGATTTGGAAAATCCTACATTGTGTTGAATACATGTGGCTTGTTAAAATTCACAGAAACACATATGTCTTTAGGACACTCTAAGAACATGGAAAGTGTAATTATCAAAGGCACTGAACATTTCTATGGAAATTATTTTGTATTGATATAGACAATAAGCACTGTACAAACTTAGGAACATAACATATAGACTGCTTTGCTCTGAAATTATAAAATTGGGACAATACATGAAATATGCAGCATTTATTCAATATTTATTATATAAGATCTCTCATGCATCAACTATGAATTTATAAAATATTTTAAAAACAAATATCTTTAAGGAACTTTAATAATGTTTTGATTTTTTTTCCTCACTAGAAGAAACTATTGAAGGTTGAAAATTTCAATAATATCAAAGAAACAAAGCAGAATCTCAGTTTTTTTGACAAATTGCCTTTTCTGTTGCTAGGCAGAAATGAAAAGAGAGGATTTATTATTAAGAAAAGAGCTGATGGGGGAAATAAGCCCACTGAATACAATGCCTGTTCGTGGTGCTTGGTCGAAGGGCTTCATTCAAGAATGAGTACTTCATATTTTCGCTCCAAGGCTAAAGTGCAAAAATATATTCATTTTTCATAAGTTGGTCTCAATTTTTTTAAGCAAACAAATAAAAATGAAATAGGAGATAAGGTTGATACCTACTTTGGCTTTGACACAAATTATAACATGCAAAATTTAATAATTCGATCACTTGAGAGTTACTAGTTGCAGCCTTGTCACAGAGGAGATCATGTCCACATATTCACCACTAGAGTTGGACCGGGCTTTAATCCTCCAGTTATGGATCTGTCCAGATTCACTAATGATGAGCCCAGGCATAGGACCATGTGGCTAAAGCCAAAGTGTAACATTTTAACTCAAGCATAGAAGAAAATATGCTTTTTTTTTTTTTTTTTTTTTGGTGGTACCAGGGATTGGACTCAGGACCTCGCGCTTGCCGAGCAAGTGCCTATTCTACTGAGCTATCTCTCTGGTCTCAGAAAATATGCTCCTAATTTTTAGGTTTTCTGAGAAATACAGAATTTAGGTATTTTAAGATTTTCTCTCTTTCTTGAGACTTGACTTCTCTTGTCTTGGAGAACAAAGCAGCATGCATCTCTTTTCAAATGGTAACACAGCCTCTGACATCTTTGGGGCCTTACAGAGGCCCTATTTCTGGATGAAAAACAAAGCAAGCCTGCTAAGAAAGGAGGCGCAGGCTCTCTCTATTTTCATGAAAATAACCACACTTTTGGACATTTTTCTTTTAGAATTTGGGTTGCAGTGGATTGATCTGACATAGTTGGCAATTTTACTTAAAAACCTTTCTACTAAATAGATTCAAAATATTTTTGAAGAACAGATGGTATAGACTAGAGGAAGAGATAAACATTGTATGCTAAACATTTTATTGATCAATTAAAATATCATAATTTAGAGTGTTGATTCTACTATGCAAATGATGCATGTCTGTATGTGATTGAGAAAGACACTGAGTGTGTGTGGAAGGTGGAACGGGGATGTGTCACACAAAAGTCAACGGGTCTCTTCCTGCTGGGTAAGTGATTTTATTCTCTTTCATTTATTCTCTCTTCTCTCTTTCTCTCTGTCCTTACACACACACACACACACACACACACACACACACACACACAGAAACACACACGCACAACCACACCAGGTAAATGGGTAGCAGATGGTTCTTTGTGAAGGTTTTAGGAAACTGACTCTCAGTCTTGAGTCTCATGCCTCTGGGCACTTTGCAAACTGTCTCTTCTGCCTATTTTTAAGACCAGTTTGAAAAAATGATATGCAAAATAGAATTAGAAAACCACCTGTGAGGATTTGATGCAAAAGGCGGCTATAAAATTTGCAGGTCTCTGAAAAGAGCTGCTGCAGAAAGACCGCACCCTTTATCTTCTAGTCAGTTTTGCTCCACTTTCTACAAAGGAAGGAAGACTTACCAACCAAGTGCCTTCATTTCCATAGATGGGTCCGCTTCATGCTAACTCTTAATCACATGAATCTTTCATCCCTGGAATGAGATACATGTGAGAGTTTCTACGACTTTTGGAGTCTACTTCCCTGGAGTATCAGCCGTATTTATAAATTATGACAAACTTATAATTTATCATGAATAAACTTCGCTTGGCTGAAGCGTTAGATTCCCCCCAAATTAAATAAGACTGCAAAGAAAACACTACAAACCATGGTGTAAAATGTATATGAAAAATATTTTAGGTAGTCACTTTTAAGCTGAAAATTTTCTGTTTTAAAAAAAGGAGGGTTGGATCTGATAATAATGATTTGAGTGGTGTTAAAACTCATATTTCTTTTGGTTCACTTACTTTTTCATAGGGCAATATGGCAGTCAAGATCAAATGTAGAAAGAAACCATTAATACGGAAAGTACAGGAGAACGGCAAGCGATGAGGGGTCTGTGTCCATCCTGCTCTGCCTGTGCGTGCCCTGGTCTAGCTCAGAAGTCTTCACTGCACCCTAACACAGTGCAGGCTGTCGCTCTGACATTGGGGAGGGGCTTGTCATGGAGGCTGTCCTCACCACCTCTGTTATGGGGCCTGATACAGCACATCACATGCATGCAGTGGCTCCGCCGCCCCTCAGTTATTTCTGTGACCCCCTCATATTCCCGGGATCTGTGCCCTTTGCCTTGTCCTCATTTGTAAGGATCCAGACAAGTGTCAGACTCTTGGAATGCTATGCGGTAGTGACCTTGAGTCTCAAACTTGGCTCGAGAAAGTAGGGAGCTTGAATCTAGTGTTGAAATTACACGTGGGGCTCTGTAACTATAGCTGTCAAATTCTCGCTGATGGAAAAGAAGCCCTAGCCCTTTGTCAGAGACATCTGTCTTCTGATTTGGGTCAAGTTTTCTAGTCTAGAAGTAGCTAATGCACGTAAAAGACTGCATCTTCTTTTTTTTTTTTTTTTTTTTTTTTTTTTTTTTTTCTGTTGTTGTTGCCATTACATTTGGAGCATGGGGCAACTGAGTGTTCAGTTCTTCTTGGTGTTTAGTTTCTGATGTTTTTCCTAAAGCTTTGCCACTCTAATTGTCACAGTAGAACACTTTCAGAAACAAAACCACACATTTCTTGGCAAGGATGCTGGGATCAAGATGGTGGGTGTTTAGTGCTTGATGGATGAATGAGTGAGAAGAGGGAGTAATTCGGAACCAGGAAGCACCCACTCCATGGCTGGTCCTGGACCCCTTTGGGGGGAACCAGTCTTTAATTACATCTGCAACTCATTAATGCTTCTTGGAGCCTCTTTCCAGATCAGCTTCCCCACAGGCCTCCTGTGGAGCAGTAGAGATTCCAGATGGTTCTCTCCATATGCCAGGGCTCATTCTCTCAAGTAGGCTACATTGGTCATTGACAGAGGGGGACGAGAGGACCGCGGCCAAGTGGGGACAAGGTGGAGCGCGCTGTGCCACAGTTAAATTAGAAGTGTCCATGGTTAGTGTTCCCTAAGTGGTCTATAATGATGCCTCTGAAATATGTTGCGTGACTCCACAGAGCTATGCTACTTCTAGAAAAAAAATCAAACTTTAATTCCACCTACATTTTATTGGAAATAACTCATATTATTGCAGCATGTAGCCTCCTGATACCAATTCCCACCTAGAAGAAAGAGCTCACCTCCACTGCTGCCACCACAGCTCAGAACTGGTCAGTCTGTGCTGGCAGCTGGTCTGCTCTGGGGACTCCATTGGCCTGGATTCTTTTGCTTGTGTTATTGTAATCCTGTTGCGACTACAAGGAGAATCCCCCTGCTAAACATGTTATAGGACTTATATTTATTCAACTTTGGCAGAACTGTGCAATAACAGACACACTGGTAGGCTGCAATTTGGAGCAGCTGGTGATGAAGACGGGAGCAGCCTTCATAGGACCGAAGGCTGCGGAGTCATTCCAACACTGTTGCGCTGTGCTCACTTTGTTTACCTCTTTGTCTGATGGCGGAGTGCATGCCCTCCACCTTGCCAGGTTCGGCATGTCCCGGGAAAGAGGAAGAGAAACAAAAAAGGTGAATAGATGAATCGAGGGCATTTAGAGATGAAAGGTCCGGCATCAAAATGAATGAGATTGATGCTTCCGCTCCACCTTCATCCTGCTACTTTTCCCTGAGAGCCACTGGACTATATGGGCCCGTGTATGTTTTGTTGGCTGTTCAAGACTACGAGAGGCTGGATAGTATTCTGCACTCTGAGAACACAGAAATGGGGGTGACCGGCAGCGGTGTCTGTCCTTACGCAGGTCTGACGGTTAATCTCTTAACTGCTGGGAAATTTGTGCTGTAGTTGGAGAGGGTAGAGCTATTAGAAAGAAAAAAAAAGCTTTTCCAGGAGGGGTATGTGATAAGGACCAGAGGGAGAAATCCAAACATTCATATTTAAGCTTAGAAGTGTTTGCACAGTGTTTACTGCTGTGTGTGTGAGACACTGTGTGCAGGGGCCACATGGGTGACAGAGAGCATGTATTGCATCAATTCTATTATTTTGTGCAACCAAGTTTAGTAGCTCATAATTGGTGAAATGGGCTATAGTTTCGGATAGAAAATGCCCACTTGTTTGTTTATTTACTTACGTATTTTTGGTGGTACCAGGGATCGAACTCAGGACCTTGCACTTGCTAGGCAAGCACTTGTACCACTGAGCTATCTCCCCAGCCCCGAAGTCCACTTTTATAAAGCTCTTGTTTTTAAAAGTGTTTGCTTTACATGGCTTTTATCTTGAAACCAAAATCCCACATGTGAGCACCAAATCTAGAACATTCTCTTGCTATGTCACGCTTTTGTCGGAACGTTTTGAAAAGCACCGGAGGTAAGACTGAGATGCGTATTATTTATTTAGTCTGCTCATCCATTATCAGTCAATAACGAGTTCTTAAATTTAAAGTACGTAGGAGACTAACTCAACAGATGGGTACAACATTGATTTAGTGTCTTTATGTTACACATGTGGGGGACTCCAAAAAAGTCAGCAGAGACGTGATGTGGGGAAAATGGTAAATCAGTGCACACCAGTGTGGAAGTGTCTGGGACACAGTGTGTCTCCAGGAGTACATGCTGGCTGTAATCATCATTATTTTACATTTCCTCAAACATGCGACTTGGGACAGCTCATGCGGCTCTCTCAATAATTCGTCAACATTGTCCCTACCCAAGGAGACCAGAAAAAAGATTACCAGGAAGAAAAAGTAAACAGCCTCCTTGCCTAATACTCGGAGAGAAAAAGGTCATTATACTGACCACCTGCTTAGCGGGAGTTAGTGTGTCGCACACAGTAATGTATGTGTGTGATTTAAAGAATGTATTTTGTGTGCTGAAGTATTATGAAGGTGTCACTGGAGTGTGAAGAATGAGTTGCACTTCTGTCTCTGTCTGTCTTTCTCTGTGTGTCCGTGTGTGTGTCTGTGTGTCTGTCTGTCTCTCCTTCCCTCCCAGTTGGACACAGAGCAGTTGTTCTCAAAGTCTGGTCTCGGTACAGTGTCATTAGCACCACCCACTGTCCATTAGGATGTAAGCTACAGTTCACCTCTGATGATGAGCCATTCCCAGGATCCTCCCTGGCTACACCCAGGCCTCTGCCTGCATCTGATTGGCTGTCACTGATGGTGACAGAAAGAGGCTGGAAACTAGACTCTCACTGAATCCAAGAGGCAAATTCTGGTCCCAGGGTTTCTGTGGCAGGATTCATGGTGATTTCTATAACTAGGGAAGCAGGCAAGGGCTAAAAAGACAATTGTGTAAGAAATTGATTTCTTGGGCTGGAGAGATAGCTCAGTGGTCTAAGCATCTGCCTGACAAGCATAAGGACTGGAGTCTGATTCCTGGTATTGCGTGTCCTACTGGCCCCAGAAGCACGGGCACAGCATGTGGGCTCCTGAAACCAGGCACAGTGGTGAACTCCTGTAATCCCAGGCTGGGGAGGCTGAGATAGGAGGATTGCTATGAGCCCACACTGTGTAGTGATACCCTGTATCAAGTAAATAGTTTTTAAAAAGTTAATTTTCTTGGACATGTCCTTTAGAACAGGAGGGCACGCTAATTCCTAGAATGAGAAATGAGATTATGTTAAGAAGAGAGCCTCAGAAATCATGGCATATGCCAGTGAAGATTGTAGCTTTAAAGTTAAGGAGAAACACTTACTTGATGTCTTTAATTTATGTCAAGTAACCCCTAAGCTTCAGAAAGTAGCACTTAATACATTGGCATAGATGAACTATTCGCTGTTTTAGTTGAGAAGTTGTATTTATATATTACTTTATTGTTAATTTCAGACAAAAGCTATGATTATTTCCCTTCAGATATATGGAAATGGCTTCTCTGAAAGGAGAGGTGAAGAATTCTGTCTTTAGGTTGCTAATGAGCTGTATTAGCCAAAAAACGGGCAGCAGAGCATGCGGTGAGGCGTGGGGCCCAGAGCGCCCTTTCCTTGCCTTGTGTAGGGTGAGCTAGAGAATTTGACAGTTTAGTAGTACTATATCGCTATTAATTAGTGCAGTCTACTAAGTCATTTCACCCTTCCCACACCCTATGAAGAAAATGCTTTTATTTCTACTTCACAGAAGAGATAACTTAGGTAGAGTTGTTAGTCTACACATGTATTTAGTAGCAGGGCTGAGATTTACATCCAAATAATCTATCTTTATGGAATGAGATTAGTGCCACAATGAAGGAAAGGGACAAAGGGTGGGGAGCTCAGAGGGCTGTAGGCTTGCAGCATGAGTCAAACCTTCTGGCCCCAACATTTGTTGTGTGAAGCAATGACAATACTTACTAATCAAGGTCTTTTAAATAAGACTTTTCCGCTGACAGGTTATGTGTCTTTCCCGGTGCCGCAGGCCCTGGCATAGGCTGCAGTGTCAGTAGCTCCTGAATTCCTGGAAGACCCCGGAAAAACCACCAAAGAGAGAAGGTGATTCTTGTTTTAGGTATACAACTGAGCAATATCCTTTCCTTTGCAGACAAGACTGTCCTCGTGGACACCGATCTGCCAGTCCTCAAGGGCCTTTACGTTCTGGGGACTCTAGAGTTCCCTGTGGACAGGAGCAATGTTCTGAGCGTGGCGTGCCTGGTCATTGCAGGAGGGGAGCTGAAAGCGGGTGAGTGACGCAACCAGGATTCCAAGCACAAAGGCAGGGTTCTGGGCTGGAAGGGCAGCATTCGATCCGGGGGGTCCACTCTTTAGCAGAGGCAGGGAGGGTGCAGGCAGGCAGGGAGCTTAGCAGAGGTGGGTGGAGGTGGCTTCTACTGCTCACCTTATTTTTGAGCCTCCAAAGGCTGCTAGCGCTAGCAAAGGGGCTAGAAAACAGTAAGTGCTGGGAGGCAGAGGTTGTCCGGTGAGGCAGCAAAAGGTGCTCCCGAGGCCAAGGATGTGTAAGCTGGACTGTGTGTGGAGTGGTGTATTGACCAGACCTGGCATGGTGGCCTACTGCCATTAAAGAACAACGACCAAAGAACAACTTCAGCAAAACAGCAAAACAAAAAACTGAGGTGTTGTAAGTAGACTATCTGGTTGGAAGTATTGTAGGCAATAAGTGTGAATGTTGGAGAGGTGTATGTCTGGCTCCCAAAGGGACTGTCTTCCAATGTAGGAAGGCATTGTACTTTGCCTGAAATGGAAAAGATTAAAAGAAGAATTCTCAGAAACAATAATGCATTGTCCCGGAGAAAGAAACCTCTGATGAGAGGGAGATCATTAGATGTCGTTGTCCGCTTTCCTCTCCGTTTTAGTATCTCTGGTAGGACAGCATGTGGTGCTTAACTATTTGCACGAAGCTTGCATGATTATCAAAAGATTCCTGGAGTATTATGGCCAACCTCTTCCTGAAAACTTGCAGTGAGAGCAAAATTTAAAACTTTTGAGGCAGTTTTGCTTCCACTGATTAAAATCTCATTGGAATTCTCCTCTTACTAATCAAATCTCCCTTTAGTTTCTGCAGCTTTAGGTTGAGCCTTCCAAGACAAGTAGAAAGCCCTCTCTCTATCGCTTTCTAGCCACACTACCTTGAATGTTGTTTTTTTCACATGTTACATTATAATTCTTATTTTTTAAGAAATGTCTCAGAGCTATTTACTACCGTTTTCGAATTTTATATTTCCAGTATACTATATACAACTAGAATTTTTAGAAACTTATACAGAAAAATATAAGTATTCATATTTCTAAATGTAAATATAATCACAATTAATATTTTGTTATTATTCATACTTATTGCCTACAATAGTTCCAACCATAGTTAGTATTTGTTATTATAGTTTGTTTTACTTCAAAATAATTTTCCTACACATATTCACACACACACACACACACACACACACACACACACACTTTAGAGCATAGAGTCCACAGTATGACAATCTTTGGAGAGTATATGGACGATGTAAGAATCTCTCAAATCCATTAAAGACACAATTTTAATAGTTTCACTTTTTTATAATACATCGATGTAGGTATATCATGATCATTTAACCATTCCTCTCTCGTCAAATGTCTAGATTATTTCAGATTCCATCTGTGTAACCCACTCACCATGTCCATCCTAGAAACTGTCCCTGTTTCAATCTTCCTTACCTTGGGATAGACTTTTATAAGTGGAGTTAATGGGCCAGGGATAGGAACATACTTTCCAGGACTTTTTTTTTTTAAACACTGTGAATTTTATTCTTATGTTGCCAGCATCATTATAGGTAAGTAAATAAATAAATCTTTGAAAACAACTTCCCTGAAATTCATTATTTTTTAAAAATAATTTTATTGAGAAACAAATAGCAATGAGACAGTTTCAAAACCAATTACTAGCACAGTTTCAATACTTAATACATTGCATATTGTTGTCTTAGTGGTTATTCATTGCACAAGACACAGACATGATATCCTGTCCACAAACACTATTAGAACAAATCTCTCTATTCAATGATCCAAGAGAATGCAGCTGTGTATCTATCCTAACTATTTTGAACATGCAGATACAAAATAGTAATTCATTTGTATCTCCCTTTTTGTTTAGTTTTGCCAGAGAAGGATATTCCATTGTCATTTAAATATTGTAGGTGCCTGAATTCAGCAAAATATTCCAATATAGTCCTGTAGTCCATAATATTAGTGGGTTTTCTGTAAGACTGACAATGACAGAAGTTATTGACTTGGTCAGGGGGATGGTTTAGTGGAACAAATGCTTGCCTGGCAAGTGAAAGGGCCTGAGTTCAATCCCTGGTTCTGCCAAAAAAAGAAAAAAGAAAAAAAAAAAGAAGTTGTTGGATTGAGCCTTTTACAGCTCAGCATATTAATATGGCTTTACTTTTTATACTTTGTTTTATACTTTGATGCTGGATGGTTAAGATCAAGATAAAGCAAGACCTATATAGCAAGAAATGTAACTTTTGTATCTGACAAGGTCAGTCAAATACCCTCAGGATTTACCCTGAAACCCTGTACCGCAGTTTGTAGAACCTTTGTCATTGGTTTGTCAGTAAACACATCTTTGTTCTAATTTCTCTGAAATTAAAAAGTCAAGGGGAAAGATAGATTCTCTGTGGGGCCTACCTATTCCGACCAGCACAGGATTTAAGTCAGATAACTTGGGACCAAACCCACATAAGCACTCACTTTCTGTTTGATCTCAAACAAGTCATCTTAGGTTCTTTATCTACAGCAAGGCCAGATAACTCCGGAACCCCCTTCAGAGGTATCTTACAATCATTAAATGCAACAGCTCATGTTAAATGCTTGGCATATGGCAAATATATAATAAATGTAAATTTATGAGCTGGGATCCAATAAAATAGATGTCACACAACTTGGACAATTGGAGGAGATTTGAGGTAAAAGAACTATACCTAAGGCTAGTAAGGCAGACTATCCCTAGCACCCCTTGCAGTAAAGGAGAGAGCGAAAGCAGCTGTTACTGAATCCAGAGATGGGGTAGAAAGTGATGAGGACAGATGGTCGCTAGAGAATGGATGCCGTTGTGTGGCTAGGACTTAGTCAACTGTGGGGTGACCTCTGTGGTGAATACCCTGTCCTCTCTCTGGCCTCCCACTACCACATGGTCGCACTTGACTGGACATCTGAGGAAGAGAGCCACCATCTTGGAGTGCATGTGGACCAGAGAATGGTGGGGCAGCCAGCAGGGCAGAGGAGCCCAGGGTGTGGGAAGGAAGGCGGCAGCAGGACGCGTTGGCTCCCAGCCACGTGCACAGATGCAGCTCTCTTACGAGTACCGGCCAGGACTCAGTGGATGTTTTGGTCATGTCAGGCTGTCAGGCCTGCCAACTACATTGTCAGCTCAAATTCTTCCTGTTCTGTGTAAGCCTTTACTTTGTCGCTCTATGTTTCACACTTGTGTGGGGTTTATTTCCTCTCGGGATTCAGGTGAACTTAGTGTGCTACTTATTTCATCATCTGATTATTTCAGTATATCTGTGCATACTCGGAAAATGCTTTTAGATGTTGGCCTTTCCCGCCTGTTAGTCCTTTTTATTCAGTTGTTTAATATTCTGTAAGATCCTCTCCTGATTATTTTCTAGAAATACTTAATGAAACTGGCCCCTGTTTTGTTACTAGAAAACTTATTTCAGGTTGGCATCTTTCACTGCTAATTTTGATCTTTTAAAAAAGTTTATTTTTTGGGTTTCTTTTTTTGGGATCCCTTATTACAGAGTGTTTAAATTGAATTCTAAAAGTCTGGACCTTTGAGAGGGAAAAAACCCCCACAATTTTCCAGTTTTGCTTTATGCATTTCAAACCTTGTTTTTAAATTTCTCTACTTCTGACTATATTTTACCCATCGTTAGACAACAGTAGATCCTTTTTCTTTGTGTTCTATCCATGTTTTCCAAGCCTAGAGCTTGCTTACTGGAACCCATCTGCCCAATGCTATGTGCGTTATGCCCGAAGGAAGGCTTTCAACCCATCTGTCCAATTTTACCACACCCTACAGAAATCCCAACATGAAATAGATAATGTGACTAGTTAGTAAACAAACTTAATAGATGTGGACGCTGGCGTGGAGTGCTGCCAGATAGTGTCTGCTATCTGATGCCATTTGATCCAAGTCCTGAAAAAGCAGACTGTACTTCTAGGTGGTCCTGCTTCTGAGGTGACTGGTGCTAGCAAGAGCTGTCAGTTGACTGCTAGCAGAGTGGAATCATAGGCTGCTACAATTTCAAGGAAACCCAAGATCCAAGCTTTGCTTACAGGGCAACGTTGAATAACAAATGCCAAACTCAATTTTGTTCTTTGTTCAGGGCTTGTCTCATTAGTCTGGTAGAGCACTAGAGAGAAGCGTGGGCATCTCAACTGCATGTTGCCCCTTGCCCTGTGATCACTGTGTGCCTCCCTGTGCCAAGTGCCCTGGAGATAGCAGGGGTGCAAAATCTCAGACTGGGATGCCTGGTCCGAGAGAGGAAGGCGATAAGAGTAGAGACACAAAGGTAAAAAAGCCATGGGATAAGTCACATCTTTTAACCAGGAGAAGGTTTGAAGGTGAAGGAAGACATCTGAAAAGGCATGGATTTGTAGATCAGCATGACATTTTTCAAAAAATTGTAAATATACGTTATGTGTGCCCCGGAATGGTAGTGGCAGATGAAGTATCTTTGCCCTACCAGCCCTACTCATAAAAACAGTAGGTAGATACTGGATAATTTTCTGCAAGAATGTTACATGCCTATATGAAAGGAACAGTTAATGTTAATTTTTTTTTTTTTGGATCAATTTTACCTGGTGATTCGAACAACTACTTTGAAGATAACAGCATATGATATGACAGCCATTGTTGATTTCCTACCATCTTGTTTTGAAACTGTATACTTTTTAATGTTTCTTTTTCTTTTTTATTCTCTTTAAAATAAAAAAAGAATGTTACATGCTTAGAGCTGTAGAGATCACTCCTGGTCACTGGAGGAGAATGTTATTAAGGGGCACAGTGAAAAGGGACAAAACTGCACATGTGTTTCAGGAAAGAGATCAGAACCAATCAAATTAAGCTAATAGAATTAATGAGGGAAGAATCAATTAGAATGATATTAATATTTAAAAAATCACTAAAATGAGCTGGGGATATAGCTCAGTGGCACAGCACCCGCCTGGCAAACACAAGGTACTGAGTTAAATTCATGGTACGCCCCCCCCACCCCAAATCACTAAAATAGCATGGCTATTTTGGTATGAGACAAGAAGTAGTTTAGAATTCATTCTGGGTTTCAGGTTAGAAAATCCCCATCAGTATGGGCATGAGCAATGGGCCTCTGATCGCCACTCCTTAGTGTCGTGGCCCTGGGAAGGTTTCAGGGACGAGATGTCTCAGTTCCCTTAGCTGGAAATGGAGATAACAGCAACCCTGAGTTCCCAGGGTTTTAGGAAAGTGCAATGTGATAACAGTTATTAAATTGTTTAAACACCTTGGTGCACAGCACTCACCCAGCTCCACTTCACATTTCGGTGGGACTTCCCACAGGAACCGATAAAGAGCAAATAAATTTATAGAAAAGAAAGCCACAAGAGGCCTGCACTGAAGACGTGTGTGTGTCTGTGGGCTGTTAGCCTGATTCTGAGATCAAAAGTGTGAGTAATCTTAACCACATAGTGTTCGAGGAGAGGAGGAAAATGTTGAAGGCTGAAACTTTGAGTAGCAGCAAACTTAGCAGGATAGAAAAGGAAGCCGAGATCAGGAAGGAGAATAAAAAAGAAGCTGGACCATAGACAGGAGGAAAACGAAGTGGTAGAAATGACATCTTAGTACAAAGGAACGTATGAAGAAGAAAAAAAAGTGGTCAGGTGTATGAAATGTGGTGCAGAGGTCAAAAACAGGAGAAAAAGTTATCTTCCTCTTACTGTTGGTTGTTTATGATGTCTGATGCAGTCTTGATAAAAAATGTTACCTGGCGTGTAGAAAAAAAGACAAATGTGCTGCAGTTCTAAAGGTTGTGACTTTTAGTAAAATCCATGCTATCTGTTCTTTAAGAACTGCATTTTTCTGAGTTAACATATTCATAAGGATCAATGAAGGTGTTTGATATCATGGCTACATAGTAATCCTTGTTCATATACAGTGATGTCATCAAGTCTTCATAGACTTTTGTGAATAAGCTTTTACATTAAAAAATGAAGAAAATATGCCAGGTGTGGTGGCACACACCTGTAATCCCAGCACTCAGAAGGATTGTCATGAGTTCAAGATCAGCCTGGGCTACGAAGTGAGTTCAAGGCCAGCCTGAACTGCATAGCAAGACCCTGTCTCAAAATGACATATCTATCTATCTATCTATCTATCTATCTATCTATCTATCTATCTATCACATCAATCCTCTGATGAGGTGATTTTCTCGTTTCTTATCCATCTGATCTGTCCCTTCCTTTCACCCCTCCTCCCTTTGTCTTTTATCGACTGTCCATTAAGTGTCAGGCAGCATATCGGTGGAGGCTCCATTGCATGTTCTGAGGAAGCCAAGCAAGGGAATGATTCCAAGGGGTCCAGACACTGGGCACCCTCAGTTAGGCAGCTGTGAAGATCTTTCTACAGAGTCAATGTGGCCTTAGATGACAGAGACAAGCAGCACCTTTCCACCTGCAAAGATTTGGACAAGAGGGTTCCAGACAGGAAGAAAAGTTGCCATCAACGTCCAGAGGCAGGAAGGTGCTTTGCACAATGGCGAGGCACGAGGGCAGCCGCTGGACCTGCAGAGTGGTGGTGAATGGGTGGACGCTTATTGTGAATACCACCAAATCATGGTGTAGGATGAATTTTAAAATGTGCAGTACTGTATTTCTTCCCAAAGCACTAAAAAAAAAAAAAAAAAAAAAAAAGAAAAGAAAAGAAAAAAGAAAACAAAGTGCTCATTGATGCTGTTCATTAATCTTGTAGTGAGACCTTGAACACACTGTAGACCCTGCCCTAAAATAAAAAAAAAAAAAAAAAGAAAAAGAAAATTACTCAAACTGTGTTAAAAATGGTGACGTCTTAATAATCTCAGAGAAAGGCTTTAAAAAGAGAGAAATTATCTCAGGAGCTTCATGAATACAGAAACTCTAGAGACCTGGATTATAAGTGTAGTGTAGCAAGTCATTTGCCACTTCTAGAAGGTTCCCCAGTAGGACATTTGTAGATGTTATGTTGAAAGCCCCCAACTGCGTGAACCTTTTGTATAGATCAGGTAACTGACATCCAGCGTGAACCTTTTGTATAGATCAGGTAACTGACATCCAGAGCGAGTGTTTATTTATTGAAAAACAAGGCCTGGGTTAGAGAGTACTTCGGCTACTTCCGACTCTCCCCCTTTGAGCCTTTCCCCAGGGATCACTTTTACTCTGATCACTTTTACATTTTTCCTGTCTCCACTCAACAGATTTCAGTGTGTCTTTTTTTCTGGTCCATCATCATTTCTGTTGTCATTTCGGCATTCGCTGCAGGCCTGTCCTCCTAAGTGTGCTGTCCACTACACGTTGCCCTTCCATAGGACACTCGGTGTAGCCTTAGCGCCTGCTGTGCGGCAGGTTCTGGGTGGTGCAGCA
The DNA here is from genome assembly GCF_000260255.1 of Octodon degus. Classification (NCBI taxonomy): domain Eukaryota; kingdom Metazoa; phylum Chordata; class Mammalia; order Rodentia; family Octodontidae; genus Octodon; species Octodon degus. The sequence continues at coordinate 21,269,972 of NW_004524598.1, read as the reverse complement.
CGCTTGTGCAAGCCTGTGTGCACGTGCGTGTGTTTCGTGTGTACATGCAGGCGTGGACACGTCCAGGGCTGTGTTTCTGCTCAATGCTTTTCTCTTTTAACATATTTAAATTGCTACATCTGTGAGGAAGGAATTACAGTGTTAATATTTAAATGACTGCAACATAGTCTTTTAGCTTCTTTATGAAAGGAAGAAAGCAAGTATAATAGAACATCAAAAAAGCTGATTTTCTACACACTCAAATTAGTCTGTTTAGGATGGATTAAGGAATGCACGACTGAAAGGTCGATCAGTAAACATTAAATTATTGATTATTTGAAGTGCCTATGCTTTTCCCTTTTTGCTTCATGTGTAAACCCATCCTCTTCATTTCTGTCTACTCTGTTTTTTAATGATTTATTTATTTATTTATTTATTTGGTACAGGGTTTTGCTACACAGCTCAGACTTGTAGGGATCCTCCTGACTCAGCCTCCCCAGTACTGGGATTACAGGTATGCACTGCCACATTCAATTTCAGTGACCCGCCTTGGACACCCAGGGTTCTGGGGCTGGCTGGCATGTGATACCAGGGTTTGAACCCGGGCCCTTGCATTTGCCAGGCAGGTGCTTATACCACTGAGCTATCTCTCCAGCCCTCTGTCCACTCTTGGGTATTAGGCATATTGCTCCCAGGCCTCATCGTACTTGCTTTGTTAGCCTGTACATCAGTGATGTTAGCAAGATATTGACCCAAATATTCAACTCACTAGAGACTTCTCATGTTGTAATGTTAAAATCATACATGATAAATTTTCTTGTATAATTTGTAAGATTTTATAGATGGATAACCAATAATAATATTTTCTGTAATGTATTATGAAGATAATAATATAAAATGTATTATACAAATATGAATCAATATCACATTTATACAAATAAATTACACAAACATAAATTTATTACAAATAACAATAAATCATACGCGTTCATTACCAATATAAATTATACACATTTATATAACTTTTTTCAAATAACTTTCTACAATACATATTCTGATTCATATTTAAAAGTTACCAGGACCTGCCCTGACCTCCAGCTTGCACCCCACACTGCGCCATCGGTATAACTGGGGAGCTGCCGTGCACTGTATTTTTGGCTCTTTGGAAGTAGACCACGTGATGAGCTGCCCAGTTGTGCAGTAATTATATTAAAAACTTGAACTTTCATCCTAAAACTTGTCACATTTTCTTTCTCAGGGCCAGTGATGGCTATTTGTCAGGTCTGTCTGGCCTCAGTAGCCAGGAGCCGCAGGCCCTCCTTAGCACACTCCCTGGACTGTCAGAGGATGAAGCGGCAGGTGCAGGGACGCCCCTTTGCTGCCCTGGCTTGCTCAGGCCCAGAGAAGAGGAAACATCCACACACAGTTTGTGGCCTCAGAGCTGACCTTTCTGTAAGGCTCAGTGGATGGCTGAGTGCTCGGGAGCCAGGCCTGAGGGAAGTACGGGTTACACCATGTCCTCAAGCCTGAAGCCACCACGGCATTGAGGAGTCAGAGCCTTGTGTGTGATCATTTAGAAATAGCACATGACGTTAAAGAATTTATATAAATGTCCACTTTCAAGTTTAACTAATTATAAAATAATACAAATATTCAAACATTTAATGTGTGAGGATGCATTACCAAACTATCTACAAATAGATGGTTTCTAAATTAATGTGCATTAGAAGGCAATATATCACTCTTTTATACCACCTGATGTAATCAGACAGCGAGATCAAGGTGATGCAGCTTTTAAATATTGTCGCGAAAGCTTTGTATTTCATAGCTACTAAAAGTCATGAAATTCCATTTTTGTGCGTAGAGTCAATAATGGGTTGTAGACTGTTTTTATTTTTATTTATTTATTTATTTAGTTTTTCTCTTTTGCGGAACCAGAGGCTGAACTCAGGCCCTTGCGCTTGCCAGGCAAGCACTTACTCTACTGAGCCATCTGTCCGACCCCCGACTGTTTTTAAATATATGTTTCAACATGATATTAGAAGTCAAAAGATGTGTCTATTTTCAACAGATATAATTCACTCACAGGCATCACATTATACTTCTTTTTTTGCACTTTTGCATTACTATATTCATAACATTCATTTGCCTTATTGCATACACTGTGTTTACATTATTTGCTGTAAAATGTTGTAGCAAACTTAGTTGTGAGTTTTGGGGATCATCCCACAGTATATATGTCATTACACACAATTTTTGATTTTTTTTCTTCTTAGAAAATTTTCTTTATTAATTTGATTGAGAAACAAATAGCAATGAGACAGTTTCAAAACTGATTAGTAGGGCAGTTCAATAATTAATTCATTGCACATTGTTGTCTTCATAGTGGTTATTCATAGTACACGATCCAGACCTGATATCCTGTGCAAACGCCATTAGTACAAATCTTTCTTCTCCTTCATAGCATAGTGATATGAAAACGTCATAGCATCGTGGTACATGTGCACCTATGTTTAGAGCAGCACAATTTATGATAGCTAAATCTTGGAAACAACCAAGATGCCTGTCACCTGAAGAATAGACGAAAAGGATATGGTATTTTTATACAATGGAGTATTACACATCTATAAAGAATGATAAACTTGAAGCCTCTATATTTAAGTGGGTGCCACTTGAAGATATACTCATAAATGAAGTAAACCAGACCCACATGTGTAAATATCGTATAGTCTCCCTAGTGTAAGAACTTAAATATTTTATTTACTTACTTTTAATGTTTTCGGTACCAGGTCTCACCATGCAGGTTGGATTCGTACTGATGCTCCTGTTTTCAGCCTTGCTGCACTGGAATTGCAGGTGTGCGCCACCTCGCCGGGGCTCAGTCACTGGCTCCGTGTGTTCTGTGGGGAGGGGCTGCTGTGGCACGTAGTGTCCTGTGCTGGCCTAAGCAGCCACTTAGTCCACTGAGCTGTCTCACAGGCCCTTAAATATCTTAAAGAAAGTACTAATATAAATGCTTTTCTGACTTGAAAGTAGTCAACAATATTTTCCAAATGAGTGTTTCCTAAACTGTACTTTTTAAACTTGTAAACCTCTGCATCCGTGGTACAAACATTCTTGAAGATTTATCAATTTTTACTTATTATATAAAAATTATGGGACTGGAGAGATAGCTCAGCACCATATAAGGGCCTGCCTGGCAAGCACAAGGTCCCTTGTTCTATCCCTGGTACTGCATACCGTGCTGACCCCAGAACCTGGCATAGCGGTGCACGCCTGCAATCCCAGGTCTGGGGAGGCTGAGAAAGGAGGATCACTATGAGTCTGAACTGCACAGTGAGACTTGTATCAAACAGTAAAAAATAAATTATTATTTTTTATAATTAAATTGATTTTTATTTTTAAAGTATTACTTTTATAACTATTAAAGTTGATTCAGAATAACTGTGCCACATTTGATTGGCTCAGCCATAATTACCAGCTAGACTCTGCCAGCAAGAGCATTCTGGAGCCTCCGCTCTGGAGAAAACTGTGATGCAGAGCGGGACCAGGGAGTAACAGTCATGGCCCACGCAGAAGCTCAACTTCTAAGGTCATCACTATAGCATTTATTTCTAAGGGCAGGCATAAAGGGAAGAAAATGATTTGGGGTTAATTACTTTACCAATCTTGTGTAATTATCATATATTTATACAATGTCAAGATTAATTCTGATAGGAATAACAATTTTTTAAAATATTTATTTATTTGGTATAGGGTCTTGCTGCACAGCTTGGATTCATTGTGCTTCTCCCGTCTCAGCCTCCACAGCTCTGGGATTACAGGTGTGCGCCACCACACCCTGTTTCAGTGGCCTGCTTGGTGTGGGGCTGGCATGGAATGAGATACCGGGGGTCAAACCCAGGTCCTTGAGCTTGCCAGGCAGGTGCTTAGACCACTGAGCTATCTCGAAGGCCCAGGAGTAACAATTCTTTATAAAGATACTTTGTTGTTTTGAAAAAAATT
>NW_004524598.1:21261524-21265888 GCF_000260255.1 Octodon degus | reverse complement strand
TTTAATTCTTTTTAATGAAAGATTCTTTCTGTATCACTGATTTGTTGAAGTCCTTATGCATTTTAAGTTATACCTTCTGTTGATTATACAAGCTACAAATGTCTTTGTCCACTGTAGGGCCTGTTTTTTCAGTCCCTATAGTTCATTTTAACTAACTCTGTTGCAGAAAACAATTAGAAATCTAGAGAAACACCCTATAGTAATCAAAACACTTAGCTTATCTGTAAACCATGCCAGCTCCTTAGGACAAATTCCTTGAAACAGGATGACTGCCACAAAAGGGGCATCTAATTCACGGTCACCGAGGGCTTTTAGAAATCGATGACAATAATTGTAGTTATAATAATCTTAGTCTCTATAATTTCATAGCATTATTCAATGACTGGAAAATATTAATTTTAATATACCCCACTTTATAAACTTTCCATCTTGAACTGTACATTTGAATTGTATTAGGGCCAGAAAGTACGCGCTATATAATTCCAATCCTTTTAAATTTGTTAATTTTGCTTTATGGTCAATATATAATCAGTTTTTATAAATGTATTATTCATGCTTAAAAAGAGCATGTGTTCTTTGTAGCAAGTCTAGTTTTTTTTTTATCTCTATCATGCCAAGTTAAGTGTGTTATTCAAAACTTCTGTATCTTTTGTATTTTCTTATTTTATGAAAGCTTTGTTAACTTTGTGGTTGTTATTATAGTATATCTATATTTTCTTATATTTTTCTCGATTTTCGCTCCATATATTCTGAATCCATGATGCTAGGTACATAATACTGAAAACTGTGCTAATTTACAGATAAGCTAATTGTTTTTATTACTATAGAGTGTTTCTCTAGATTTCTAATTGTTTTCTACAATAGAGTTAGTTAAAATGAACTAGTTCACCATTTCTTTGATATATATATATATATATGAACTCTATTGGCAGCGTACCATTTCTTCTCCCTGTTCACCAAAAGAAAAGATGTGCTGTGGTAGCTGCTGAGGAGATGCTGAGGAGACAAGGAGAGGCTTGAAAAGAGGTGGCCTCGAAGCTGGTTTTGATGATTAATAGAAGTCTGAAAGAAAAGGGAATCATAGAGACCTGTGGGGTTCTGTGGCCCAGCGACTGAACACGTTGGAAATGCCTGGGAGACTGGCAGAAGTTCTCCAGGAATGAAGAGTATCCAACTGATGGGCCTTTCAAAGAATTGTGAAATGTTTGCGCTTATAAATAAAGGCAATGGGAAGGATCTTGGTCCATCTTCCACACTAGCTCCTAAGGACAAATTCCTTGAAGCAGGATGACTGCCCCGGGGGCACCTGCATTTTTATTCACAAAGGGGGCATCTAATTCACGGTCACAGAGGGCTTTTAGAAATCGGTGAGAATGGAGCCAAGGGCTGAAGGGAGATTTAGTCAGGGAGGATGAAGAAGGCCCAGGGCTTTCCTGTGGGCAGAGCGAGCTCAGAGATGGGTGACTTGCTAACAGGGTCTGGCTGAGTTCAGAGTGTGGGGAGTCACGTGGGGGGGTGGGCTCAAGCATAAGGTAGGTTTGTATTTATTCCATCAAAGAAGTTCAGTTAATAAAATTACAGAGGGTCCCTTGCTTTGTCTTACCTTTGAAGTCCAAGGAATCCATTTGTGCCGTATTCTCCAAGTCCTTGTAATGGTTGTCTTTCCTAGCCAGAGCTAGTTTTCTGCATCTCCCCAGGTGGTTTGAGCATCTGGAACCCATTCTCTTTTCGCTCTATTAGCCAACATCCTGCTGCGTGCTATCAACTTTGCTTCGCTTTCGTCCTATTCCCCTGCATCCTTGTGGCCTAGAATGATACTTATTAAGTTCAAGGCCCAAATTCGCCACGTAATAGCTGTGTAATTCCTGACAAGTTGCTTAACGTCTCTTTGCCTCAGTTTCCTCAAGAGAACTTCTACAATGGTCATCAAAGACCAGTGAAAGCTAGGCGAAGTCATGCCTGCGAAAACATATGGAATATCTTTGCAGAAAAATGACAATTATTTCCCTTGCCATTATGATTCATAAATTCCTCAAGGGCTTATGTGCTTCTTGCTATCATGATTTTCGAAGGCAAGCCAAGGACAAACTCCCTTACCCTGAGCATCTTTTCTGTCAAGGTGGTTACTTGCACACAGGACAAAGCCAGCTTTCTTTAATTGCCAAGTTTAAGAATCTATTTTTTCTAAGTATCTCACCTTTAAAGCTTTGCGTTCACCAGCTTTTATAGATACCAGAAGCACCGCATTTTCCTGTGAGAACAGCAAGTCCCCTTCTTTTGCCCTTGCATTGTTTCTACCTAGTCCCTATCCTCCTCTCTTTCCTTCCCTTCCCCCAAGTTGACAAAAAAGACCTCAAACTCCGGTCACTTCAGATACCAAAAATCATGGCAGGCTGACTAATTTCGTGCAGGCTTTCTGGGAAAGCACCACATGTGCTGCAGTTTTGGGTTGCATAATTGATTTAATCTCTGATTTTAGAGAAATGCTGAACTCTTTTTGTAGGACTCTGCATACATTTCTCTAGGGCAAAAACTGTCCTACTTTTTTCACTCTGGTATCTGTTTAGTACTGGGCCATTTTCCCCCAAGACTTTCAACTACCCTCCGTGAAATAAATGAAATCACAGTTGGAAAACAGCTTATTGGACAGACTTATAACCGCAAGATAAGAGCCACCCATGCACTTTGCTTAACATTCTGCTCCCCTCCCCGCTTCCCTTCTTCTTGCGTGTGGCATCTTTGTTTGGACTGAGAGGGTGCTCCGCTGAGGGCTGGTGTTACCAGCAGCATACCTTAGTGCCATATTGGGAACATGAAGGCTGTGGGTTCTAATTCTTGCTCCTGCTTGGCCTGCAGCACCTCTGTGCAGACTTGCTTACCTCTGCGTTTTTACTTTCAATAATTTTTCTAAATTAAGTGTATGAAGGCTGGACTGAAAGAGGGTGCAGAGAGCTCCAACTCACCTGCACAGGCATCTTCTGGCTGACCAGGTAGATGTGAACTGCCTGTGGGAGGGACTAGTTTACATTGCCCGAAAGACCTACTAACCAAAAGAACAAATAGATAATTTTAAGTTCGTCTGTGTTTTTCAGACATAATTGCAAACTCATTGTTGGTTATGTTCTCAGGAAATTTCTAGACTAGAAAGTCTAACTTGGTAGCAGACAGCTGTTTGGGTACCTGACTGATCCACTACAGAGTTTGGAGACTGCTTGCTAAAAGTTATTTCCTAAACAACTAAATTGATAGTATGTTCTGAATATCGCCTTCCTAGGTCTGTATTGCCAACACCATTTTAGCAAGTTCCCTGGACAGTTCTCATATTATAAAAGTGACCAGTCATTGTGTTTATATCAGTAGGATAAGATCAGAAGTAATTCCCCATCTACTAAGTATCATCGCCTTCTGCCTTTATGTGTCTTTAAACTAGAAGTGAATTTATATAAAATAACTTCATTACTGGCTTAGTCAGAAACACAGATAGATCATTGCTCAAATAGAGTTTGTTACCTCATGGTCAGATGCTTCTGGGTACGTCGCTTACATTCTGAGCCTCCTCAGGGGTGAGTATGCACAGGTGGTCGAGGACCTACTTCTCGGGTCTGTGGTGCGGGTCAAATGTTAAAGTGCATGTGGAGGAATTTGTGCATCACATAGCCATAGCTGGCTCATCAGCCGAGTCCTACTGTAATAACGCCATGTGATATGTGAGATTGAATCTCGTTAGTTTGTGCAAACAAATATTGTGCTAGACTTGGTCGGGCTTCACGCTAGCTTTTGTTTTCTGTTCAGGTCTGTTCTGAATCTCATTTTTTCAGACCCTGGTAGCTTTCTTGCCAGAGAAGGTCATTGCAAGGCCCTGCTAAAACCTACCAAGTCTCTTAAAACAGCAATTGAGAACCGGTATTACAATCACTCCTACCCAAATTTATTTAGCTGAAATAATTCGTGTGATCAGGATAGGTATTACTAAGCTAGGAAAGTATATGACCTAATGAAGAAAGACCAGTGAATGTTGAATAACAGTCCAGTCTCCTGAGAGGTCTACTGAATCGCATTTGCCCCCTGCCCATTCGGCCTGCGTGGCTCCGTGGGCTGTTCTCCGTGCAGCTTCCTTTGTAGCATCACTTTGTACTCGCTCTTTACTTTCTGATTATTTTGTGTTATATTCTTTTCTTTGTAAACAGGTACTTTAGAAAATCCCTTAGAAAAGGAACAAAAGCTTCTGATTGTCCTTAGAGCCTCAGAGGGAATCTTTTGCGATCGTTTGAGTGGAATTCGTATCAGCCCTGGAACAATTGGTAAGAGTACAAAATACCTTTATTAAAATCAAATAAGTTTGTGTGTGTGTGTGTGCGTGTGTG
>NW_004524598.1:21245378-21261299 GCF_000260255.1 Octodon degus | reverse complement strand
AAACAGACAGACAGACAGACAGACAGAGAGACAGAGAGAGACACACAGAGAGAGAATTCATAGGACGTTTTCTAAATTCCAGGCACTCCTCTAGATAACATACTTATATTTCACTCTCTTATCCTCTTGTGAGCACTATTTTATGGATGTCAGAGATGAGGAGTGGTTGGCAAAAGGCCACACAGCTTTCATTGTCAAAACTTAGATTTATATCTAGATATTGCAAACATCAAAGTGTAGACTACGGATCATATTATCAACTATACATATTGTGCGGTTATTGATATATTTTATACTGCTAGATCTATAGGTTTTTAGAACTCATTTAGTATTGGCAGTATTTCCATTTCATACTGGTTTTGTACCTGACTAAATTTTTAGAACTGAGCTACCTAAGCAGACAAACACTGAGACTGCTCTTAGCAATGACACAAGAGCTCTGAAACTACTCAGCTCCTAGAGATGAGAGAATGTCCGTCCAGTTTCAAGTGCGGCCTCACCAGCTCTGTGCAGGCACTGCTAACGTAGTGAAGGGGAACACAGCAACTCTTCGTGGGAAACAGCTTCCCTCTCTGTGGTGGTGCACGTCCGTGATCCCAGCACGCAGGAGGCAGCAGAATAGGTGTTCAAGGCTAACCTGGCCTCAGAATGAGTGCAAAGCCGATGTGAACCTTATAGCATGACAGCCTCAGGGAAAAAAAAAAGTTCAGTTTTCAAAACTGAATTCTTTTTAATTTTTTCTTTCCTTCCACTTATAGAATTTTTCAACGAGTCAGCCCACTTACTTTCTTGTGTTTTTAAATATTATGTTGTCACATGTCTTAAATTACTATCACCATTCAGGATCCCAATTTAATTAATTAATTAATTAATCTATTTATTTTGAGGTACCAGGGACTGAACTCAGGACCTTACACTTGCCAGACAAATGCTTATTCTACTGCAGGATCCCCCCCCCTTTTTTTTTTTTTTGTGAAACCGGGGATTGAACTCAGGCCTTTGCACTTGCCAGGGAAGCACTTATTCCACTGAGCCATCTCCCCGGCCCCAAGGATCCCCATTTTAATGGTTGCCCACTAAATGCAACATTGCATTGGCTACTTTCACTGAAGTTGCTTTATGTTGTAGCACCAGAGAGGAGACCATTGTGTGGGATGTGTCCGAGCACTGGGAGATGAAGCATCAGGGCAGCATGTCCCCTGCTAACTTAGCTCCCGGACACCTACTACTGCGATTGCTTGGGTAGTACTTTGCAGTTTTCCAAGAGGTTTTCATATATGCTATTTGATCTTTTCAACAACAGACTATTGAAGAAGTTGGGAATTTTTCCCATTTGGTAAGCTAGAAGGTTTAGAATAAGAGCATTCGGGGCTCTCTCTGCCCTAGAGTGACCATGTTGGATCAAACTTTCAGTTAGGGCTCTACATGGGTGCCTGCCCTGACCTCTGATTTCAACCACGTGGTTAGACTCCTGCCTTGAAATTCTCTCCTGATGTTAGATTTAAATAAGTATCGAAATATTTGTTTTACTGCATGTTTCCTTTTTTATGGATCCTAAGTAAATGACAAATTTTAATTCTTTAAAATTCTTTATGATGGGGCCGGGGAGATGGCTCAGTGGAATAAGCACTTCCCTGGCAAGCGCAAAGGCCTGAGTTCAATCCCCGGTTCTGGAAAAAAAAAAAAAAAACAAAAAACAAACCTCTTTATGATCTCACTGAAACAACTACAGAGTAGTGTCACTTCACAGGAAAGCTTTGATGATTCGAAATGACCAAGAAATCTGTTTTTCTGGTCAATTGAATTTTCTGGATAATTCAAATTTAAAGACATGAGCTGTTTTTTGTTATAAACCTTGTTGTTGGAAAAAATCTCTGTAAGTTATTTCAGGACACTCCTGTGACCAGCTTTACTAACTTATGATAAGAAAAGATTTTTTATGCTGTGATAACTTGTGAAATATATGCCTAAAACCATATTAGGTGAAAGAGTGCTTCTGAGAAAGTCCTGAAGTGGGACTTTTAATGCCTCTTTCAGTTTTATCTTCTGTTTTATTTCTGGATTAGAATATGGAGCAAATTACAGATGTTGATATAAACAGTGATTAATTTCTAGTTAATAGAGATTTTATTATTTTGAAACATATTAAAATGCCAAGGTACATTACTGTTGTTTATTTCTTTTATTCTTGTACTTTTCTACTGAATGTTGGGAATTTTTTAGAATTTTGGATTACTCCTTCACAACAAAGTAGGGTATGCTAATCCCAGAATAGACAAACATCCTATTTAAATGCAGGAAGAAAATACTAAAGCTTCTAGTTTAATACACATACAAATATTTTTCAAAAATTTATTTGCCTAAAATAATAAATATTAGGGCCAGAAATTCATGTGCCCCAGTCATAATAGGATTGGCTAGCTTATTTGAGACAATACACAGGGGCCATGAAGATGACAAAGGGATTAAAACCCGCATTTAAGAGAACTCTGCTAATGAACTTACAAAACTTTCTGTCTAGTCGTTTTATAATTATAAACTAAAAAAAGGTTTTTACTTACCAGATCCTTCTGCTAATGTCTCAGTAGCTGTTCAAAAGATATCAAATCAATGGTATGTGAGATGCTGAGGTCCCCTGGACCTTATCTTTGTCATTTTTATGGGAAGTCACTATTGTCTACTTGATACAAATCTTTGACTATATTCATAGTCATCCTATTGTGATTATTTGGCCCATGCATGTTTAATTGTTTCTTCAGCTTTGTCTCCTCCAGACTCAAAGCTATATGTCTACCCAAGATGAAAATGCCTGGTGTCTATTGAGGGCCTTTAGGTTGAACCTCTAGAGAGTATCTCTGACTGCTGGAGAACAACTACGACCCTTTTCAGCCTGAAGAAGCCAGAGCAGGCATAACCTATAGTTCTCTCATGGCAGTTCAGGTTAATTTTTCAGAGGGGGGGATGTTGTAGGTAATTGAAATTAGATAGAAATATTATAGTCAGTCAAACAGGGCTAGGCCCTCAAGGAGGCAAGATGGAAGACAAGGTCACTTTGCAACTTGGAAGAGACAGACACCCCAATATGGGTCACACCTCAAGACCAGGACAAAAGAGAAAGCACAGCTATATAATTCCCTAGGGATGGGCATCAGGGATTGATATTCTAAATAGGTATCAATTACCTTGAAAGAGCTCAAATGAGTCACTAACCCAACCCTCAATAGGAAGAGACCCTTTCCCATATTCATACCCGCTTGCTACGTGACTTGCTTCCTCATTTGGTCCTGGATTTAATCCATTTTACCTGAGCAATGGTGCTTGTAATCCATTGTTGGCCATAATTTTGTCCCACCTCATGTCCACCTAAGCAAGTTCCCATGTCTTCTCCACCACCTTAGACCTGCCTCACCACAGAAGTCTCTGGAAGAGATAGCTTCCTGGGGACAACCCACTCAGCACCCCCCTTCTGTCCCTCTCTTGGACAGGAGTTTTCTTTCCTCCCAGTAAATATATTCTGCTCATAAAAATAATAAATATTTCCTAAAGAGTACGTAATTACAATTGCTGCCATGCAGATGGACTTACAGACCCAGCACTTCTAGAGCACTGTCATATCAGAGATGATGCTGAATATGGTGAAAAACACCAATCAAACATGTAAGAAAAAAACCCAAAGGAATAAGGCTGGGCTGTGTCAAGTATATAAACTGGTAAGACTTTAATTTGTGAGTCTAAAATCGATTTCATTTTGAAACAAAGGAAAGGCCCTAAAGATTTCTTCCTTGATATTGTACCAGAAAGCTAACCTCAGAGAGTAAAATTGGCCTTCCATCTTTGACAATTAGGTGCATAAAAGAAAATATCAAGCAGCATTTGAAATAGTTTTAAGTAACTTACATACTGAAGGGAAACAATAGCTCTTTGAACTGAAGTAACAACTTGAGTTTCCTGGCTTTTAGGTTATTATGCTGTGGTACGATATTAATTTCTCTGTAGAGGCTAGGTGTCATATCTACATGAGATGTATTCAATCTACTATACAACAGAGTACTTAAATATTCTTTTTTCTCATAAGTTGGACGTATTTATATGCAGATTCTGCGTCACATATTTTATGCAGTGACCTCCAAAGTGAGTTTCACTCATGTGTTCTTCATAATTTTGAAGTGTCTCCCTACCCACCTGTCGCCTCTCTTACTTTCAGGGGTCTATGGGAAGTTCCAGCTCCACAGTGCTTATCCTAAGAAGCCCTGGACGCACCTTGCTGCTGATATTGCCCCGGGGAATGATAGGTAAGGAGTGAATAGGGCTTTGGGTTTACTTTGTTATAGCATGACATTTAATTTTAAATGTAATTCAAGGCTGGCTAGACAAAAAAGGGATATCAGGGATTTGAAAATTCTTTATAACAAAACATGCAGGGGTGGGGGTAGAGCATCATTTATTCCAGGAGTAAACATTACATAATATATGTTTATTGTTTTCAGTAAAATCTGAAAAAATGTCAGGGGCCTGAGATAATAAATGGAGCATGTGTTCTGGGTTGAAAAAGTAGCATGTTACAACACAGAGAGAAACAAGGATGAGGTGAAGCGTGGAGTTTACTGATGGAATTTAATAACGCACACTGAAGGAGAGAATCGCTGGCCTCAAACTGACAGCTAATGAAAGAACAAACTCCTATGGACCTGCCCGGGCCCAGAGCACAAGACCGAGAGATAAAAATGATAAATCATAAATGGCTGGAAGTAGAAGCCAGAAACAGAGGGCTACGTATAGGTAGTTGTTCTTTTTATCAGCAGACCATAGAGGCTGCTGCAGAGGGAATAATGAAAACTGTCCCTGAAATACAAACAGCAAACGTAGGAGAAGTGATGTTTGATTTAAGCATGAAAATAATGATCGCTATGTTACATTATCCTCATGAGACAATAAAAAACATTGAAAAATATAAATGAAAAACCTGGAAGGACATATAGTCTTCTAGTCTTAAAATTCTCATCAGTACCAGTAATAGATAATAATAAAATAAATAAATATACAAGAAACAAAGATGATAAGCAAAGGACTGGGCAACCTGCCAAGATGCCACACACAAGTGAAAGTGAAGCAGACAACTGTTGCTTAGGAGGAACTGAGAAAAATGAAAAAAAGTTAAGGTGAGGAGATTAAACTAATTTGAAAATTCAAGAACTATATATATACATATACATATATATGTATATATATGGTAATATTTACCATATTAATGGTTAGTATTAAAATAATTTAAACATAACCCCATAAAAATGATACAGTAAAATCCTTAAAGCCAGACAAGTTTGAATAATTATTCTTATAATGACACCATGCTGTGTAATATTTGAAAAGCTAAGGTAATTAATTCAGATTTTGTTTATATGAAGCATACATAGATACAGGATGTGTGTGTGTGTGTGTGTGTGTGTGTGCATGTGCATGCACATGGGTGTGTCCTCTAGGCAAGTTTAAAACCAGAAGGGTGGGCAGACAGGTTGGAAAGTCCCTGCAGTCCTGAGGTGCAATTTCTTTTTCTTCTGGGAGATCTGAGATTTGCTTCAAGGTCTCCTTGCTGCTTAATGAGGTCCACCTACCCTAGTAAGGATAACCCCCTTCCTTAAAATCAACTAAGTGTGTTCATCCCATCTATAAAATACTCCAGAGTAATAGATAAGGGTTTGCTTGAATAACTGGATAGGATAGCCTCAAAATGTGGACACATAAATTAATCACCACATTTGGAATCTCAGATAGAAATGTGAGGGCACCGCTAGAAGGAGGACGGAGAAGGCACAGAAGAGTGACAGGAAATTCATACAGGTTAATTCTAATTCTAATTATAGAACTTAAAATAGGAAACATACCTTCTGGATCACAAGAAGGTTTAGAAAAGAGACACCCCCCCCCCCGCAAAAAGACATCTGAAATAGGGAAAGAGGCAAGGTGAAGAAAATGAAACCCAGAGAGCAAAACAAGAAGTTATTCAAGGAAAATATAAAGAATACACTTGCAGGGCCCGGGGAGATGGCTCAGTAGAATAAGCGCTTCTCTGGCAAGCGCAAGGGCCTGAGTTCAATCCCCAGTTCTGCCAAAGAAAAAAGAATAAACTTGCTAGTTGTACAAATAAAAATACCTTAAATTACCCCATAAGGAAAACTTGAGATAGAAATTAAAATGTAATGTGATGTTTTTAACTAGGGAAAATGCTAAAAAATTCTTCAAAATGTAAAGCTAAACATTAAATAGAAGAAATTTAAATTTAAGGCCAAAATGAAAGAGGCTCAAAATTATTAACAAAAAAGATAAAAATCCAAAAAAAAAAAATCAAATAGATAACAGCATTTTACATTAAGATTTTAGTTCCTAGCAAGATCCTGTCAGGAAAGTTTTATAACAGATAATATGGTATATAAATACAAAATCATATGTGTAATAAATATATGGGGAAATTGACAAAAACTAAAATAGTAATCTAAGATTTTACTTAACTCTTTTAATTCTTAACCTTTTAATCAGGTTGTAAAGATTTAAAACTATGAGTCATATAATAAATCCAACTTTGTTTAAGTTTATACAAGAGTACATACATAATTAAAACCATAATATATTTGAATATTTAAAGACTCAGACCACAAAGTAATAAACTGACTAAAACAGCAAATGAACAGGAACCTTAGTATCTTGGAAGATAAGGAAAAGATAAACAACTGCTATATCAAAGAGAACAGAAAAAGCTCCCCAAGAGAATAACTGGGGAATGATCAGTTACAAGAACGTTGGACATGAACTAAGACTGTACTTGCCAGCACATGAAATGCTTTCATAATTGAATGAACAAAAGTAAGGACACTAAACTATTGCTACAAGAAACCAGAAACAAGATGAAAGAACAGGAGCAAAATAACCAGTTAATCTGTTGAAATTAATCAGTGAAAAATAAAGGCAAAAATCAGTGAAGTAGAAGATAGGAAATTAATGAGTTGAAACTCTTAAAAAGAGTGGGTTACTGGGGCTGGGAAGATGGCTCAGTGGAATAAGCGCTTCCCTGGCAAGCGCAAGGGCCTGAGTTCAATCCCCAGTTCCGAAAAAAGAGCCGGTTATGGCCAGCGTGCTGATCAGCAGACCAAGCGCCTGCTCTGGCCAGCACAGGTCCTGTGTTTCGTGCCGGCCCCTTCCCTGGGCGCGCTGAGCCAGCGGCTGAGTCGAGGCGTAGTGGTGCATGCCTGTAATCTCAGCACTGGGGAGGCTGAGAACAGGATCACTACAATCCGAGCTGTGTTAGTGAGACCCTGCACCAAATACATAAATGGATGGGGAAAAAAGAAAAAAAAAAGTGGTTTAACTTCTAGGGACTTCAATTGTACAAAGAGTATGCAAAATTAGACGTGAGAACACAAATAGAATAAGTACAGAAAAATTAAAAGTGTATGAAAATAAGTATACATAACATTTAAAAATTTTTTAAAGAATAAAATTTTATATGCAGGAATTTATTTATTGATTTATTTACCTGGAATTGAACTCATGACCTTGCACTTGTCAGGCAGGCGCTGTGCTGCTGAGCTATATCCCTGAGGAGTCAGTCAGGGTTTTCAGAATCAACTTAAATGATTCCAGTTGGTAAAACAGAATAAAAGTGAAAGAACTGATAATAGTGAAAGGGATAAAATTATTAAAATTCATCCTAGAGAATACATTTGGCTCAGACATAAATAGAGCATGACCTTTCAATCTCTCTAATATCTATGCTGTAACATCTGTTTTGTAATAGCTTCCCAATTAATTTAAGGGCCAAGAATAAATATGTTTAAAAATCATACTATAGGTAATTAATAAAAATCAAAAACTTAAATGATTGTCAAAGATAAGTAGAATGGAAAAATTCTTCAAGCAGCAGCACGTAGAGTCCAGTAATTTATTAAGGAAAATGAGCAGAATTGTGTGAGATTTTTTAAAATAAAAAGTATCAAAATCAAATCATCATTAATTTAATTTATCAGAACACTAGACAGACATAGAGATGGAGGAAGGGGACAGGCGAAAGGGCAGGGGATGGAAAGGGACTCGGATGTGTCAGGCACTGCTACCAACTCCAGGTGAGGAAGGCGGACATCATGCGTGACAAATACGTGTAAAGCAGAAGAAAAGGAGGCCGATCAAGTGATATGATGCGGAGGAGGCATGCAAGGGAGTTTACATGTGCTCTGTACATGTTCCAGCCCCTCCCCCCGGGATGGTAAGCATTATGTAATACACACATGCACTAAGAAATAAAAATGCAAAAGAAAGAATAGACCTCACAGTGTAAAATGTGGTATTTCTGAATGTTAATTACAAAACGTAAAAGCAGTTGCTACACCCAGAAGAGTTTGCATATGTAGCAGTACAGATGGGAGGCCATTAGTTTTAATATATTAAAAGCTCAGGGACAAAAAAAAATGAATGTAGAAATATAATTTCTAATGATATTTCTAAATTGTTTCAGTATGTGAGTTTCAAAAGAAGTCATATATCTGGCTAGCATATTTTGAGTCGACAAACATAAGGAGGTAAAGATGTGCATATTGGAACTAGTATGATCTAGTCGCTTGGTATCTCTGCATGCGTATATGTGGACAAGATACCTAGAAGGATTTACAGCCCAGAAAGTGCTGTATTGGTGAGGTGGCAGGTGCCTAGTAGCTTAATGTGGTTTTTCTATATACAATTTTTTTATTAACTAGATATTACTTTTGTAGTTATTGGAGATAATCATTGAGAAGTTTTGTGAATACATAATCTATATCAAACATTGAACTATGATCTCAAGATGCAATAGCAAGCAAAATTGGATGGATGCCTTCAGATGTCAACCAGGAGTATTGAGTGAGTGTGAAATTATATCTACGATACATTCCAGGAAGAAGGGTGAGGAACCCACCTGTGTGCAGTGACCTCAGGGAGTGAGGCTGGATAGAGAAGACTGTCCTGAGGAGAGACTTCAGAGGTGGGGACCGGCAGACGACGGGCCTTAGTGAAGCAAAGCTGAGTACGGTGGAAGAGTGCTCTAGCTAGAGCAAATACCTTTTAATCGTTCAGCAAGTGCGAGGAATGCTCCGTGCGAAACGTGAATTAGAAGGGTTTGCTGGCTTCTTGAGCTTGCAATCTTAAAGCGAGAGAGAGGGGAATAGTGAACAGGCAAGCACAAGAATTTGAACACTACAGCTGCAGACTAGACTGGGTGCCAGCGAGGAAGGCAGTAGGGGCCAGGACTGGAAGTGGCTGGCGTGGAGAACGCGAAGGTTGCAGCTTTTGACACAGGATGAACACGACAGGTCTCGCTGGTCAAGGGAAGTCTGAGCTGAAGCCGGATGGTAAGAAGCAGCCATCTGTGTAACGTGAATGGACAAAAGTGTACCAGGAAGAAGGACATACTGTGTGGCCCCGAAGTGGCTGTGAGGAGGGAGGGGGCAGGAAGGAGGTCAGTATGGGCAGAGCAGAAAGGTGGTCAGTTTTGGTAGAACGGGGTGATAAGAGAGTAGTGACATATGACAGGCAAGGTCCTAGCTCGCGGGCCTTCTTATTCAGGCCTGAGAGATCCAAGTGGAAATTCCTGAGTGTTTTATGTAAATAATGAGATCCAACTTGTGCTAAGAAATAGTCCTGGCTTTGTAGATGATAAGCTGAGGAGCTAAGAGCAGAGGTTCCGGGATGTCGAGACACCAGTCAAGGGCAGAAATCACGGTGGCTGCGAAAGTGGAGGAGCTGGTGGAAGCGGGCAGGTGAGGAGGGTGTGCTGATGATTGCGCGTGGAGGAGGCGCAAGCAGAGCTGCAGAGGGCCGGATTGCGCAGCCTTTGGGTGGCAGACAGGCGGAGGTGAGGAGCCTGAGAGGCGCGTGGTTTGTCTCGGTGGAAGGCGGCAGGGGCATGCTAAGTGGGAGGCACCGAGCGGAGATGTCACGAAGGCCACTGGACGCATGACTTCAGGACTCCGAGGGAAGAGGACTGGGAGTCGTCCTCCTGGAAGCGGCTGATGTCGCGAATCAGAAGGCCGGAGGTGGACGGAAAGTCTGGAGCCCAGGGCTGAGACTCGGGCCACTCTGCATTTTCAGGCTGTAACAGAGGAGCTGGAGTAGGAGATTATGAAGGACCAGGGGCTTGGGGCGGGCCTTGCGTGGAGGGACAGGAAAGCAGAAGGGCTGCACCCCTGTTCCTCTGATCCGGGCCGTGTGCCCACCCGTTGGGAGGAGCCCCCGAGAATCGGAGGTAAGGACGAGGACTGGGGGCACCAAGCCACTGCTGATGTTCTCGAGTCCCTTTAACCCCCGTGGGCCACGGCTAACATTACACTTCTTCCTGGAGAGGACATAAAATCACAGAAGCAGCAGTTTGGGCCACAGTTTCCGCCCAAGTGCGGGAGCTGCCAGAGTGTGTGCGGTGACTGTGCAGGCTTCCCAAGTGGTGTGCTCCCGAAGATGAGGGACCTGCCCCACTCAGCGCGGCCCTGCGAATGACCCTGCTCCGGCTGACATTGTTTTGAAGTCTGCAACAGGCCTAGGAAATGCGCGGGGCTGCACCTGCGCAGAGCGCTCTGTCTCTGTACCTCCCCCGGCGCCCCGCAGCTTGCACGGGCAAAAGCTGATACACCACGGAGAGCAAGGAGGCGTGGGGCGCTCGGGACAGCCGTGGCGCTGAGGCTGCCAGTCTGTGGTGCTCCAGGGTGCCCTCCGCAAACCTCCAAGAGCGGCCCTGTGCCAGTCCGGTATTTCCGGCTGAACTGGACAGAAGAACCCAAAGCTGGGTAGCAGCTGTAGGGAGGGATGGGGAGAACGCTGTGAGGGCTGTGTGGGGAGCGGAAGCTGGCGGGACAGGCTTCCACGGACTTGCTGCGGGCCGGAGAGATGGCTCAGCGGGGCACAAGGTCCTGAGTGCGATCCCCGGTGGGGGTGGAGGGGAAGAGCTTGCTGGGGGTCAAGGCTAAATTCTCTGGTAATATCAAAAGTTTTATTTTTTGCTATAAGATAAATATATGGGAGAGGGTTTATTAGAAGAATTCAACCCAAGCCCGAAGGCTGAGAAGAACTGTGATATGATTTCTGCACGCTAGCGAGCAAGGGCAGCTGGTAATTCGACTCATTTCCAGCCAGAAAGGCTCAGGACTCCAGGAAGGTTTGTGTAACTTTCAGCCAAGGGCTGAAGGTCTGAGAACCCCAGGGTAATGGTTCAAGTGTTAGAGCTCAAAGCCAGAGATTCTGGGGTTCTGATGTCCACAGGGAAGGCAAGGGAGTCCTAGCTCCAGGAGAAGGCGAGAGAGGAAACACCTGGCGTCCTGTGGTCCAAGGGCAGAAGGGGATGTCCCAGCTTCCGCAGAGATGATTCGCCTTCCCTTGCCCTTGGCTTGGTCCAGCTTCCACCGCAGCCCTTTGCACTGAAGGTGGATCTTCTCCTCAGTCTCCCTGTTTACCCAATGGTCTCCCCGGGAAGCACCCTCACACATACACCTCGAAACTACACTTCAGCAGATTTCT
Organism: Octodon degus; assembly: GCF_000260255.1. NCBI lineage: Eukaryota > Metazoa > Chordata > Mammalia > Rodentia > Octodontidae > Octodon > Octodon degus. The sequence goes on along the minus strand of NW_004524598.1, from coordinate 21,249,773 downwards.
ACCTATTGCTTACTCCGGACAAGTTGAAGCCTAAAATTCACCGTCGCAGATGCACTGGAGAGGAGGTGCTTGCCTGGGGACTGGCGTACATCGAGGATGCATGCACTGTTCACTAGCCGAGAGCTAAACTTGGGGGAAAGATTGGGAATTCAGATGTGGTCGTGTTGAGTGCGCAGTGCTCTCTGATACCCAAAAGGATTTGTGAAGTAAGCGTTTCTAATAGGGATCAATAAGAAACTTTAATTGTAATTAAAAGGTTAGCGAGATGGAATTTGGCAGGAGCCATGTGAATGGATTTTTCTTATAAGAATGTGTTAAAAACCTGGTTCAGAGTCTGTCCTACAGGCTATTTTGAAAGAAATTCCATTTTATTAATTAAAACTTATCCATAGTCATTAACTAGCTACCATTTACTGAGTTCTTATCATGTAAGTTTGCTATGTGTCAGGCCTCTGCCAAGATTTTTATATGCATAATCTCATTTAAATCTCTCAGTGCTCTAAGTTAGGTATTATCTGCATTTTATGACAGGAAAACTAGGGATGGAGAAGTTAAATAAAATGTTCAAGCTAGATGGCTAGGAGTTCTTGCAGCTTTATTTTTACCCTGGTTGGTATAATTCTACTGCTTGTGTTATACACATTGCAACTATTATAAATATTTCTCGTTATCTGGAGCAGTATTTTCAGGGAGATGATATAGATAATGTGTAGTTATATGTGCAGCATGATTCTTTCAGAGCTATTCTTTCCTTTTAAACATTTAAAAATGATTTGAGCTCCACAGGGAGATGTGAAAATAGTTGCCTTATACTGTGGCCTCGGAATTCACTGTAACGTCTCACCAAACCACAGAACGTTAGCAAATCTGGCCAGTTGACATCAATTACCCGGCTTTCCAAGCTGTGTTTTAAGCATTTACCTGCATTCTTCTTTGGGTTAGATCAATTCAAGAATGCCTTCCAACATATGTGGGGCTATTTCATTTCCTGTTAACCTCTTCATGAATCTCATGAATAGAATCAGAGATCTGAACTTATTTATATATGATTGATTTATTTTATAAATAATATTAGTGTGAGAGGAAATGTTCCATGTTAACATTATAAACTTGAATTTATTTCTTGAACTGTCAGCAAAGAAAGCTTAGCAAAAGCATTTAAAAACTTTAATCACTTCCTGTTTAGGCACCATGTACCTGGTGTCTATACTAGCCTTACACTGGCGCCCTGAGTGCTTAACAAATGAAATTTGAGATTAGATGTGACATCCTTGCGGCCCTTTTCACCTTCACACACCCTGCTGTCGGGGGCTGTGCTGCACGTTGCAGGGCTCTTACCCCCAACACACATTTCTCTTCTATCAAAACAATGCAACACACAGATTTTGATTCCCCACTCTGGTAACAGCAGGTTTCTTTATGCACAGTCTTTAGCCCAGGTGTTGGAACAAAGTGTGCCACATACGAGGTAGTAGCACAATAGTGAGGATTCTTTTAGTTGGAGGTCAAAGTAAAACTAACCTTCTTAGTCCATGCAGAATATTGTACTAGGCCCCCTGCTTTACCCCAACTCATGCCACTCATATTTCGCTACTTCAACTTCATTTTTTCTTCCAGTGAAGAATAGTTTCTTCACTCTTGTTGGCTACAGAGCTGTTGAGCTTTTCCTAACTTCACCACTGTCGGGAGCGTTATCCTGCACTCATTCCAGGAAAGGGATTATGAAAAACAAGTCTCAGCTTTGAGACGGGTTTATGGGCCTGCAATCTGGATTTCTCTGTAGACTCACTTAAGTAGCGTGGTAGAAGGAGGGAGTTCCTCCCAGGGAGGCATGATCGATTTCCTGGCATGAGGGAGAAAGGAGGTCAGCAGACGCATAATTGATATCTACTATGGCTATTACTCTTGTCCCCATCATTTTAACGTCATTACAGAATTCAATTTCTTCAATACCCAGCAGTCTAATGCAGACTGAGAATCCTTATGTTTGAGTTTCACTAACAAAATTTTAATTCATTTTTTATCTTTGCCATTTGATTTTTTAACTTTTTAATTTTTATTAGTACATATTTGTAGTACATCACAATTGCATTCATTGTGAAGGGTTGGTACACGTATATAACACATCTAAATTCTCTTTTAAACCTCTTCGCACTCCTATCCTTCCCTAGAGACTTAGAAAATAAAAGGTTTCTGTGCTGGTGGAGTTCAGGAGCCTGTGGCCATCTCAGTTTCTTAGGAAATAACACTGTGGAATCTGTTCAGCAGTCAGTGTCCATCCGTTTCTCTAGAAAAGACATCTGAGGCTGTGGCCAAAATGTGGTTATTATAATTAAAATTTCCCAAAATGCAGTTTAAAACTTTAAATTGTAGATGTTTATATACCAATATTTTATACATGGTATAAAAACTCCTAAATCAAGTTGGTAGTTTTGTTCTTTTTGCAACTAAGTATTATATTTTTGACTGATAAGCATTATATTCTGAACTAAGTGTACTGTTAATGCCAAAATAAAGAAAACTGTGCTGATTAGTTTGTTCATTACTTAAAGAGTTATCCTTTAGGAGACTTCCACAGTGATGATTTTGAGTTTCCTCTCTGTTTTTGTGTGGTTTCCATTTAGGTCCAATTATTTTGCAAACAAGTCTTTTATTTTTTCATTCATTATTTAGGTCTGTGGCGCTCACAACGTGCAGGCTTCTCTGCTTCCCCATAGCTATGGGCTGTCATTAGTATTCATAAGGAGTACGGGATTCAGCTGGAATCCTTACTCACATAGGCATTGCTAGGATGTCTTAAAATGATGGAAGGGTAGCCATAACAGGGAAGGCAGGGACCAGGAATCATGTGTGTTGAAATTTAAAGAAAGCTGGGGTATTGATAGTGGGTTACAATTTTCTCTGAAGTTATCACTCTTACTATGTGGAAGTGGATATGGAGGGTGTCCTGCTCCTTTGATAGTGATGATTGTTCTCCTGGCATATAGAATCTCCACACTTTAGGAGACTGGAAGAAACATAATTTTCATGAACTTGTAAGATTTTAGACATTTTAATGGGCAAAGGTCAGTTTATTCTCATTTATATTTTTAACATAAAATTTGTAAAAATAATTTCAATAATCCCCTTTCTTTCTCCCCCACATGAATAGGTGTTTTGGGGAGTGCATAGTGCATATGCATCTGGATTCACTGAGCTTTACATAAGGATATCAAAGTTGGATAGGGAGAGAAGTTAAGAGTATAAAAACAGTCACAAGTCATTAATATTTATTATGTGAAAAGTTTACTGGTATAGAAAATGTTAGGCATTCAAACTCCTCTGAAAGACTTCTTGGAGCAAGATAAGTCAAGCTGGATTTTAGGAATGAATGGACCGAGGAGGAGGGTGTGCGAATTCATCTAGCTAGAGTGTGGGAAATGTTTTTTTCCCCCTAATTCACATTTAAGTGCATTTAGTAAAGTATGTTCTGTGGAGCTTGCCATGTGCATAATGACATGTATCTTCTCTCATGCACTGGTCCAAACTTTCTCTGAATTCCAAATGGGAATAAGTTCAATTTTACATGTAAGGAGCTTGTCAGACTACTATAGTGAAATGGGGAGAACCAAAGTGGTAGAGCATAATGAGTGATAAGATATACCCTCTCTGGGATCTGGAATCCAGACACCTGGACAAAACAGCTTACCAAATAGAAAAAGCGAAGGAACTGATGGGAAAATTAGATGCTACAGAGAAATAGGAGAACTAGATTATGAGAGAGAGAGTGAGAGAGAGAGAGAGAGAGAGACAGACAGACAGACAGACAGACAGACAGAGAGGCAGAGACAGAGAGTAAGTGCAAGCTGGGCATTTACATCGTCTCTTGGGTAGGAAACCTGTCTTTGTATTCACAAGGCAATGTCCAAGGTTTGGAAACTCTAGGGAGAAACAACAGCCCAGTCCAGCAGTACTAGCTCCAAGAAAGCCTGCAGCCATTGTAAACTTCAAAAGCAGCATGATGTTTTACTTTAAAAGTAACTCCTTCCACATGGCAGGCAATGTTGTATAGGAATCTGGTGCATCCCTGCCACATTGCCAGACAGTGTTTAATCATGTGCTATTTGGGGAAAGGGCTGATTACATAAGGATGAGCCTCAGGACAACTTAAAGCAACATTACCTCAAGCTTTCCGGTCTCCCCTCCCAAAGTGACTGGGTGACTACAGGAGGCAGTCACAGAGAGGATGTGGGCTAGACACAGACCCCTGAGAAGTTTCAACTTGGGCAGGGAAGGACAGGAGGCTCCAACATCTCAGCGTGTGGGGCTGTCAAAAGTGGCTGGGTCCATGATGCTGGCAGGAGTTAAGCATCTGCGTGGCCCTTGCCCTGCTGCCTTCATCCAGGACGGGCTGGA
>NW_004524598.1:21229758-21244917 GCF_000260255.1 Octodon degus | reverse complement strand
TCCTTCTCATCTTCTATTTCTTCACTTTTCAAAATTTTTCTACTTTTATTCTCTCATGCCCCACTCTCCTCTATCTTACTAGTGGAGTCATAACATTTTATTATTTCAATAGCTAACTTTCTGTTATCGCTGTTGAATTTTTTTCTGTTGTTAGAAGAAGTACAGTTGTGACATTAGTAGATATGTATGTCAATATATGGTTAGTCTCAGTGTGTGAACTATATTTGTAGATCATCTTAAAAAGGCTAAGGGTGACACATTATTAGTTCTTAGGGTATGTCAATATCATTTGTCTTTGATGCCAGTCTTGTTGCTGATGTATTTCATCAGCAGAGTTGTTAGTGTCAATGGGTAAGTCAATATCTTGAATATGTTTGTGTCATTAAGAATACTCTGGTCCATTCCTAGAGCACTGGGAGCTGAGCCACTTGTACTGCATCCTCCCCTTCAGAATTAATGTTGGTGATCAGAGGTTGGGGCAGAGGCAGCGGCTTATACTTAGCCAAACTCAGGGTGAAAAGCAGACACCATTAAAGAGATCGCCATAGTCCACTAGAAGGGCCCACAGACTTCAACACAAAACACAACAAAAAATAAAAACACACAAAAATTAGAAATATGAGAAAACGACGCAATGAAATGCTTTTGAAACATTCAGTTACCCAGAGATTCTCTATGTTACATGTAAGGGTAGACAATCAACAGCCACACAGCTGCATTATTTGAAAGGGTGATATCGAAGATTAAAAAAGCCTAGATAAGTGATGTGCTTGGTGAGCTCAAACAGTTCATAACTAGATAGTGTAATTAATAAAGAGATCAGTGATTTTTTAGAAAACATTAATAGAAAGCTAGATGAACAACAACAACAAAAAAATGATACCAACCCTGAATGGCCAGCTTAGCAAAGAATTAGAGCCCCTGACAAGGTAACAAGCGGAAATCTGAGAAGAGCAGCAGTTATTTGTCCCATAGTTACTCTCCTCTCATTGCTGGGACAAATACCTGATGCTCAAGTGAAGGAAGGAAAGGTTTATTTAACTCACAGTTATTCAGTCCTTGCTCAGCTGGCTCCAAGGGCAGAGAGGCACATGGCTGAGGGCAGCCTTATATGATGGCGGCAGCAAAGAGCAGAGAGAAAAATGGGGGAGGAGCAGCAACAATAGCCACAGAGCAAGTCTGTCTCCCTTATGTTATATTCAAGCTATCCACCTCAGGCTGGGTATAGTACTCACACCCATAATCCCAGCCTTGGGTCACCCATAATTCCAGTGGATTATGAGTTAATCACACACACTCTAGAATGACTAAACTACAACGACTAGACCCCAATGACTACATGAGGCTTTGGGGGACACCTAGAGACAAACCATAATGAACACTTCTAGTTACTAGAGAAATACGAGTTTCCAACTCTCATTTGCCTTATTGCAGCAAGAAAGGATGGTCACAATCAAGAAACCAAGTAATAATAAATGCTTTTGAGGCTTCCAGGAAGAGGGCACCCTTGTACACTGTTGGTGGGGATGTCCCCTAGTATGTCCATTATGGAAATTAGTGTGGGGACTAAAATCTTAGACTAGAAATTCCATTCGAGCCAGCTATCTTCCTTCTAGGTATCTTCCCAACGTGTGGAAGGCATCACACTGCAATGATATCTACATACCCATTTTTATGACAGGACAAGCTAATAATAGCTAATCCGGAAAGCAGCCTGTATATCTGCCAGCAGATGAATGGATTGATAAAATGTCACTTATGGGTAGTGGAGAGCTACTTTGCCATACAGAAGAGTAAACTTGAGTCATTTGTAGGCAAATAAACTTCAGTTGTTTGTAGGAAAAACCTTGAAACCTCAGTGAAGTAAATCAGACACATGAATTTAAGTGTTGCGTGGTTTCTCTTATGCGACCCCCAAATATAACTAGAGAATAAAATAAAATATGAAAGGAGTGGTCTCGAGATAGCTCAGTGGGCTGAAATGCCCACTTGGGCAAGCTTAAGCAGGCGCCCAGGGACTGCGGCTCCATCCCTGGCACCACACGCAGCGCCAGCCCTGCCCCCAGGGTAGGCTGAGCTGGCCACAAAAAAAGAAAAAGAAAATAGGAGAGAAATCTTGTGAATAAAGGAAAGGGACCAAGATATGGAGGGAAGGGGACAAGAGAAGGGAAGACAGTGAAAACAGGGTAAAATGGGCTATGTACCTGTTCCAGCTCTCCACAAAGAATGGAGACTGTGTACTGACAATGTGGATGATTAAAAATAAAGCAATGGGGCTGGCCAGATAGCTCAGCAGACTCAAGTGCCTGCCGAGGCGGGGAGCAGTGGCTGGGGTTCAATCCCCAGTGTGCTGTGCCGGCCCCACTCCAGGGGCGCAGAGACAGCGATTGAGACTGGGCGTGGTGGTGCACCTATAATCCCATCGCTTGGGAGGCTGAAAACAGGAGGATCACTATGAGTCCGATCTGTGTAGTGAGACACTGTAGTACTGTACTTAATACATTTAAAAATAAATAAAAATGTAGCAATAAAAACACTGTAGTGATAGTGTCTTATGAGGATATTTGAGCTATACAAATAATAAAATGACTATATGATAATACATGGCATAAAAAAGGAATGATTTCAACTACAATAATTTTTAGTTGGTGTGATTTTATAGTCATAAGTATATTTTCTTTCTTAAAAACATTCTTTCTGTAACACACTACCTGCTGAGTTATAAAATTAAAATTTTATAGAAAATAACTAATAGTCTCACTACATGGGCCAAAAAATAACATAACTTTTTTTTTGGTGGTACTAGGGATTGAACTCAGGATCTTGAGCTTGCCAGGCAAGCACTTATTCTACTGAGCTGTCTCTCCAGCCCCTCAACATACATTCTTCCTGCCTTGTTTTTTCTGTGTACACTTTAGCTTTGTTTTAAAAATGCAACATATTATTTTATGTCCTTTCCTTTAATCCAATATATCATGAAGAAAATTCTTTTTAATTCAGGGCTCCCCTATACCATACTTTTACAATGGCGACAGAATATACCATTGTGTGACTGATAGACTTTTTATTTATTTCCCAGTTTTCCATGATGTTATTATGAAATACTAGAGTACCGCTTTTCTAATTATAGTTAGAAGTTGAAGAATTAAAAATCAGGCAAGGTGAAGTTATTTAGTGGAGTGAATTCGGGACTTAATCTGGAGTCTTTGTCCCACATCCATCTGGGACTACATTCAGTTAGGTAATTTTGAGTTTTACTATTTAATATCCTCATATAATAATTTATCTGGCTTTCCAACTGAGCATTTGTTTTGATATAGTGGCACATCGGTTCACAAGTTTCCTTCATCCGTGACTCTGGGGAGGGTGGTTGCGCTTGTATCTGGGCAGGGTAGGCAGCCAGGGCTGTGTGCCCCACCACAGTGGAGCTGTTGAATGCAAGCAACGTTTTGCTGAGCACTGCTTTCTGCAAACGGAATCGTTCACAAACAGGGCCGATTGCGAGGCCAAGCGCTGCCGTGTTCCCCAGCTGCATTTCTTAGGGCGTCATAGTGAATCAGGAATAGAGCTAAGGCTCTAAGGTCCTTCAATAAAATTACATCCATTTACAGTATTTGATCTTTGTTTATCTCTCTAACATTAGGCACATAGATTGCAACTGATTACAGTCTTTATTTCATAACAGATTCATACTATTGCCCTGCATAGAGCCATCTAGTTCTCTACACATGCAGTGGGCTTTAAAAATTATATCCTAGACAAGAATCTAAGTTATGATTTTAATAGAAACACATATTTTACTTATTAGCATATCTGCAGAACCTACCGAAGGACCTGCCCTTCTCCAGTGGTCCTGTTAATGCATGTTGGGATGGTTTGCACACAGCTCACTGGTTTGCTTGGTTGAGCATTTATTAGTAGAAAAGATTCTATTACTAAAGCTTGCTAATATTCAGACATTAGCTAGAGAGAAAGGAAATGAAAATAAGCTCACTCTACTGAAGTTGGGGAAGGCTGTGAATAGAGAATAAAGCCATCATAGTCAAGGCCACAGTGACAGAGTGAAGAGAACACTTATTAAATGTGAAATTTTAAAAAATGTATAAAGCCCACATCATTTCATAATGTGATGAAAGCATAATGATTGGAATAGTGTGTGGTCAAGGAGCACATAGCTGGCAGCCCACACATTGGGCTGGATGTTAGAGGGAGCCCCTGGTAAGCACTGTGCTTTTCCACGGAGGCTCTGAAGCTGAGAAATGTTAGATACTCCTCGTCATCGGCAGCTCAAGGGTTCACACTGGGATCTGTCTGATTGCAAGGAGTTGAGGCTTTAATGCAAAATGGCAAATTGTCCCCAAATGGCAATGTTAATACAAACATTGTATTTAGAAAAGCATGAGAAAAATTCTCCTTGGAAATTCCTTTATCATTCAAAATTTTTCTCAATTAAGAAGGAAGAGTGTTATTTGAGAAACCACGTGAGGATGCACACACTAAGCTCTAGAACTCCCACCAGTTCTGATTCCATGGCCTTATGCTTCCTGACTAATGGAATATCTTTAAGGTCCCTGTAACATATATATTTCCAAGACAGCAAGTGGATTCCATGCATTGTAAATGTTTTTGCAAAAGCTGTTTTTTTTTCTGTCTTGTTTTATTTTGTTCTCACCTTCCCTTCTGGGGTTGTTGGCTGCACTAGATTTCTTTGTCTCTTTCTGGATTCGTTGATGACCTGTGTTGCAATGTGCATTTTCCCCCTCCCTACTGGTTACAGAATTATAGTCGAAGACGCAGTGGACTGGAAACCCCTTGAGAAAATCGTCCTTACATCCTCTTCTTATGAGCCGCATGAAGCAGAGGTCCTCCCTGTGAGAGAAGTCAAGGGCCACCAGATTGGGGTTCGTGGGCGTCTCCAACACCGGCACATCGGTGAGGCTTTGAGGTTCTGACTGCAGTTCAGCACTGAGTGCCACACGAGCATGCATTCAGCCTGTGTCTGGAGTTCTTGCGTCTGCTCACTACTCAAGGGAAAGACCTTACCGAAGCCCTGGGCTTATTCTAGTAGGCTTATCTTCTTTTTCTTTATTCATTGATTTTTTTTTATTAATATATGTCTGGGCTACCTATTCAGTACATTTGCCATTGGGAATTGGCATTTATACATCATGATTCTTTTTACATTCCTCTTTATTTCGTTCACCTCCCCCAACCTACTTCCCATTTCTTCCCATTTCCATGAAGACTGTGTTTCCTATCTTCTCTTATATCTTGCTCTTTAAATTATCTATACTTTGCATTCCTCATACAAGAGAAAAAATATACAGCATTTAACATTCTGTGTGGTTCAATTTCACGTAGCACATGGTGTCACAGTGAACCCGGTGTCTTGCAGGTGACCCACATCTTTATGGGTGAGCACTACGCCTTCATGTATACACACACCACATTTCCTGCATCCATTCATGTGTTTCTAGGTGGGTCAGCAGCATCCACGATTGAATGACTAAGAGTGGTGCTGCTCTAAGTGAGGGTACACTGTATGTGTCACTATGACATGAGATCTTTCAATCTTTGTTAGTCTTATTACTTAATTTTTAAATAATAAATAGATATGAAGGATTTAAAAATTCAGTATGCAAAATATAAAAGAAAGCTTAAAAATTTCACTCAAGGTCGCCGGACAACCTTTGGCACTGCTAGACTAAAATTTAGACACTGAGTTTCCAGTTCATTTCCTGGAACATTGGACCATATAACCTTAGAGCATGGTAATTATTGAAAATTGTTAATTATTGTATAAATACATTATTATATTGACTACTGCTACTATCTCTAAAAATAAGGAAGATTCTAATACCTTTTTATAAAAACAAATAATAAATGTTTTATGTAATTTATTGAATTCAACTTTACTGTACATAAATAGCAAATAAACACAATCTTCCTAGTCTGGTTCAATAAATAAATCAACAGGAGATACAGCCAATTATAATAACACCTGTAAGTTAAGGAGTTAGAGAATATTCCTTGTATGTGATATGTGAGAGGAGAGTACACATTTTCCCCAGGACTCTGTCAAGTTCTTCTTGTGTCATAGTCCAAGGGTCATGTACTCTCCACACTTCGTGCTTTGTTTTTGTTTCTGAGATGAAGTGTCCCAACGTTCTTGCTGGCCTTGTACTCCAGGCTGGCATAGGCCGCCTGCCTCAGGTGCCTGAGGAGCTGGGGGCACAGAGCTTGGCACAGGGGTACATTGATATAAGCCCTGCTACTTGGGAGACCGAGGCAGGAGGATTGTGAGTTTGAGTCCAGTTTTGGAAACTTAGCAAAATTTAGTCTCAAAGAGATTTTTTTTTTTTAAAAGAAAGGTCTGAGCCTGTAGCTTCATAGTAGAGCATTTGCCAAGTATATGAAGCGCAGGTTCAGTTCCTAGTAGCGATTATGGCAGAGAAGAGAGAAATCTTCAGTCTTCCCCAGTGAAATGTGAAATGCGAAATGCTCACGGAGCCCATGAGCACGGGGAGCAGAGCAAGGCCCCTTTGTCCCAAGCTTGGGGACAGAATTCAGGCTGTGCATGGCTGAGACCCAGCACACGGCCATGCTGCTTGCTTGGGCTGCTGCTTCTTTTCTCTTTCTAGTCCAAAGCTGCTTCTGCTCTGCCACCGCTGTGGCTCAGCTAGGATTCCCCACTCAGAAAGGAGGCGCACGGACCCCAAGTAGCCAGAGAGCACAGGCCCGCACTGACAGGCGGAGGGAAGGAGGCCGGGGACCTGGTAATTGGACCGCTCCAGCCTGACAGCTCTGCACAGTGGCCTGTCCCAGGCCCCACAGCTATTGAGAAGAAATGAATTCTCCCTCTAACGCTCACTAGATCCCAAGGAGAGACAAGCGGACAGGTGTTTCATTTCTCAGCTGCCTGAGGACAAGCAGAGCTTGGTGTTGGTAGGCCTTCCAAAGGGAAAGGAAGATTTCATTTGTGAGATGCAGTGGTCCCCAGCTAGCAGTTTCCAAGATAGATTTTAAAACTTTGCCCCCAACTCCTGTTGTTCTAGGAAGTCCCCACGTCCTGGAGGATGGCAGGCACATTCGTTTGGCTGCTGAGGTTGGACTGCTGACCCGTAATATACAAATCCAGTCGGACACATCCTGTGGTGGGACTCTACTGGTGGGGTCTTTCAGGAAGTCTCCCGCGGAGGAATTCTCAGGTAAATAAAAATCGAAGTTACCAGTTGGGAGCTAGGCATCTGGGGCACTCAGAAATTCCAAATGGCGAGAACTTTTGCTTATAATACATAATGCTCAAATGAATGCAGTTCCTTTGTGTTCCAAGAAGCTATAAATTTTCAGTTCTACCTTGTGTTTAATTGTGGTTTGTTTATTTATTATTTTGATATCAGGCATTGAACTCAGGACCTTGAGCTTGCCAGGCAGGCACTGTGCTACTGAGCTATCTCCCTGTCTAACTGGTACTTAATTATCAGTGTGATGTTAAAATAGTGTACTTGAATCAGCACATATGCACATTTTTACAATGTGTTTTCTGAAAGAAAACATCGTAAGCGGATGTCAAATTTCCTCTGTCTTGAAGTTATGATCATTTAATGACCATGTGAATTTTACCTTGTTTCTGAATTTCTCTGACCCTTTCCGAATAGCATGCTACACTGACAGACAATAGCTCTTGCCATAATGAATGGCTTGCATTTAATAGGATGATTTCCATATTACGGAATGATTTAAGGATTATATCAATCTTTTTTTCAAGCTCTTGCTCTCCTAGAATGCCGCATTGTTTCTTGAATATTATTCCAAAGTTGCTTCCTGGTTAAATGGTTTGGCAAAGGGTGTCACTGTAACTCCATCTTCCAAAGTGATCGTGCACATGAATATAAAAGCTCCAGAAAGCCTGCAATAAAGGCCCTAACTGCTTCCCAGATATATTCAGCGTGGGGCATGTGCCTGGCACGGCTCTTTCACCAGGCTGCCCAAGGCAATGTTTGGATCTCCAATCACATGTTGTAGCTTCTGGTCTGTGCAACAAGCCCTCTCTCCATAAATACCTTCAGGAATTTTTGTCAAAGGTGATTTTCCCCACTAGGAGACAGCCAGCTATGCCTTAAGACATTTCTAACTGTCTGTTCTCAGGAGAGCTGCTGGCATCTAGTGGGTAGATGCCGACTATCTTACCATCCTTGAGACAGCCACCTGTAAGACAGGGCTACCCGGTGCAGTGTCAGTGCCGTGCAGGGGGAGAAGTCCTGCTAGAGAAGCCTTAGATCAAGGCTGGCTTGGTCTTCCGCACATGGGACTGTCCAGAAGTGGATGAAAATGGGGGCTTAGGAAGGACAGAGCAGTGCAGGCTCTCTGTTAACCAGCACCATAGGCCACGCTAGGAATGGTGACAGGAACAGGGCAGGACCTGGCATGGCTGAGCCTGAGGACGGTGCCGGGTGAGCCGCAAGACTGAGCTGATTGTACCCCGCCAGCACTGCTAATCTAGGACCCTTAAATCTTCCTCAGGGAAAAGGGAAAAAGAGACGCTATGTATCAAATGTATTTTAAGGACCAAAACTGTGCCCGTTTTACACAGTGGAAATTTTGTCTTATTTAATTCTATTGTTTCTGTAAGAGAGGTATTTTATATTCCTGTTATAGGAGTCCGAATCTATAGGACAGTTGATAGTCTCTTCATTAACTTAAATCCTTGAGAGCAATGTTGTCTACTTTGGCCACATGATAATGGCCATGTGTTAGGTGCTCAATAAGTATGAATGGATAAAACGAATGAAGAGGAAGAGAAGTCGTCTTACCAGCAAATGGCATGTTCAGGCCTAACTCTGAAGCTTTTGTTACATAAATGTTTGCTTTCATAATAGTTTTTGATTTACAGAAACCTTGCAAAGACAGCGTAGAAAATCCCTATATCTTTTTCACCTACTTTCCTCTAGTACTGTTAATATCTGACATAAGACTATTACTTTTGTGAAAACCAACAAATCAGCATTGGTACATTAATATTAATAAAAGTCATTTTTACATTTCACCAAATTTTGTGTTGGTGTTCAAATCCAATTCAAGTTCCCACGATGCCTGAAGAGCTCTTGATTTTTTTAAAAAATGATGTGTTCCAGAGCCTGGATGAGATTGGAAGTGCAGGTGTCAGTCTGTACATCTACAGGTATCGATTAGTTATAGAGCTGAAAATTAGGCCAGCTCAGTTCCTACCTTTATGTTGAAAAGCTCCATTATTATCCTCCTTCTTACCAATAACATCCAAAAGGGAGGTTTTTAGAATTGTAAATTCAAAAGGAAAAACAGAAAAGCATTTATGAATAAAAGCACTATTTATTTCTTAATTTAAATCCCTAGGATATTGTTAAGTGCTTGCTACTAATTAGTTTTGGTCACTGGTTAATAGGCATCAAATTAAAATGATCTTGAGCAATTTAAAATTATGAATGATAACTATACAATTGTAAGACATTAAAATACTGTGGATATGACACCTTCCAAAGATGACAGAACTACTACACATAATAGAAGTTAAACAGCGCATGCATAGATTCGTTCTTACACTCGATGCCCTTTCTGCCAGAGTGTACAAAGGTCAGATTCAATAGAATTTCCAAGTAGAAGCCACTGACCATCGAAGGAAACATTCTAAACATACCCAGCATCTGAAAGGTGTTTTATCACTGTGAATATTCTGTAGCACGCGTCATGACCCCTCAGTCAGTGTGAACTCAGAAGTTTACATGCTGAAAATTCCATTGCTTGATCATTGTGCAACACAAACTTTATTAAAAGAGAAAAAGACCAAATAACAAGATCAAAGACAAAAACAGAGCAACACACAACAATAAAATGATAGAATTTCAAAACAAGAATAGAAAATTAGCAAGGATGGTTGTATTACAAATGGTTATCATCAAATTTGTTGCTTAGATTACCAGACATAGGCATGCAAGATAGGTATGCAAGATTTTTTTTTACTTTTTAAAAAAATAATTTTATTGAGAAACAAATAGCAATGAGACAGTTTCAAAACCGATTAGTAGGACAGTTTCAATAATTAATACATTGCATATTGTTGCCCAACAGTGTTTGTGGACAGGATATCATGTCTGCATCTTGTACAATGAATAACCACTAAGGTATGCAGGATTGATCAAACAAACATTAACTCTTTCTTCCAATAAATCTTAATTTTTCCTTGCTTTTTATTTTTGGAAATTTCTCTTAAAAAGAATGAAAAATAATAGATAAGACTTTAGAAACAATACACATTTTAAAAAATAGGATGAAAGGTTTTCAACAGTGGTTATTTGCACACTGCTGTCCTCAGTGTAGTTGCTCACACTACAGGTATTAGAATATAAAATTGATCGAAGGAAACATTCTAAACATTAACTGCTCTTCTGTAAAAAACTGATAAAAATTAGTAATACAATAATCTTAGCTATCCTGTACATACACTCATATGACTTTCTCCTTTTTTTTCACAAATGGTTTTTTACTTTTTCCCCACAAGTGCTTGCTTCCTTGTGGCTACAAGCTCTCGAGTGTACCAGATTCTTCCCTGTGAAAAGGCAGCAGAGTCACAGATGGCTTGGGCTGGGCCACCACGGAGCTCCACATAGTTACTAAAGCTGAAATTTAAACTTCAAATGCACGGCGTCTCCCTGTCTTTTGAGAAGCAGGCGTCTACCTTACTATCGTCACAACCTCCACAACTACAACACAAGGAAGGAGTGAAGTCACAAATTGCGCCCTACATAGCGGAGGCTACGTGGCCAGTTGCTGCCCCTGGCGTTGCCCCAGTACTTGGCGCCGTGCCGAGTTGCTCCCTTCACACCACGAAGGCTGCCACTCGTGCTAGAAGTGCCTGCCACACGGGGTTAGTGGTACAGCTTCTCGCTCGTGTGGAAGGCCGTGTCTTAGGCTGGTGTTTAGCTGTTTTTCTGCATCAGTTTTCATCAGCAAAGTAAGGAGAATAATTGTAACTCTCTCTTAGGGTTTTTGTGAAATTAAGGTCATCTGTCTGTCCATCCGTCTATCTATCATCTATCTTCTATCTATCTATCTATCTATCTATCTATCTATCTATCTATCTATCTATCTATCTATCTATTCTTCTATCCATCCATCCATCCATCTATCTGAATTAGAAAAAAGCTTAGTGTTTAACAGGCATTATATGAGAATTAGCTATTACAGTTATTAATTCGTATTAATTCACCTATAGTCATATAATTGTCTATTTCAGGTGTATATACATGGACTTTGCAATATTCTATTTTAAAATTAATAAACTAGTTGAATTTTATTCTATTTCAACAATATCTACTTTAAAAACTACAAATAAAATCTCCAGGAAGGTTAAATAAGGTGCTCTCTATGCTAGTATAAAAGCTGCAGAAAGTATTATTGATATGAAAATAAAGAAGAAGATACGGTGTGATTAGAATAAAAACATAGAAAAAGTGTTAGAGGGTCCCCAAAATGATTAAAATGATCTTATGGCTCTGTCATGCTTCATCAATAAGCATGTATAAGTGTCCCACTTGTGACATGAGTTGGGCTGGGGTAGAGTGTGGCCTTTGCTCCTCTTGAGACATGCCTGGAATGTGTTACAGAGCCGTCCATTACACTCACGCATGCCGTATCTTTGTGGAGTTGGCTGTGGCCTTTTTAGATGAGGTCACCGACACAGAGAGACTCCTCTTGACCTCGAGGGGAGGAGCCCCAGAAGCCATATTTCCTCTATTCTCATTCAAGTGCTGGACCCAACCATCAGACAAGCGCATGGGACCTTTAACACCTGAGCTAAATCCGAAACCTGTTTTCTCTGTCTTTATTCTCTCTTTCCTCTTCCTACACCAGCCACTTCTGGCTGCCCAGGCACTATTTTTTAGCCATCCATGTGATTACTTCCAGTGATTCGCATTTTTAGTGAAAATCTCTGATGTGTTAAGTTGGTCCTAGTGCTGAGTACACCAATTACATTTTAATTAAGAATCTGTGTTTTTCTGATGTCCCCAGTTGAACTATTTTGTGTTAGTGTGTTCTGTAGAGAAGAAAGCACCTGATGACATGCGTTTTGTTTGTAGGTGTTCTTCAATTTCTAAATGTGGAAATTTGCAACTTCGGGTCACCATTGTATTCGTCCATCGAATTCACTAATGTGTCCTTGGGAGCCTGGATACTGTCTTCCACTCTGCACCACAGCTGTGGTGGCGGCATCCGTGCTGCTGCCAGTCGTGGCATAGTCTTCAGGGACAACCTAGTGTTCAGCACAGCTGGCCATGGCGTGGATTTGGAGGGTGAAGCCTACTCTCTCACTAATAACCTTGTAGTGCTGACGACACAGTCAGCAGGGTCCACCGCGTGGGTGGCAGGGATCAAAGTGATTAGGGCCAAGGATGTCCTCCTTCGTGGCAATGTTGTGGCAGGATCCGAGAGACTTGGCTTCCACATCCACGGGTGCACGTGCTCCTCTGAGATGCTGTGGTCCAGCAACGTGGCCCATTCGAGCCTTCACGGCCTTCACCTCTACAAGAGCAGTGGAGCAGACAATTGCACCAGTGTCTCTGGCTTCCTGGCTTTCAAGAACTTTGACTATGGTGCCATGGTACAGGCAGAGAACCATGTGGAGCTGGAGAACATCACTCTGGTAGACAACTCCGTGGGGCTTTGGGCAGTGGTGTACGTGTCATCTGCTCCACAACACTCAATCAGAAATGCGCAGATCGTGATTAGGAACTCAGTCGTGGTGGCCACCAGTTCTTCTTTTGATTGCATTCTGGACAGAAGGAAGCCTCGTTCAGCCAACCTGACCTCAATGGGTCGAGCACCTCCCAACCCAAAAGGAGGCCGCGTTGGCATTCTGTGGCCTGCATTCACATCTGTGCAAAGCCAGTGGCCTCAGGATCCATGGCACAAAGTGAGAAATGGTCATTTGGTTTCAGGAATCATTAAACTTCAAGGTAGGATGTGTGAGTTTATGCAGTGTGGTCTCATACGTACATGCTTGTGGGGAATATTAAGCAGTGTTCTGAAATTAGATCAACAGAAAGTTACAGCATAGTTGAGTGCTTAGTCTCTAACTGACAACCTGCTGTCACTGAGAACCACAATGGTAGTTTATATATACGTGACAGCAAATGACCGCTGCCTGTCACACTGCCTTGTGCATCTTAGATTGCATAGAATTCTTTTACTTGATACACGACAACTGTCTTCCTAGTTGTTATTGCTCCTATTATACAAGTGAGGAAAGGGAGATACAGCAATGGTGCCTTACCTGAGGTTGCCTAGCAGCTCTTTGAGCCTCTACGGCTGCAATCAAAGTCTCACCGCAGTGGCTGGGGATACAGCTTAGCAGTGTATTTGCTTCCCTGGAAAGCACAAGGTCCCAAGTTTGATCCCCAGTACTGAAAAAAAAAAAGTTTCATCACAGCCTTGCAGTTTATTTCCTATCAGATCCTTTTGTGGCATTAAATTTACGCTGTATCACCTCCTCATTCAAGTGTATCTGGAAATTGGGCTGATTGTGTAAAATGAATGGATTTTGATTAAGTCTTTGATGAAGAATGTTTCTTGGAAGGCTTTCACAGGATACAGCTCTCCTATCTATTGCATACAATATCCATGTATTGAAAAAATGCAGATATTTTATATCAAGATTTATGTAAAATCCTGTGCGATCCTGGATAGAATATACTGACTCTTGGACATGCAATATTGAGAATATTTATTTGTATAATCTAAATTTGTGACTGGTGGTACACATGAGGCAATGTTGGGATGTATCTTTAAAATTTTTTCAGATGTCACTTTCTCTGGTTTTGTGAAAAGTTGCTATAGCAACGACCTCGATATCTGCATCCTGCCGAATGCAGGGAGTGCCGGAATGGCTCCCCCAGTCATAGCGGAGAGGACCAGGATGCTCCAGATGAGAGCCGCGAGCAAGTTCTATTTTCCTTCACGGCACCCAAGGTACCCCTTTTAGTGCTGATAAGAAACCATATCTATGAAATGTTTAGTAAATCTTTAAATTCCTAAACATTTAAAAAATGAAGTTATCAAAGGAATAACAGTAAGTTCTTGTAGAGCTGCCCTGATCGCTTGCCCTTCCTGTTATGGCTTTGCCCCCCTAAAGCCTCATGCTCGCATAGGTGGCTTTTCAGAGCTGGCTAGATTTCAGAGCCAGCTGGTGACACTGGGATTAAGGGTGTCTGGCACTAAATTAGTCCACTGATTTGCATTAGCATAGTTCTGGGGGTGGGCAGTATGAGCTTATGGCCGGGATGGAACATACAATAAAGTGAGAGAGAGAAGGCAGGGCTGCTGCTTCTGCTGCTTTCTGCATGGCTGTCTCCCGCCCGCTGTGCCATAGACAGTTTCTCCACGGTGTACTCCTTCCGCCATGTCACCCTGCCGTGGAGCTAGCTGACTAGGGGGACTGAAACACCTATAGACTGTGAGCTGAGATAAACCTTGCCTCCTCTCACTTTGAGGGTTTTGTACTTTGTCTCGGCCACAAGGAATGTAACTAAGACAAATGTCTTTTATGTAATTTTTGAAATATCTTTTACAAAGAAGCAGAGGCTGTTTTTCTTCCGGCTAAGTCTGCATTGAGCCACCTGACTTTGGCTAACCAAGGGCGGATGTTATTGAGTGAAATTTTATTTTTATTTATACCTTTTCTCCTAATTATACTTTTGGGGGGTATTTTCAAAGTGACTGGAAGCAGAATCACCCCATTTCTTCCTCTGTGACGGAGAACAGCAGCACTGAAGGGAAACTGGGAACTTGCGGATTGGAAAGAAACAAATTTGAGTCTGTTGCCCAGACCTTGGAAGCTACACAGCCAAGTATAGATGGATGTTGGCACTCAGACTCAGGTCCTTGGGCACCGGACCCGAAAGCTGTAGCCAAGGAGATAAAAACTACATGTGGAATCTTTTTCCTTAAAAAGAAAGGAAAGTTTGGATGTGAGGAGCAGGGAAAATGGGTTACTTTTACTTTCCTACAATATTAGAGAAACTGCTTTGATTAAAATCTGGGGCCGGGGAGATAGCTCAGTAGAATAAGTGCTTGCCTGGCAAGTGCAAGGACCTGAGTTCAGTCCCCAGTTCTGGCAAAAAAAAAAAA
>NW_004524598.1:21224728-21229658 GCF_000260255.1 Octodon degus | reverse complement strand
AAGACCTTCCCCATTTCCAGTAAGGAAGTTTATGCATTTGATGTAACACAGCCTCACCTGTTTCTGACGCCTATTCCTGGACCATTTTAGGTACCTCAATACACAGCTACTTGCACAGTTTGTGTTGTTTTCTCCCTTTCCTTCTACTGCCTGAGTTTCTAGAGCTTTCTGTAGGAAGACTATGGGCTGTTGCAAAAAACTGACATGTCTCAGTCAGTTTATGGGCTTATGATGAAACGCCATAGACTGGATAGTTTACAAAGACTAAAGGTTTATTTCTTATAGGTCTGGAGTCTGGAGATCAAGGAATTAGTGTTACTGGTGTCTGGTGAGGGTTGGTTTGTGTTTGTCTCCCTCAGGAGAAGAACACTATCTCCTCATGTGGTAAAACGGAGATAAGAACACTTCTCCGAGCATGGAGCTCTTCTGGAAGAGTGCTGATCCACATGAGTACCCACCCTCATGAATGAGTCACCTCCAAGAGTCATGACTTTTGACACTTTTTCATTGGCATCATCTTTTAACATTTATGTTGGAGGAGCATCGCGATTTAAGCTATAACGTTACATGGCATTAGTGTTTGATGCTTTGTACTATTGATACCTAATAAGTGGCTGGTACACCAAAATATTGGACATTATTACTGTTGAAACTTAAAAAGCATTAGGTCAAGTGAAATCAAATACATTCTCTGTTACAATTTCCTATGCAATCTTGTTTATGCACACCACCTGACTAAATTTTAGGCATCCTGGGACTACGTGAAGCTACATCACTTTTGCATCCCCCAGGCTGTCAGTAGCAGGTTTCCAGCAGATACTTGTTGAATGAGAATGTCTGTTTTAACTGCGTACACAGCATAGACATAACTTATTCATTGTGGGAGTCTTAAGTACTTCAAGGCCACGGAATTCACGAAAAGTCTTATGTTTATTTTTATCAGATATTGGAATCGAGAGCATTTTATTGTTATTTATGCCTTAGAAAATCAGCCATCTATGCCATTTTTATATCCAGATAGGAGTATTTGGTTAATAGACTTGTCTTGTTTCTAGACCATCTCACTGGGAGACCACCTATGTAAGGCGTGGTTAATAAAATTCTCTTGAACTTCTATATAAAATCAGTAGTACCAACATGTTTTCTTCTTTCTGTCTGTCATGATGTGAATGAGTTGCTTTCTTCATAGGAAAGACTTAGAAAGAGGGACCTGCTCTGCGTCAGACTGTGAAAACCCGAGAAAATACCTCTTCAAGGACCTGGATGGCACAGCCCTGGGTCTGCCCGCACCGGTTTCGGTATTTCCCAAAACGGAGGCAGAGTGGACTGGATCCTTTTTCAACACAGGTCAGTTGTATCACACGTGATTCCCGGAGAGGCTGTGGATGCGAAGGAGGTGATCAGGCTGGGTTGACGGGTGGGGATAACATCTACTGGGTGGGAGCTGAGCTGCAGAGCTTGAAACCGCACACACCGCGGGAGCTCCAGGTCCTTACGAGGCAGTGTGACGTCCCTGCGGTGCCCTCCCTGAGCCGTTGACATCCTGGGAAGCAGGACGCTGCCGTCACTCAGTTCTGCGCACAGGTAGGAGAACAGCGCTCATGCGAGCCTGGCCTCCTGGGCCTGAGGCCACCCTGGAGCTCCGCCCTGCGCTGCCTGTGCCCTGGAACAAGCACGTGTATCTTTTTCTATATAATTCTTTGGATTACTGCCTCAGAGCCCACCTGCCTTTTCCCTGAGGATTAAAATGCTCTCCACACTCGGGAAAGCATGGTAAAGTAAATGCTGTGAGGTTGTTTCAGTTTTCTCTAATTGTTCCCTGAGTTGTGCTATTCAAAACTCTTCCTTCTTTTGTTTATACAACCAGAGACCCAGTACCTATTAATTTTTGGTGTTAGGTCCCTAGAAAGCAAATTGTCTATTTCCACTAGCGGTGAAACTTCAATTCAGCCGCAGACAAACCTTAATAATTGTCCCCACTGTCTCTCTGAATTATTGGATGGCTCTTTCCAGAGTTCTTTTCTCGCGCACCTTGAGTTCTCAATGTCTGACTATCCCAGGATATAGCCCTAGACTATTTTCCTCCTTGCCCTAACTTTGTGGTATCAGACCAAGTTTGAAATTCCGTTCAGTGCGGATGAACCCTGAGTTTTATCACCAGCCAAGACGGATCCTGAACTCTGATCTAGTACATCCGTATGACTATTCCGAGAAGTATTTTGGGCATATCAGACTCATTATGTCCTAGTGTGATTCTCCATATCTTTTCCCACCTACAATTTATTTATTGCTTCGTGGTCCTTACTTCAGTAGTTGACAGCACCAGCCATGAGGTTAAACACTCTCCTAGGACAGCTCCTTTATTTTTCTTTTCTCTACCCCGTACTCAGACCTTTTATTTCCGCCGCTACCCCAGCTCTCCTCTAGCTCTCCTCCTCTTTCACCTGGCTAGGGAGTATCCTCCTCGCTGATCATTTTTTCATCCTGGCATTATGTAGTCTAGTCTTCACACAATAGCCAGGTTGATCTTTTTCCCTTTTCCATACATTTCCATCCACTCAGAAAGAAATCCGAATGGAGTGCCTACAAGACTTGTAGCACTAAGCTTTTGTTTCTTATTTCGTGTGATTTCCCTTCTGTTACCAACCATGCTCATTCTTACTTTAACCTAAAACATTATGCCTACCTTACTCTTTGCTCTTGACTTCCTCTATTATTGCTCCTTTGAGAGCTGATTCCTTTTGTTCAAATAAGGATTCCTTGGGGAAGCGATCCTGACCACTCATCTAAAATCACCCTGTGCCCATTATTTTCTAGCTCCGCTCTGCCTGCTCTGTTCTTGTCACTCCTATTATGTCATATTATATTACATGCATTCGTAGCTTACTTGGTAACTTACTGTTTGCCCCTTTAGAATACAAACTTGTTGAAGGCTGGAATTTTGTGTTGCTAACTAATGTGTATTTTGGAAGAAGCTCAATGACTATTGGTTGATTGGCTGATCAGATAAACTGATTACGTATACCAGGGTGAATATTGCTGCAGTCTGTTCCAAGTCACTCCAGAGCATGCAGAAAGAATTAGGGCCTTCAGGTTACTTGTTTAGGGATCGTTCTGATATGGAAACATGAAATGCAGATAGCCCTAATTAAACAATTAATTAATTAATTTGGTACAGGGTCTTGTTATACAGCTTGGACTTGTTTCAGCCTCTCCAGGGCTGAATTACAAGTGTGTACCACCAAGCCTGGTTTTAGCATGGCATGCCGGGGGGGGGGGCTCCAGCCTGGCATAGCATGCAGTTTCAGGGACTGAACCCAGGTGCTTAGACTACTGAACTATCTCCCCAGGCCTAGTTGTCTTTTTTTCTTTTTTTTTTGTATTTTAAGAATGGGTCTACAGGGTGTTCAGGGTCTCACTATTAGATTGAATTTGTAGTGATCCTCCTGTTTACAGCCTCCCAAAAGCTGGCATTATAGGCATGCCCTACCATGCCCAGTCTCAACTGCCATCTTAACACACCCCAGAGACAGGGCTGGCACTGCAGGCCCAGGGATCAAACCCCTGGCTCTTGCTCCTGCTTGAAGTCACTTTAATCTGCTGAGCTATTTGGCCGGCCCTTCCCAGCCCTAGTAGAAAAAGATCTACTAGGTCTTTTTATTAATAAAAAGATCTTTTTATTAATTCATAAATAATTAATTAATAAAAAGATCTTTTTATTAATTCATAATTAATTAGTAAAAAGATCTTTTTATTAATAAAAAGTTATCTTTTTATTTCCATCTGAACTACTGGTATAATACAGCATTTCACATTGAGATCTTTTTCTACATATTTCTTTGAATCACTATAAAATTTCACACCTAACCAGTTCTATTTCTTTTGCCTCCTCTCACATTTTTCTGTATATTGAAGGCTTTATCTTTGCAACAGAGTGACCATGTGGGGCTACCACACAGGCTTTAATGTTCCGCGAGGGTGTACAAATTCTGAGTCAATACTCGTTGAGTTATATTGGTTGCATCTGTGGAAGAAAACAGTAAATAGATTTTTGCATAGAAAAATGAAACCCAGAGACACAGTTTTTCTTTTTTTAGCCATCTCAGCCTGCCCTGAGGATAGGGCTGGCATGGCATGTGGTGTCAGGGATTGAACAGCAGTCCCCTGCCCCTGCCTAAGCTGGTGTTTTAGACCCCTGAGCTATCTCACTGGCCCCAGAGACACATTTAAAACACATAGATATTGAGAAAATATATACTGAAAAGTAAAATGAAACTAAAATAAGATGATAGGTGATATCTATTCTATTTACTCTTAGATCTACTCAGTTTTTCTAAAGTAAGATTTCCCGTTGGTTTTAGGAATTACTGTACCATTGTACATTTTTTTTTTTTTTACTATAGGGAAAACATCCTAACGTGAATAATTATGTTTTTCTCTAGCCTTGGTTTTTGATGGGACTCCATTTCTGCAAAATTCGTAACAAGGGTTTTTTCCTGATGTATTAAATAAATATTATAGCTCATCCTCTTATAAAAGGAAAAAGAAAAAAGGCTGATGACAGTGCCTTATTAGACCTTGTACAAAGCTCAGAACCAACTAGTTGAGGTGAGGGACAGTCCTAGGAAGCACGAGTGGGGAGCTAGGGAACGTGCTGGGAAAGAAGAACCCTGAAGGATGACACGTTGTGAAACTGGCTAATCACGGTGAAGGCTGAAGCCCAGCTCTGACAGGAGCCCTGGGAGACCATTACCTGACCCCAGTGAGTCAGAAGAAAGCGAGCGTGTGCGGAGAATGTGTCCGCACTCGCCAAGCAGGAGAGAAGCTTGAGGACCCATGAGCTCTTCAGCACCTGGCTTACCCGCAGTGTAGGCCAAGAGTGCTCTTTCTATAGCCAGCAAAAACAAACAACCAAAACCCAACCCCCAAC
>NW_004524598.1:21155939-21214735 GCF_000260255.1 Octodon degus | reverse complement strand
GAGACGAAACAGGACAGAGAGAGGGGGCTGCAAGAAGGAACTAGCCCAGCCAACCAGGGCCTGAGAGCAGGTACTGCATGTTAGGGGCTGCTGGAAAGGCCACTGGTGTGAATGGTGTGTAGTTAATGATGGGAGATGTTGTGGGAGACAGAGCCATGCTCTGGTATGGACAGGTTTGATTAAAACATATTATTTTCATCTTATATGTTTAATTTGTACAGCGTGATGTTTTGACATATATTAAGAAATGGTTACCACAGGACAAAAAATTAATGTATCCATTGCCCCAGTTAATCCTCTCTTTTGTTAGCAAGAGCATCTGAAATCTCCACTCAGCAAAAGTCTCAAACACATGATAGTATTATTAACTATAACCTTTATGCTTTACATTAGGTCAATAGACTGACATGTTTGTAAATTTGTATCCCCGAGTTACTGTGCATCTTTTCCTTTCCTTCCACTTCCATTCCCCACCCCTGGGAATCACCATTTTATTCTCTATTTCTATGGATTGTGTTGCAGGGCCTAGGAAAGGTGGTGGAAGGACTTCGCCTGTTCTCTGTAAAGACTGTACCAACTGCTGTGGTGACAGGAGGCGTGTGGCAGAAGGGGCTTCCTAGGCTGGGAAGCAGGGCCTTGGAGAGGGGCTCCTGCAGGAGTGGTCATTGACTCCACACTTTTGATGCCACCTGGCAGAGTTAATTAAATAATTAAATAATTTAACGTAGAAACATAGTGACAGTAATTTCATGTCTATTGGATCTAATTAAAAAAATGTGTATGTCACATGGTGCCAGGTATCAAACCCCAATCCTGCGCTTGCCTAAGCAGGTGCTTAGTGCACTGAGCTATCTTGCCAGCCCTGCTATATGTTTTTTAGAGTATGGATTTCCAATGTGCAGAAAATTAGGAAACAAAATAAAAACTCCTCATTTTCCTGAATGTTTCTTTATGATGTGGTCAGGACAGAGGATCCTAAGGCTGACCTGAAATTTCCCAGGACATTAAACATTTGTTTGAATAAGGGAGGATTTTGAGTCAGTATAGATCACCAAGTTACGCACACACACACACACACACACACACACACACACACATCCCCCCCCAATAATCTCTATAAGTGATGTCAGCTGTGTTGGGATTACCCATCATCGCTATAAAATTGTACACTTCCATGTGAGAAAATAAATGAGATCTTAGAATGTCAACACTTAACATTTTTTAAAAAATCATTATTTATTTATTTACTTGGTACAGGGTCTTACTACACAGCTCAGACTCATAGTGATTCTGTTATCTCAGCCTCCACAGAGCTGGGATCACAGGTGAGCGCCACCACACCAGGTTTGTCTGTGGCTGGCACGGTGCCCCCAGGGTTCCGTGTCTGCACCGCATGCAGTACTGGGGATCAAACCTGGGTCCTTCTGCTTGTCATGCAGGTTGTTAGGCCTCTGAGCTATCTCCCCAGCCCAAATGTCAATACTCTTAAAATTAAAAGTGGGTAGTTTTAATTTCCTACGAATAATCCAGAATTAGTTCTCTGTGCCAGATACCAGCAAGCCAAGCCATACTTGCTCAGGTGCACATTGGACATTGGGCATGTTTCAGAAAGAGAAAAGAACATCAAAAAGATACAGGACTATTTAAAACCTAAATTAAACCTTTGGATGAAAAGAATACATTGAATCTTTATTTTTATTGTTTGTCACTTGAGTATTGCAGTCAGATAAATGACCTTCAAATATCACTTTCATAATGTATCATTGGATAAAAATGGGTTTGATATTAAGTTTATTTTTCACATTCCATATTGAATTATTATATTCAAAACTGAAATTCATGATAAGCTTTTCCCACACTTGCCTTGATGCTACTCCCAGCGAATGACTGGTCTGAGAGGACTTCTGACCACATCCACCTGCAGGGCAAGCGATAACTTCTCATTCCTTACCATCAGTGAATAAGACACATTTTTCAAACTGCACCAATTTTCCTGGACATTTCTCAGAGAAGAAAAGTTATAAACCATCGTGGAGACCTTGAAAGTGACTCAACTCAAATCAGAAATAAAAGATTAGGTTGATAAAAGAGAAAGTAAAGTCGGCACTTGGCTGTCAGCGCGCGCAGTGATGGACGAGCTTCTCACGGAACAGCAGGAGGCTGAGGACCGAGAGCTCAGCACTTGGGCAGACGGGGGCAGCGCTCGCCCCGCTCTTCGGTGCTAGATCGCAAGTCGTGTCTTTCCTCTAAGCTTTCTAGCCTCCTCCTCCTCCTCCTTCTCCTCCTTTCCATTTGTCCTGAGAGTGACAGCAAGCTGGTATTATAAAATGAGCTTGTGGAGAGGGAGGGAGAAAATGAGAGGACAGAATGGAGAGAGGAAATGGTTGTTAGGGAATTTGTCTGCCAGTCTCTGCGCTTGCGGAGGTCTTTTTCTTCTAGCTAGAGGGGGAAATACCATTCTCTTTTCCCAAGCAATTATAGGCCCCAAAGATTGAAACTTGGTATATAGCTCTTTAATCTCAGCAGATATTTATGGTTAAACATTAGACTTTTAGGATTCCAGATGTCAGGGTATTAAAATATAAAGGCACAGTGGCATCTCAGAAAATATTAGACTCTTCAGGATATGTGGCTGCAAGCGGTTTTTATTCCAAGCAGAAGGGATAAGGCTTCTAGTGGTACTTTGTCAGACCCAAAGCGTGCCTTCCCTCCACTCTATTTTCTCCCTTTTCCAGGACTTGCCTCACATCTAGGTTAGAAGAGGCATTCCCATGCCTGTTTGCTTTTTGGATTAGTGGATGTTGCGGATTGGAATGATCTCCGCCTATGATTTGTAAAGGAAATGAGCCTCGGGGACAATGGCTTTTATATTTCCTCAATCCAAGCTGTTATCACCGTGATCGTCTTACTCTTACAATCTTCCCTTAACACCCACATCTAACACTCGAGGATTCCCTGTGTGGCTAGATGTCTTCAGATCTTTACACGAATTATCTCACTTAACAGCATGACCAGCGCATTCCCTACGACACGTAGGCCTGTTGCCTCCATTCGATAGATGGAGTGACGGGTGAGGACAGGGAATTTGTTCAAGTCCTGTGGGTATCCAGCAAAGCACGCAGGACTGAATTATGTCCTCGCCTCTCTGCCGTACCCAGACCTACCATGTGAAGTTGCTCTCTTCTTTCTCTGCATTCTTCCATGTCAGCTCTCTTAGAGCTGTCACACTTGACAAACAAAGCTCTGCCTACATGGAGAAAAACAAACCAAGGCCATCAGTTATCCCAGCTACTATCCACCCCCCAAATAATAGCAGTTACCATTCATTGTTGTGCCAGCCATTGTGCTCCCTGGGGGGTGAGCATTCTCATCTCTCCTTATAGCAGCCTCAACATGCAGCGAGTTATTCCTTTTAAGCATGTAGGGAAATGGGCTTTTAGAGAAGCTAACTAATTCTTCATGGTCCCACAACTAGAATGTGCAGAATCAACTGTTAAATCTGATTTTACCTGATTCCAAAGTTTGGGCTTGTAACCACTTCTAGAGCATAACCATGTGGTCTGAATCATTTGATGCAGCTCTGTACAGAGATGTTATTAACTACATAATCCACATATTTCCACTTACTAGCAAATAGACTTTTAGAGTTAAAAAATAAATTTCCACTTAATAGCAAATGGATTCTTAGATTTAAAAAATAATCATCAATTACTTTAGTTTGTTTTAAGACAGTGTTATAACAATCACCAAAAGCCCTATACAGTCTTTTCTTTACATGTACAATATAAATATGTACTTACCTGTAGTCATTTTTCTGTGTAAAAAACATACCATATCACCCTTGTCATGATGGTAAAGTAGTCACTTTGGTCATGAGATCAAAATGTTACAGTAGCTCCCCCCTTTCCGTCAATGAATTAATATAGATTTACTTTTCAAAGTAGAAAGTATTTATCATGTACACAATGCAAGCAAGGTGCTGTGCATACTTAGCTATCTTATCCAAGTGGGGTTGTCCAAGTGACTGAGAGACATTTTTGTCCTCATGCCAGGGAGGAGCAGGGCTAGATCATGAGTGGAGGAGTAGAGTTGTTGTGAGGGTCCCCAGGAAGACACTGAATCACAGAGAGCTGGGGACGGGGGCAAAGTCGCCAGGAAGGAGATCAACTCAATTACCTTTCTCTTGTTGCTGGGACAAAATTCCCAGAATTAAGGAGGAAAGGTTTATTTAGCACACAGTTTGTGGAGGTTTCCATCCATACTCTGACTGGCTCTAAGGCAGGTGGCACATGGCAGAGGGCAGCAGTTCATGGTGGTAGAAAACAGCAAAGAGCAAAGGGTGGAGCAGCAGCAGTCACCTCTCTCTCCTCCAGATATTATAAGCAGGCTACCCTGGAGCTGGAGTGTAGGACTCACACAATGCAGACGCCCTCCTCTTGCACAGGATGAGGATGTTTATAAAGTATCCTGGCTCCTTTCTGAGTCACTTAATTCAACCTCTAAACTTCTCAAGTTGACACAGTATATCAACCAGTACAGAGACTGAATTTTTCATGAGTTTAGACCTGCAGGTAAAGCTTTGGAAAAGCATATATAAAATATTAGGAAAAGACAGTGTGTTTGGACATAAGAAACAGGTTTGTGGCTTCTGTGACACAGCGTAGCACCCTCCTTGTGCAATGTTTGCTGGCTTCCACACACAGTGCAGACCTTCACACCTGACGACCCTCTGCTTCCTGTTGCTCCACTTGCACTCATCATGGTTTCATTTTTTTTAATTGATTTTATTGAGAAATAAATAGCAATGAGATTGTTTCAAAACAGGTTAGTAGGACAGTTACAATAATCGATACATTGCATATTGTCTACAAACTGCTGTACAGGGTTTCAGGGTAAATCCTGAGGGGATTTGACTGACCTTGTCAGATACAAAAGTTACATTTCTTGTTATATAGGTCTTGCTCTTTCTTGGTCTTAACCATCCAGCAGAAAAGTATAAACATGAGGTATAAAAAGTAAAGCCATACTAGTATGCTGAGCTGTAGGAGGCTCAAGCCAACAACTTCTGACATTGTCATGGTTTTCTACCATCATTGTGTGAATCTACCTTCACATTCGGACTGTGACTACCCTGGAGGCAAACATTAAAATTTTTAAGAAATCCCTACAATATAATAAGTATGCAGTAAACATTTATTGAATTAGTGAATAAATGAGTGGAAAAATAACAAAATGCAAAGTGTATTCCATAGATGTAATGAGTGCATTTTTTTTTTTTTTGCATTTTCAAAGAAAATTTTCCAACTCATGAAGCTCAGAGATTGTGAAAAATACATTCCATGGTTAAATAAAATTTGAATACTCTACTATATGGAGATTCTCTGTATAAGGGAAAATATTAAAGAGTCTACGTTCAATTAAATTGCAAAATATGAGTTACTTTTATGGTATTCAGTATTTCTTAAACTTTTTGAGTACAGAATAATTTTCACATTATGCATTAGTAGCCCTTGGAATGAGTGCACTTCAGAAAAAAATTTTGGAAACTTTTCCCTCATATTAATACCTTAGTCTGCAGGAATTCATACCAGTTGGAAAGAAATTATGATTATAGCGCCTTTGATTTATATGGTCCCTTGAAGACCATTCCGTTCCATTCTTCATCTAATGTATGCATAGCTGCTATTTTTGATTTTTTCAGAAAGTAGGGGTTCATTTACTTGCAATGTGATGTAGCATATTTTGAATAATTTGGTTAGAGTTTTCCCACTTCAACTTTTATCCTGTGACCTAGCTTGCCATCTAGCATGGCAAAGCCTGCTGCTTTCACATAGGCAGTAGGGTAGTGATTTTATAAATGATCATTAAACCTCTTTCAGTCATAGGTGGTCTACATACTTCTTATTCATCAAAACAGGACATATCATCTTTATTTCCCCATTTTTGATCACACGTTATGAGTGTGCATTAATATATAATGGTGGGGTGTTTTGGGAGGCTGTACGTGCATCTAAAATGTTTTAATCATTTGCAGTACTATTTCCCTATTTTATTCTTCGCTCCTCTTGCTGACCCTTTTGTTTATCTGTAGAAACCTGTCTCCTGGTTTCCTGTCATCTCTACTGTCAGTCTTGCATGTATATAATTTTTAGGTTTCTATACTATAATATCTTGTAACTCAGTGGTGTCCCAAATTTACTGATCAAGGAGATTATGGGGCCACAGAGGAAAGTGATTGATGATGTAGAGTGTGCCTAAGGAGAGTCACATGGAGAGAAAACATTCTCTCAGGCTTTCACAGAGAGCACATGGCTGACATTGACAAAGGATCTACAAATTACAGTATAGGGTTTCAGGCTAAATCCTGAGGGGACTTGGCTGACCTTGTCAGGTACAGAAGTTACATTTCTTGTCATATAGGTCTTGCTTTATCTTGGTCTTAACCATCCAGCAGAAAAGTATAAAAATGAGGTATAAAAAGAAAGCCATATTAATATGCTGACCTGTGAAAGGCTCATGTCAAAATTTCTGACACTGCCAGTCCTATGGATAACCCACTTCTATTATGGACCACTGAACTATATAGGATTATTTTGCTGAATTCATGCACGTATAATATTTAAATGGTAATGGAATACCCATCTCTGACAAAACTAAACAAAAAAAGGGATACAAATGAAGGACCATTTTGTGTCTGTATATACAAAATAGTTAGGATAGATATAATTTTTAAGTTTCTCATATAAGAAAGAATACATGTTATTTAACTTTCTGAGTTTGATTAATTTTATTTAACACAAATAGTTTCTAGTTCCATCCATGTTATTGGAAATAACGTGATATTCTGTCTGTCTGTCTGTCTGTCTGTCTGTCTGTCTGTCTGTCTGTCTGTCCGTCCATCTCATCTGTCTGTCTAGCTAGCTAGCTTGCTCACTCCCTGTTCATGGCCACCTGGGCTGTTCCTATAGCAACTGAATTACGCCACTAGAGACATGAATATTCATATGTCTCTATGGTATGTGGTATATAGTTCTTCCAGGATTATGCCCAAATATGTCATAGTTGGGTCACATGTTATTTCTATGTTTAGCCCTGTAAGGAATTTTTATACTGATTTCCACCAAAAATGCAGGTAGTTTTTCATATTTTAGAATGGCTTTTCACAATTTTGGTAAAAGGTATATAATATAAAATTGACCATTTTAAGTGAATAGTTCCATGGTATTAAATACATCCATAATGTGTCACCATCTTAATTATGTGTCTCTAATCTCTTCATCTAAGAAACTGGAGCTCTGGACTTCCACAGTGATTTCCCGTTTCTCCTTTATCTTAGTCCTTTACAACTACTGTTCCACTTTGTAGTATACTACAGAATTTCTTTCTCTCTTAAAGCTGAATAATTTTCTGCTTCATGGATATACCACATTTTATTTATTTACTCATCTTTTTTTTTTTTTTTTTTAAGGACAGGACTACAGGGTGTTCAGGGTCTCACTACTAGACCGAACTCAGTGATTCTGCTGTTTACAGCCTCCGAGTTCTGGGATTACAGGCGCGCGCCACCACGCCCAGTCTCAATTGCTATCTCAGGGAGTCCCAGGGGTGGGGCCGGCACAGCAGGCCTGGGGATTGCCCTGTGATTGCTTGCAGATGCTTTAATCCGCTGAGCTATTTGGCCGGGCCTCTACCCATTTATTCATAGGCCTTAAAGTGATTTCCACATTGTAGCTAGTATGAATAATTCTTCTGTGAACATCGACTTAAAAAAATCTCTAAGAGATTTTACTTTGTTTTGGGTGTATAGCTAATGGATCATACACTAAATTTAATCTTAACCTTTGAAGAAGCATATTCTTTTCCACATAGCTGTCAACATTTTACCTTGCAGCTAATAGTGTACATTGTTTTCCGTGTGTCCACATCCTTGCCAGTGTTTGCTTACTTGTCTTTTTTTTCTTTCCTTTCCTTTCTCTTTCTTTCTTTCATCCATCAGATACATAGTTTGTGAATGTTTCCGTAGTTTTGTCAGTTGGCTTTTCTTATTTTGTAGGTAGAGTTCTTTTTGTATACATATTTAGATAAATTATAAAGATCTGCTTATGTTTGATATAAAAATAAATGCTAGTTTATAATTTGAATTTAATCATTTAATGTATCCTGGAAATGGATAGACTGATAGAATAGATTTTTTTTAAAAAGAATCAGAATCAATATGTCAATCATTTTTCCAAAGTGTAGGAATAAATACTGAGTATTACCCTCTAGAGCAGAACTGTTCCAAGAAATATAATGTATGTCACAAGTAAAATTTAAATTTTCTGGTGATTAGACTTAAAGATAGTAATAATATGAAAAGAAGCAGATGGAATCAAATTTAATACTATATGTTACTTGTCTCAATATCTACAAAATATTTAAAATGAAATAAATATGAAAATTGATATACTGTATTTTGTATTTGTTCTTTCATATGAAATCTGTTATCTTTTTATAGGTATAGGACAGAACAACTCATAAAATGTATTTTCATAAGAAATATTTTCTGTCTTTAGATTTCATAAAACCTTATCTTTGAAGATTTATATTCATAAGTTGTTTCAGATATGCCTAAACATATTCTAATAACTATATGATGTTTTATATTTTAAATTATGACTATTTAAAATGACATATAATTTAAAATTTTGTTCTTCTGCATATACAATTTATCATCTAAAAGGCTCCATATAGCTGCTGTTGCCATGTGGATGCATTTCTTCCCTTATTTGTAAAAGGTACATGATAGAGAATTGATACTTTTTAACTTGTGGACTAAACTGTATTCATTTTTGTTAAATTCCATTATAATTTGAATTTAATCATTGAAAGCATCCTGGAAATGGATCGATTGACAAAATAAATTTTTTAAAAAGAATCAGAATCAATATGTCAATCATTTTTCCAACATGGAAATAAGAACTGAGTATTACCCTCAGAGCAGAATTCTACTTTCATCAGTAAATGGCCATCAGATGCACCTTAGGTTCTTAGATTGGAAAGCAGTCACCCAGAACTCTTCTCGAGGCTACCTGATTGGCTCTGGGCATCTGTTATGGTTTGTGTGTCATTGTGCCCCTGAAGCCCTATGCAGTTATTGGGGCACAGTTCTAGATTTTGTGATTAATTCATTATCCAAGGCTGGGATTATGGGTCAAGTATTATAGGGATTATGGTTGTGAGTGCTACACCCACCCTGGGGCAGATATCCTGAGGTGTAAGGAAAGGAGAGAGGCTTGTTTCTGTGCTGTTGTTACTACTCCTCCTTTTAGCTGTTGCTCTTTGCTGTTTTCTGCTGCCATGAGCTGCTGCCCTCTGCCTTGTGCCACTCTGCCTTGGAGCCACCTGAGTATGGACTGAAACCTTCACAAACTGTGAGCTAAATAAACCTTTCCTTCCTTAAATTCAATGTCGGGTATTTTTTCCCAGCAACAAGAAAAAATAGGACTGCATCCAATTTAGACACAGAAAGGTGCTTTCCTAGCCATGGATCAGCTGCCATTACCAGCTGCTGCTATGGACGTAGTCCTCTGAACACAGCATCAAGCTTTTCTGCAATGGAATTGTGTTAATCATGGAAGTAATTCCTTATGATAAGACTTTACATTTCTAAGTTTTGTTGAATGCGAAGCAGTAATATCAGTTTTAATAATAAAACTTATTTTATTTCACAAAATAAGTTTGTTTTAAAAACGCCTGTATGTAAATGAAATCATTTTTTTATGATTATACATTGGGTTTCTCCTTTATCTTTTTATTTTCATTTTGTTTCTTTTTCTGCTTCTTTTCTGTATTTCTTTTACTGAGTGATCAACTATGTTCTTAGTTTTAAAATTTTAAAATGGAGGAATTATAAATTGATGCTTTTATTACTTTGATATAAGAATATTGAAAGGTTTAGATAGTTAACATATTTTATAATGAAGATAAGTGGCTATTTGACAGTCTGCTTCATTGTGTGTATGTGTGTGCATTTTAATGGAAGAAATTACCTGAGAAATTTTACCATTAATTGAAACACTTATATTTTTGCTAATACATGTTTGCAATACATAATGACTACATTGCCCCTGGGGAGCTGGCATATATCCAAATATGCTCCTTGTGTATGCATAAGCCCAGCTTATGGATCAGGAGGTTTGTAAATTCCAGCTTATCCTGGGCAACTTGGTGAAATCTCATTTTAAAAACAAACATTAAATAAAAACAAAAGAAAAGAAGAGGGAAAATGCTAGGGAGTGCAGCCAGAGTGTTTGTCTGATATGCACAGAGCCCTGGGTTCAAGCTCAGCGTAGCTTGCTCCCCAGATCAAAGGCCTATGGTTCTGTCTCACTTCCTCCATCTGAGCAATTATCCTGAGGATTTTGTTGTTTGAGTTAGGTAGTAAGACACATACAATGATGGGCCAGTGAGGTAGCTCAGCCTGCTAAGCACCTGCTTAGGCAAGTGCAGGGACTGGGCTCAATCCCTGGCACCACATGCTGTGCCAGCCCTGCTGCCCCTGGGTGCACTGAGCTGAGCACTGAGTCTGGGTGTCCTGGCACATGCCTGTAATCCCAGCACTGTGGAGGCTGAAAACAGGAGGGTCATTATGAGTCCCAGCTGCACAGTGAGCCCCTGTACCAAATACATAAAATAGACACATACAATAAAAATGTAAAAGATCTCATACTTCTTGATCCTCTGCTTTCCTGATCTTTAATACAATTGCTCAGGGGAAAAAATTGGGATATTGCATGTGTATGCATTATGTGTTATTGTATTAATAGTAAAATTTATTTATTTGATTAAAAGAGAAACTGAAAGAAAGAGCTGATGTGCTGGACACTTTTCTGTCATTACTAAGACAAAATCACTGATGGCCAATATTAAGAAAGGAGAGGTCTATTTAACTCATACTTCATGGAGGTTCAGCCCATAACCCGCTGGCTTCAAGGCAAGGAGTCATGGCACACAGAGGGAACCATTCAAGGTAGCAGAAGACAGCAAAAGCAACAAGATCAACAAGAGGAAAGAGCCTGCCCTCTTCCCTTATGTTGCAAGCAGCCCCTGCCCCTGCAGGTGCAGCACTCACACCGTCCCCCTGCTTTCTTCTTGCATAACTCTTGCACTCTGCATGTGCCTGACACAGTGCCATGCTAGGTGATGCCAAGGTCTGCTGCCAGCTGGGGCAGGAGCCAGGCTGTCTTTGCTTTTGGCCGCAGGGGCTGAGTGTCCGGATCGTTGGACGCTCTGAACCTGATTCTCAGGTAGAGTCTCTGTGCCACTGCCATCCTAGAACAGATTGCTCTGTAACTTTCTTCTCACAGCAGTCTTTCACCTTTGCAGTTTCGAGGCTTCAGGGGCAGAGAGCTCCTGCTCCTTGCAATGCCCCAGGGCATCTTCTCTATTGTGTTCCATCCCAACAATTGAGATCTTCTCAGCTGTGTCTTTGCCGTTCACAATTTCATTGAAACTTCATTTCTGGCCAAATTCATAACATCTTAAATCACCCCTTTGGGCTCTGTGTTCTTGATTCTCAACTTACTTCTGGCTAAAATCCCACAACAATGGCCATGCCACTGCCTCAACATTTGGCTTCCTTGAAATTTCTTTTGCCAGATTAATCAGTCCACCACCCTTAGTCTCAGGCAAAGTCTTTAGACATGAGCAAAATGCAGACAAACTTTCTGCCAACCCATAACACAAATCACCTGGAGGCCAGCACCCAGTGCAGTCCTTCTTCCCAACAACAAACTCCCCAGCCTGGTCTTTCCTGTCAGGATTTCTGTCAGTCTTCTGAGCTCTGACCTGGATCTCCCAAACCTTTCCAAACCCTTCCCACCTTCCCAAAGACTCTTGAACCTCGTGATCACGTATAGTCACAACAACAACCCCACTTCTCTGGTACCAAATTCTGTCTTGGTTACTTTTCTTTCATTGATGAGACAAAATATCTGACATTCAAAATCAAGGGAGGAAAGGAATTTTTAGCTCACAGTTAGTGGAAGCTTTAGTCCATGATCAGCTGGATCCAAGACAGGGTTTATATGGCAGAGGAAAAGCAGTTCAAGGTGACAGAGGACAGCAAAAGCAACAGTGTCAAAATGGGAAAAGAGCAAGTCCCCTTATACTGTGTCTTGATTAGTTTTCACTCATTTCTGGGACAAAATACTAACACCCAAATTAAAGGAAGAGAAGGTTTATGTAGCTCACAGTTAGTGGAGGTTTCAGTCCATACTTGGCTGGCTCCAAGGCAGAGCGGCATATGGCAGAGAGCAGCCCTTCCTGGCACCAGAAAACATCAAAAAGCAAAGGGAGGGCCAGCAACTGTGGCTTCTAGCCATCCTCTCTCCTGTCCTTATAAGGCTACCTTTCTAAATTTCTCAAGTTGACACAGTGTATCAACCATTATGGTCGATTATTGTGTAAAACATGTCAAAGAAAGGGACACTAAAGGAAAGATATTTTTCCTAGATCTATAACCAATCTTTCTACTATAGCATTAAGGGCTCTCTGTAGGATTCAATTCCAATTTCTCTAGGTTCCTTGTAGTAGATATGTTAATAAAAATTGGCTGAGGTTTCTGAGAGTAATGGCTATGGAGAAAGGAAGTTGAAGTTATTTTTTTTAAATGTGACTATGGATAATAATCCTTTTGGGTGATACTTGCAGGACATAACTTTCCTTGAGCATTGCCCACATGGAAGCCAGCCAATCCACATTCATGGGCCATATTCGGTCTCTCTATTTAAATGTATTAGGGGCACAGAGGCAGCTTTTAGAGCGTTACAATTTATAGGGAGAATTTACATAAAAAACTTGCTCTTGTACCTAGCATGGGGTAATTGCTAGGAAATGTTCTGTTACATCAGTGCTGTCTTTCATCATGGGCCTGCTTAGGGTTGGAACGTGAGCATTTGAATACCTCCCCGTAGTTTGTTCTTGTACTAGTGTTCTCTTAATGTTACCGCAAATGGTTAATCCTTTAGTGCCTTGAAATAGCACTGTATATTGCTTCATAATTTAGGAGGTCACCAGTAAGGTGGACTTCCCTGACTTCATTTCACCCCTAGCT
Source organism: Octodon degus (assembly GCF_000260255.1). Classification (NCBI taxonomy): domain Eukaryota; kingdom Metazoa; phylum Chordata; class Mammalia; order Rodentia; family Octodontidae; genus Octodon; species Octodon degus. The sequence goes on along the minus strand of NW_004524598.1, from coordinate 21,201,639 downwards.
CAAACTAAGTTGTTGGCAGGAATGTTTTCCCTCCTGCAGTTTCTAGGGTGAATCAGCGATCTCACTGAGGTTCTTGTCTATGTTCAGTTTCAGGTAGTTACAGGGCCGAGAGGCCAGTTGTCTTGCTTAGTGTAGGCCAGGATTTGTGCTGAGCATTAGGCTGCCTGCACTTTTCGACTGTGAGTTTCCTTCATCCTCAAGTGTGCAGCAGAGATGTGTGTTCTTATGCCTTGAGTCTTTCCTAACATTCTCTCTCATGTCTCTTGACAGCCAGATAAAGTTCTGTGCTTCCAAGTGGTCATAGTCCAGGGCAATCTCAGTCTGTTAAGCTCTATGACCTTCATTGCATCGGCAAGGTCCTTTTGCCATATCCACATTTTCAAATTTAGGGAATAAACATCTAATTGGGATTTACTAGTTTCTTACATGCCTTAGTCTTTTAGTTGTGCAAGGTGGAGTATTATGGAATTGTAATGCTGATGCCGTCTCTGCAAAGGCTTTCTCTTTAAGGAAGAAGTTAGACTTCACTTATCTTGTTTCAGAGGTAGTGCAAAAATGTGGAAGATCCTGTATACATTGTTCAGGGTAAACATCAAGTTTTGATGGAAAAATTATCAGTACAGCCAGCTGTATTTGACATGATTATTTAATATTGTTACTCTTAACCTGACCTTTATCTTATTTCTGTCAGAAGTTGAAGCAAGTTTTATTTTGATATGTCTTTATAATATGCATTTTGCTTTTTACATTTTAAAATATGACAGCTTGCTGTAAACTGTATTTAATATGTTTGTTTACTCTGCTATCGCTTCAAAACATAGCCAGCATTGGCTTCACCTACCGATTGCCCTGGGTTAATGGAACCGGAATTTAAGAACTAGGAACTTGTGATGTCCAGCGTCTGATGATGCCTAGTGACACAAATGTGAACTTCTATAATGAAAGAAAGAAGCTCATTTTCCCGTGATCTCTCCAACACATCCATGGCCCACCCAAATTGCTGAATATGAGCTTGCGGGAGCTAAGATGAGGGAACACTGCACTGCGCAGTAATTAATTTTGCAGAGGAAGCAGTCTGCTTGAAGATGCCTGCAGCGCTTACTTGAATGGGAGTTGTTTTTCAAGGCCACCAAAGCTGTATTTGGCTAAGGCTGGCTTATCAACAAAACAACAATGCTAAAATATGGGCTCCTGGGTTTTGCAAAAGCAGGGACTGGAGGGGCGATGAATTATGCTCACCTGCTAGAACTGGGTGAAAACTGTGATTGTTTAGCCCCCTAGCACAACACTGTAAGGGTTAAAATGACAGAGATATTAGTTTGTGATGGCTAAAATGGTTGGTTTGAAGCTCTCGGCAATAGACAGACTGTTATTTACCGGACTTGGTCGATTTACTTCTTAATGCAATAATGACCTGTGAAATGAAACGTGAGCTAGACAATTGTTCCTCATTGTTTCCAGTAAAACATCCTTTCATACCCCATTAAACCACCATTAATTCCATATGAAGGAGAGTCACGCACAAGCACTCGATGGTGTCTTTCTTTCTTTCTTGGACTTTCTTTCCCCATACTTATTTTCTTTTCTTCTTTGTATGTCCATTTTCCCCTCTTCATTTCTATTTCTCCCAATGAGATTTGGATACAGTGGGATGCTTGGTGGGACTTTCTCTTGAGGGGCGTCTTGAGACACATCCCCAAGTTAGGAGTACCGTCTGAAGAGCTGGGCATCCACATGGCTTCTCCATTTTCTTTGGACATGAAAACAGCAACAGGAACAAGAAGGTTTTTCAAAACAAGGAGCAATTGTTTAATCCCATTTAAAAACGATCCAGATGTCTCTCCAGATGGGTGACTGCATGTGCTTCCACACTGGTGTACCAAACATCCACTACCAGGGAAGCTGATTGTGTCAACTGACTGCTCCCCAACCTGCCCAGGGAGGGATCTGACTCAAGCCAGAATTCATGCAGGTCATGAGAAGCCCCTCTGTTTTCCAAAAGCCTGATGAGTTTTCAAGCTTTGCTTCCTTTTACTCCTGGACTACTCAACTCCTTTATAGAGGCCTTAATCAAAGAGGAGCTGAGCCACAAGTCATGAGAGATACAGCTGTGATACTTTCTCCTGGCTCCTTTCCCCCTCCTATGCCACAGATGGGGGTGGATTTCTCAATTTTTTCATTGTATGATAGCAAGTTTTTGCTATTTTCAGTTTACCCCTCATTATTAGTGTGGTTATGGTGTCATTCTTATTTCTGTCCCTGTACTCATAATGCCTATTCTTTTTCTATAGTTAAATTTATTAGCTTCCTTGTCCTGAGGAAGGCTACACTCAGGGTCCGTCCAAGTGATTCAAACTCCTTAACTTAGTCACATTCACCAAGTCTTGTTTTCTGTATAAGGTCACGTTCATAAATACTGGAGATTAGCACATGGTGTGTTGGGACCATTAGTTAGAGTATCACAGTTATTGCAGGATGCCAAGATCACACACACACACACACACACACACACACACACACACACACAAATAAAATCTCACCATCTTTTTTTAAAACAACTCTTTGTATTTTACATTCCAGTTTGGGAATTAGACATGTTATCACTTTCTGAAATTCTCAACAATTAATTTTCCTATTTCAAAATTGTCCTACTTATCTCTGGCTATTCTTCAATATTGAGATACTGTATATTAACTATGGCACTATTTTATATGAAAGTAACTGGTAAGCAGAAGGCCTGACTCTTCATAATTCCCTCCAAACGGGGCCATTTATATGGGGGATGAGTTGTGTAGTGGACTGAATAGTCTAACTATGACAAGGAGAGAAATCCTACCATATGAACGCTCTCTGAACCCAACTGTGGTCCAACATGCTATTCTTTCCTAAATGTTTCCTGCTGGACATAATGGTGCAATCTTGTATCCCAGCCCTTGGGAGGCTGAGGCAGGAAGATCACCATGAATTCAAGGCAAGCCTGTACTACAAGACCATGTTTCAAAAACCTTGAAAAAATACTTCCTTCATATTTCCTATAAAAAAGCACATGCATCTCACATGTTATAACTATTATGGAATATACATCATATATCACCTCGACGGATAGGCCAGGCTTCTCCACTCGATCTGAATCAGAGGAGCAATTCATACTGGCTTTTACTCCTCTTCTCAAGGCAGTATCCCCCCATACTGGAATTCTTTTAATAAAAAGATATTTTGAAAATATATCACGAACCAGTGAAGTAAATGCATGACTACTACTCATTATGCTGAATTTCATTCTATTTCAGTCAAGAAATAACCCAAATGTGTGGCCCTTTCCTAGCCAACTCAGGCCCCTTCTCATTGGTGTTTGGGCTTCAAGTGACCTTTGTAGAGGTCACGCACTCTCCCAGGAGGGAGACTTCTCTCACACAGCCTGGAAGTTGCTGGTGATCGCATTCATTCATGTGACGTCTCCCTTAAAATGACGGATGATTTCAGCATCATCCTCTCCCTCGTTAGCTTATAACCTCCTGGAAGGCAGAGATTAGAGGATGGAGAAGGTGGGGCTAAATAGAGGAGGGGTGTCTGTCAGACCTCCTGGGAGGAGTTCGACTGACACACCGGTGATTGGAAGGAAGGGAGGGGCAGACACTTTGAAACCACACTCAATCTGAAATGAGACCCATAGATTGAGCAAAACATAGAGAAAGGATTTAGTAAAACAGCCAGATGGTCCACTTGGCTGCCAGTGGGTTGGCAAGTCATACTGCCCACCATAACTAGAATTTTAGAAAAAAACAAATGGATATACTAAAAGATTGTGGCTAAATCAAGCCATCCGGAATGGACTTGGGATAGAAGGTTCCCTGACCGCTCTGCCTTTCTCCAGAGGATGCTACAGCCAAGTGGGAAATTCTGAATTCTGCAGACACAGGAGGGAGTGAATGTCTCCCTCTGTGAAGAGCAACAAGTTTTCCTTTTGGTTTCTTTTTCTTTTTTTTTTTTTTCCTTTTATTTCCTTTCATTTTTCTATACCAGAGTGCTCTGCAAATGAGATTAAAGACTACAGGGGTGAGTAGTAAGTGGAACAGCTACCACTTCCCCATGGGCTGTAGTAAGAGAGAGGTGGAGAATTAAGCATACTTGCCCCATGGGACTGTGTAGCCTGGGGCCATCCCCACCCTGGTGACAGGAGCAGAGTTGCACCCTCAGCACCCTGCACATGCTTTGCCAACACAGTTACAGACTACAGCAGAGGCGAGTGGCAGCAGGCTTTGTAAAGCAACCAGTGGAAAGGTAGGCCTGCCCCCTTGGAAGAGGAATTGAGATGGAGCAGGCTTGGACAGCTGCAGAAGCAGAGGGCCACCCAGCATCCCACACAGCCATACAACAAACAGCCTAAGAGGACAGAGGCTGGACAGCAGGAGAGGAGCTCAGAAGGCTGAGCCTGAACCAGGAGGAGCCAGCAGTGCCCAGGACTTGGAACAGCCCCCTCTCTTTTGAAGGCAGCACAGCATCTGGGAGAGAAACACTAGGAGAAACAGGGTAAAGAAACGGGCTGCTCAGACATATAGAAAACACTTGATGAGGTCTCTGCCCTCGACCTCCAAACCCAGAGGCCAAGACCAGCCTCAAATCCAGCACAAACTCTGCTGCAGGTTTGGCAGTTTTATCTATCTGTTTTGGGCTCTTGGTGAAAACCAGAGGACCTTTTTAAAAAAATTATTTTGTTTTATTTTTGCTGGTTTGTTTCCATTTCATTTTCCTATTTTTTAATCTTTTACCTGTATTTTTACCCAGATCTATTCATCTTCTTTTCCCTTTCCTCAATTTAGCACTCTAGACTTAATCATATTTACATATGAGTTATTAGACTAATTTTGGTGGCTAGCTTTAGTAATCTCTCTCGTACTCCTTCATTTTCCTGCTCCTGCCCATTCCCCAGTTCCCTAAAGCCTATGTGGTCATGTATCCTCCTCCAGCCTTGGTTCTAGCATCTTCCTTTTTAGATACCCCTGTTTTATTCACTCTCCTTTGTAAATTTCCCCACCAAAGGGTAAAACCACTCTACCAAGAGGAAATGCTTTACATACAGGCTCCTAGTTTATGATTAGTTCTTTTAAATAACTGTAGAGTTTTCTTGTATGGCTTTTGGTACAAAGTTCATAGTTAGCACTGTCAATTTCTAAACTGTGCTTGATGCTATTGTTATTGCTAATTATACTACTTCAGCTAGGATGTCCTATCTACTGTAATCAGTTGTTATTATTTTTGTAATAGTACTGGGATGCTCTGGGGGTAGTAACCTCACCAAAGAACCAATGGACTGGGGAATGGACCAAACAGATATGAACATGTAACTCTTAATAACTTGGAATGTATGCTAATGGCACAGATGTAAACCAAGAGCCTGCTGCACACAGAAGATACCCCTGAAGAACACTTTACCTAGAGAGGCCTTGATATTAGGCCTCTCTAGATAAGGATACCTCGTACAAAAACTTACAAGAGTAAACACAGAAAAATATTAAAAACTTTACATATAGAAAATGGCAACATGCAAGAGATAAATATAACCTCAGATCTCTGGCCCACCCAGAAAAAGACCAGGAGACAATGAGGCAGAGGAAAATGGAAGACACACAACTGATATGTCCAAAATGATAGCAACCAAAGTAAACAAACACACGCATGAGGCTATAGAAGGAATAAGGTCAGAATTAACCGCCCAGATAAAAAAGAAATGATAAAAATCACAAAGGACTTCCTCAGCAAATCTAAAAGAGGGATAGATAAAAATAGTAGAGGACCAAAAAAAAAAATAGTGTAAGTCATGACTGACCAAAATAGGCAAGAGATAGAATAAATGAAATGGATTAAAACCGATATCTAAGAAATTAAAAGTTTTATTGAAAGCTGGAAAAATCACTTGAAAAAACACTGAAGATGGACTTTCAGACCCTGAAGACAGACACATGACTAGGGATCATGAAAGAAAGCAAAAGGCTCTGAAGAAAGACAAATGATCAGGAAATAGGAATTCAGCAGCTGTAAGATAATGTAAAGGAAAACAATACAAGACAGACAGGTGTCAATGTAAAAGCAGGAGTCAACAGAAATGAATGAACAGATTATTTGCAGAAGTAACAGAGTAGTAGCAGAAAATTTCCCAAGCATGGGAAAACAGTCTGAAATACAGTTAAGTGAGGCATATAGAACCCCAATTAGCCATAACAAGAGTAAATTGACACCTAGATATATAAGAATCAAGATCCTAGAAATTCAGTATAAGAACAGAATAGTAAAAGTGGTATGAGAAAAGAAACAGATCACCTATAAAGAAAACTCATCAAAATCATGACAGAATTCTCAACATAAATACTCCAGCAAAGAAGATCTTGGTGCATGGTGATAGACCTGGGTCAAGTTTTAGTTTTTGGCATGTAGAGAGTCAATTTTTCCAGCACCATTTGTTAAAGAGGCTGTCTTTCTTCTAGTAAGCGTGTTTGGCCCCTTTGCCAAAGATCAGGTGACTGAGTGTGTTCGTAGAGAAATAGAAGGGCTACAAGGACAGCCAACATTTTGGCCCTAGCCTTTCAAGGTCAGTGAAGACTCAGGACATAGGGGAACCTGTACTGTAACAACATGTAACTCAGTTGTGTCTCAATTTTCTGATTAAGGAGTTTATGGGGTCACAGAGCAATGTGATCGATGACGTAGAGGGTGCCTAAGGAGAGAGAGTCACATGGAGAGAAAACATTCTCTCAGGCTTTTGCAGAGAACAAATTGGTCAAGCAATGGCTGTGACTCATCCACATGGCTGACACTGACAAAGGATCTACAAAGTGTGGTATAGGGTTAAAGGATAAATCCTGAGAGGACTTGACTGACCTTATAAGATACAAAAGTTACATTACTTATTATATAGGTCTTGTTTTATCTTGATCTTAACCATCCAGCAGAAAAGTATAAAATGAGGCACATAAAGTAAAGCCATATTAATATGCTGAGCTGTGAAAGGCTCAAGTCAACAACTTCTGTGGATAACCTACTACTATTGTGGACTACTGGACTGTATTGGTTTGTTTTGCTGAATTCACATACCTATAGTATTTAGATGCCAATGGAAAACCCATCTCTGACAGGACTATACATAAAAAGGGTATACAAAGGAAGGACCATTCTGTATTTCTATATACAGAATAGTTAGGATAGATATACACCTACTTTCACTTAAATCAATGAGAAGAAAGATTTGTACTAATAGTGCTTGGACAGGATATCCTGTCTATATCTTGTACTATGGATAACCACTAAGAAGATAACAATGTACAATGGATTAATTATTGAAAATGTCCTATTAATCAATTTTGAAATGGTTTCATTGCTATTTGTTTCTCAATTAAATAAAATTTTAAAAAATGAATTAAAAAGAAGATCTTGAAGCAAAATATTAAAGTCCTGAAAGAAAACAACTTCTCACCCCGATAAATTGATGTATCCTGCGAAACTATCTTTCAGAATTAACAGAGAAATAAGATACTTCCATGACAAAGAACAACTAAAAATTCACAACCACTAAAGCAACAGTATAAAGGGTACTGAAAGAAGTTCTAGACAGAGATAAAAACAAACAATAATTCCAAGTTCAACAACAGAAAGAAACTGCCAGACAAGCAAACCAATTAAATAGAGGGAAAAAGCAGGGAACCAACAGCAGGAAAGTAACATGACAAAGATATGCCAGTATATATTAGTTATGGCCACTAATGTAAATGACCTCAATTCACCAGCAAAAGAAACAGACTGGCAGAATGGTACAAGAAACAAGATGCAACAATATACTGTACACAAGAAACATATTTAACTCAAAAAGAAATTCACAGACTGCCAGTCAAATAATGAAAAATAATACTCCATGAATCAGAAATCCAGAAAAAAAGGGCAGCAATTCTGTTTGTAGACAATATGAACTTCAAACCAAAAATCATTAAAAGAGATAAAGAAGGTCACTATATATTTGTTAGGGGAAACGTTCAAGTGGAAGGAATAGCAATTATAAATATGTACATATCAAAGATGGCAGTACCAAATTATATAAGACAAATACTAAAAGGCATGAAAGATCAAATCAACAATAATATAATTGTAATGGAGGACCTTAATACCTCACTATAGTATACAAGCACAAATAGATAGATCAATCAAAAGAACAAACAGCAAAGAAATATCAGAAGCATACCTCTAAATAAGTGGACTCAGTAGATGTTTACAGAGTGTTCCAACCAACAATACCAGAATACACATTCTTCTCAGCTACACTTGGCACATTAAAATAAAATAGATCTACTAGCCTAGAGCATGCTTAAGCAAATGCAAAGGAATTGGAATTATCCCATGCATATTATCAGACCAAAGTATAATAAAATTAGAAATTAATTGCAAAAGCAACCTCAAAAACTCCATAAACAGGTGGAAATTAAATAACATCCACATGAACAGTTAATGGATTACAAGTGAAATTAAAGAAGAAATGAAACAATATTAAAAATCAAACAAAAATGCAAATACAGCATACCAGACCTGTAGGATGTAATGAAAGCAGTCCTAAGAGAGAAATTTATAGCAGTGAATTCTCATATTGGGGAAACAGAATGAGAATGAGTAGCCTAGTGCTGTATATCAAGCTTTTAGGAGAAGAAGAGCAGGTCAGGCCCAAAGCACACACAAGGGACTAAGTTATAAAGATCAGAGCAAAATTAATGCAACTGAGACTAAGAAAACAATACAAAGAATTGATTCTTTGAAAGAATAAATAGAATTGATAAATCCTTAGCCAACTTTATCAAAATAGGAAAGAAAAGACTCAAATTCATACAGTGAGGAATGAAAAGGGAGAAATCACTACAGATGCTGTGGAAATTCAGAAAATCATCCACACCCACTTCAAACATCTTACTTTCATTGGATGGAAAATAGAAGAAACAGGAAACCGGGGAGATGGCTCAGTGGAATAAGTGCTTCCCTGGCAAGTGCAAGGGCCTGAGTTCAATCCCTGGTTTCGAAAAAGAAAAAAAAAAACAAAAAAAAAAAAAAAAAACTTAGATACCTGAAAATAGAAGAAACAGGGTTTTTTTTAGTGATGTATGAATTGCCAAGTTTAAATCAAGTAGATATACAAATTCTGAATAACCTAATATCAGCTAATGAAAGTGAAAAGGTAATAAAATTTACCAAAAAAAGAAAGCCCAGGTCCTGATGAATTCACTGCTCAATTCTACAAGATATTTAAAGAAGACCTAGTGCGGCTACTCCTCGAACTCTTTAATTAATTTGAAGGGGAGTCAATACTCCCAAGGTCATGTCTAACAGGGAGTGTTACCCTGATACCAAAACCAATGAAAGATTTAAACAAAAAAGAGATAATGAATCTTCCTAACGAATATAGTTGCCATCTCCCTAATGAAAATAATTTCAAATCCTCAAAAAGATACTAGCAGAGTAATGTAGCAAATCGTTTATAAGATTATACACCATAAGCAAATGGGATAACCAGGAATGCAGTTATGATTCAACATACACAGATTAGTAAAAGTAATACATCCTATCAACAGAGCCAATACCAAAATCACATGATCATCTCAATAGATACAGGAAAAGCTTTTGAAAAATCCCTAACTCATTCATGATAAAAGCCCTATAGAAAATCAGAATAGATGGTGTTTACCTCAATCTGATGAAAGCCTCTATGAAAAACCAATGGTCAACATCATACTAAATAGAGAAAAACTGAAAACTTTCACTTTAAAATCAGGAATAACACAAGGATGTCTGCCATCACTACTCCTATTCAACATAGTTCTGGAAACATTAGCCAGAGCACTTAGACAAGAGAACAAAATAAAGGAGTAGGGTTAGGAAAAGAAGAAGTTAAACTATCATTATTCCAGATGATGTGATACTCAACAAAGAGAACCCCAGAAACTCCACCAAAAGACTCCTAGAGTTAATAATCAAATTCAATTACATAGCTGGGTACAAAGTCATAACTAAAACATAACATTAATTTACATAACAAACTCACTAAGAGAGAAATTAGGGAAGTCACACTATTCAAAATAGCATCCAAAAAATGAAATATTTAGGAATCAATTTAACAAAGGAAGTAAAAGATTTATATGTTGAAAAGTATAGTATTATGAAATAGGAGAGTGAAGAGGATATCAGAAGATGGAAAGCTATCCCTTGCTCATGGATAGAAGGAGCCAACATAGTGTAAGTGGCCATACTCTCAAAACTGTTTTACAGATTTAATGCAATCTTGATTAGAATACCTTTAATATTCCTCACAGAACTAGAAAAACTTTCCTAAAATTCACTTGGAAACATAATAGACCTAGAACAGCAAAGGCAATCTTGAGCAACAAAAGTAAGGCAGGGGGCGTCACAATCCCTGACTTGAAATTGTATTACAAAAATCATTGTGGTTCTGGGAAACAAAACAAAACAAAACAAAACAAAACAAAACAAAACAAAACAAAACAAAACAAAACAAAACAAAGCAGACCTGAGGGTTAGTGGAACATACAAGAGCAAACTACTAGCACACTCATCTACTTTATCTTTAACAAATTGGCCAAGCATGTTTACTGGAAGGAAAATACCCTCTTTAATAAATTGTCCTGGAAAACCTGGCTGTCCACATGCCAAAGGCTAAAATTAGACTCATGCCTATTATGGTGCACTAAACTAAAGTCAAAATGAATCAAATCTAAATATTAAAACAGAAACAGTAAGTCCACTGGAAGAGCAAGCAAGTGGAAATCTTGAAAACATATAGTATGATAAATTTATTTAGTTAATGATTAAATTTTAAAACCTTATTACATTAGAAGATGCATATTTATTGGTACATGTTTTGAGTACATAATGATTACATTAATCTTATAGAGTTAGTATATGTGCACAATATGTCTTCTTTCATTACCCAAACCCTCTTCTATTTTGAGAATATTTATTTCATCATTCTTGCTACTTTCTGAAGCAGTTCTGAAAGTCCTCTTTCATGGTGTCTTATGAGGTGTCACTTGAGAAATGCAAATTAAACCAACACTGAAGTTCCAACTTACCCTAGAAAGAATGGCTGCCATCAAGAAATCAGCCAATACCAAGTGCGAGAGAGGCTCTGGGGATAAAGGAGCCCTTCTCCACTACTGGTGGGAGTGTATAGTTTGGTACAACCACTGTGGAAATCTGTGTGGAGATTGATCAGAAAAATAGGATTGGAGATCTGATTCAACCCAGAGGTCCCCTCCTGGATGTTTGCCCAGAACTGAAAACACTATACCACAGTGATTTATTTGTACTCAGGTTTATAGGTGCTCAATTTGCTATAGCTAAATCTTGGGAAAAGCCCTAATGCCCCTCAACTGAGGAATGGATAAAAAGGTGTAGTGCCAGTATAGTAGTGCACACTTGTAATTCCAGCACTTGGGAGGCTGAGGCAAGAGGATATTTGTGAGCTCAAGGCCATCCTGGGCTATAAAGTGAGTTCAAGGCTAGCCTGCACTGCACAGCAAGACCCTATCAAAAAACAAATTAAAAAACAAAAACAAACAAAAAAGTAATAAAAAGAAAAAAGATGTAATATTTTATACAATAGAGTATTACTAAACTATAAAAAAGATAAACTCGAGGGTTTTATAGGTAAATGGATGCAACTACAGACCATGTTCATGAACAAAATAAATCAGACTCATATGTGTAAACATTGTATTATCTCCCTAGTGTAAAAACCCAAAAGAGTAAATAAAATCTGAAAGGTACAATAGACACTATGAATATGAAAGAAAGTTTTCAAAGAAAAGGAAAACCTGGGATGAAGCAAAGGAAAAAAGATAAAAAGGACAAATTATCTTATATACATGGGGCAGCTTGCATAATTGTACGGCTGATTTCTGCTGGTTTATTGAAAGCAACAGTTAATGCTCAGTTTTCTTCTGCTTTTTAATTTGTTGACAAATCTTTTAAAACTAATTTGCATGCTTATGTCTTATAATCTGAACAACTAATTTGAGCACAATAATATGCTATACAAAAACCATTGTTGAATTCCTATCATTTTGTTTAGTGAAATTCTATACTATTTCTATTTTTTTTTTACTCTTTTTTATTCACTTTTAAAAAAACACAGTGACCCCTGTTGCCAAGTGTTATCCAGTGCAAAGGCAGACTCATAAACCTGTGTCATCTACCTTATTTGTGCAGTTTGGGCTCTTCTCCAAAGTCAAAACAGCCATGAAAGATGAACGTCTTGAATTGATGCAGGGCATGGAGGTAGCCAGAGTGGGTCAACTAAAGATACTCATGGAAAAGGACCTCTAGAACTGCTTCAGAATGCAGCAAGGATGATAAAATAAGTGTTCAGTATGAGGGGATGTTTTGAATGGGGATTGAAGACAACGTATGTTTTATCATAAAATTAAAAAAAATCAATCACCATAGTTTTTTATTATGCAATTTATTTTTGGAGAGACGAATGTCAGACTAAAATGTTAATAGCACTTCAGTTTAATTCAGTAACCATCTAGGAGGCCTTGGTGACTTCAGAGGAGGAGGAAGACAGCACAGGAAGGAGGCTGGCCTTTAGAAGGATTAGACAAGCAGCAGGAAACAGGATGAAGAATGGGCTGGATCATGCACTAACTGGACAGACTCACCGGGACACTGTCCCAATTGTGGAGATGTACAGGAAGTGCAGTGGCCTGTACATCTGCCTACGCTAGGGAGGATGGTGTAGACCAGAGAAAGAACAGAGAGTTTAATTCCTCCTGAATTTGGAGTCTGTAGAAAAGAAGTCAGCAGTGACTCCATTGTCCATAGGCCGGGTATCTTGAGGAATAGTAGTGCTAATGACAGATATGGAAAAGGGGTAATTTCTTAGGTTTTGCCCTTTGTGAGGTTAGTGAGTTATGAGGAAGGAGCTGGGCAGATAGCCAGCTGGTCATGGCATCTCTCAGATTAGAATTTGGGAGATAAATCACTAAACTTGAGCATGACGTAGAATAAGGGAGTTGGTGATCCGATATGATCATGAATAGAGGTGGCATAGAGGGTGAGGGAAAGCTTGCTAAGGTGAGCGTGTCAGGGGCCATGTGTCATTTAAGGCAGGAAAGCTTTTGTTTGGAAGAGCTCACAAGCAGATGAGCGGTGCGTAGCATTTTACTATTTATCCCAAAGACAAGAAAGAACAAAAGGAGAGGTGCCCACTGGGAGAACCAGTTGCCAGTGTGTGCGTATTTTCTTGGTCCTGCGGTACTATAAGGAAAACGATAATCTGTGGCGAGGCTGGCGGGGGCCACTCACGCAGGGGCAAAGGTGGACTGCTGATGGAATTCACGTGCGGACACGACGTGCTTTGCAGGATTGGTCTTCAGGTTGTAGACATTCAGATACTTCCTCTCCTGTACATCTCTTTTCTTTAGAGCCTACAAAGCTATATTTGCTTCCACGAACTGCATATAAAAATTCCCTAATCCCCATTGGAGAAAGCAGACAAAAAGACAAATCATGTGTGAAGGTGTGCGCATGCTCACATGGGTGCGCAATTATGAAACCTGGGAGTGGGGTGGCAGCAGAAGGTGTCAAACAGGGCTGCTCTCGAAGTGATAGACTGGGACCCAAACTGAGTAAGGATTGGCCACTTAGCACGTGGAGGGGGAGGCCCTGTGGGCTCTTTCTGAGCTGGCCCCAAGGTGGGAAGGAGCTGAGTGTGGAGGGAAGGGGGTTGAAAGGAAGCAGTTAGGGTGGCGACGCAGAGCGGCGGAGTCAGCCGCAGATGAAGCCAGACCCTGAGAATCCTCCTAGGACGCTTAGAAAATGGGCTTTTGATTCTGTGCTCGCCGGAGGCTGATGTGAGTCACTGGGCGTGCTGAATACTTTAGAGGAGTGGGTGCAGGCTCACCAGATAAGGTGAATAAGGTGCATCAGCAGCTCTGTCTCAGTGACACGTCAGGGTAAGGTGGACTGCTCTGGTATCGGCAGAAGAATGAAAAATATGAAAGTATTTAATATAAGATCTAAGAATAAAGCTGATAACAGCGTTGGCTGAGGACGCTCCCTTCGCAGTGCCCCGTTCCAAAGGCACATGGCTCAAGAGCGTCTCAGTGGTACGAACGGCAAACATGTGTGATTCATGAGAGGCATTAAAGCCAGAGAACTCTTAAAAGTACACAAGGGAGCCCTTCCAAGCCTTTCATCCACAAAGGTTCATGTCAGTGAGTCATGTATCAGGTTGTATTAAGCTCTGAGGATTGCAGTATTAGTAAAGAATGATGTTGATTTGGAAGAGGTGCTAGACCTTGATTTGTTGTTGAATTTTTCAAAAAGTGTGACTATATTTTTGCTAAAAGAAAGCAATTCTTTATAATATAGTTTGTCCAATTAAAACATCAGAATACTAACTGTATTATTAAGCTGGTAATAACTAAAGTAAATTACAACTTATTGAGGCATGTAATAATTTTTCATGCTCACAAGAAACCTCTAAGTTGGTGATTCTCAGGATGAGAGAAATATCAGAGGTTAATTCCTCCTCCCATGAAATATATGGCAATATATGAGGATATTTGTGTCTGTTACAACTTGTCTTAGTTGCTTTCTTGCTTCTTGGACAAAATGCCTGATGCCCAGAGTTAAAGGAGATAAGATTTATTTCAGGTGATACTATGTATGTATGTATGTATGATGTATGTATGTATGTATGTATTTGGTACAGGATCTCACTACACAGCTCAGACTTATAGTCATCCTCCTGTCTCAGCCTCCCCAGCACTGGGATTACAGGTATGTTCCAACATGCCCAGCTTTTGGTCTGGTTCCAGGGCTGGTTCTGGGACCAGCATAGCATGTGGTACCGGGGACCAAACCCAGGTCCTTGCACATGCCAGGCAGGCACGTAGGTCATCAAGCTATCTCCCAGCCCCTGCTCATAGTTTATAGAGATTTCAGACCTTCTTCGGCTGGTTCCTAAGCAGGCTGGCCTCACAGAGGAGAAACAGTTCACCGCAAGGCAGGTGAAAGGCAACCAGCACCAGCGAGCAGCAGCAGCAGCCTCAGTTGTCCTTTTGTCCCACCAAGGCCACCAGCCTTTTGGGTGGTGCCACCCACCCTCAGTGTGGGGTTTCCCACCCATGCCTAGAACTATGATGAACCAATTAATGGGCTAAGTAAGTGACCCACATCCTTCATTCCAGCATTACGCCCGCAGTCCACATTCACACGTCCTAGATCCAGCCACTTCCGGAAGGCCTCCCTGTGACCACAGGAAGCTTTGGGGAACACAAATAAGAGTGCTGCTGGCACCAGGGAGACGGAGCTCAGAAAAGCTGCAGGCAGCCACCCGCAGTGCCACTGTTGCCTCGCAGTAGGACGTGCTCCAGCCCGGAGGCCAGCAGCTCCAAGGGTGAGAAGACCTGTGCTAGCTGACTTTTACTGACGTAGGAAAACATTGCCTAAAACACAATTTACCTTCCAGTTTTTCCTACTTGTTATTATATTACACTACACAACCCACTTCAGAAGCTATCATTTCTTATGTGCAAGTTGAGTCTGTACCTAAGTCTGCATGAGTGCTTGTAATTGGCAATTTCTTGCATATTTCTATGAGGATGTTGTGTCAGTACATTAGTATGTGGAGGGTGTGTGGTATGCACTGAATTAAATAAAACTGTGAAGTATTGGGACAGCTAAAGCACAAAGAGTGTCACCTCTGTGCCATATTGTAAATACTTAAGTGATCATTTCTCACAACATAAATAGGAAATAAGCTCCCAACATATAATCCCTGGTTTTGTGTTTGTGTTTCTTTGGGTGCAGTGTGTTTGTGTGTGTCATCACACTCAACTGCATTGCCAACCTCCAATGTCATTTCCATGCTTTTCTATTTGATTATAGCTCCGTTTATAGTTGTTCCCCTCTTACGTGGAAGAAGCTGAAAATATCATAAATCACTTTCCTTGAGACTCTCTCTATTTATCTATAGATCAGATGGCAGATAATAAACGTTATTTAATGATTGTGACATGGTGCAGCAGTAGAATCTTCTCTCCGTGCTCAGCTTCACATCCTGCTAGGAATAGATTTATTGCTTACATTTCGAGTGGATAATTTGAACAGGATTTTCTAATATTTCTATGTATTCTCTTCAACTTTTAACTCCTGATGTACAGTGAGTAGACCCACATTCCTAGGCAGCAAGCGTGGGTGGCACTATTTGGTGGTTCAGTTGAAACCTACACTGCATTTTCCTTGTGCAGTTGAAGCCACCATCATAGTGTAGGTGCTCTTAGGTGCCTGGGATGCAGGACAGTGGCACACAGCATTGCAAAGGCCAAAAACTGCACGTATCGGACGAGCAGAAGACAGAGGGCGAGACCTGCTTGTCAGGCCAGCGAGCCGTGCCTACCCTGCGTGGTTCAGAGGAAGCAGGCCGTGGCTCCTGTGGCTCCTGCGAGCTCTAGTCAGCCCATTTTCCCTGAGGCCTTATTTCAACAGAAAAGGTGGACTATTGGTTGTAGTGAGGCAGTTCTGTCTCAACCAGAATATGATTGAAATATCAACACTTTGAGGAGAGGCAGGCATGGTTAACCATCAAAAAAGAAGTGCTTAGCAAGGTTTAGTTTCACTCTAGTTCCTTCCTTCCTTCCTTCCTTCCTTCCTTCCTTCCTTCCTTCCTTCCTTCTTTTCTACCTCATCCCTCCATCTCCCTCCCTTCCCTGCCCTGCCCTGCCCTTTTCTTCCCTCCTATGCCCTTCCCTCCCTCTCTCCTTCCCTTCCCTCCCTTCTTTTCCTCTTCCTTCCTTCCCTCCCTCCCTTCCTTCTTGTCTTCCTTCTTACCTGCCTTGTGCCTCCCTCTCTACCTTCCTTTCTCCTCCCTCCCTTCCTCCTCTATTCATTCATGACCAGTCTGTCTTCTTCTATGAGGCTGCTTTATGCTCAGCTCAGGCATGTGCTGCTTCTCTCTTCCTAGAATCTCCTGCCTCCTGTTCTACCTTTCAGGTGATCACTTACTCAAAATATTAGGCCAGCTGCAAGTCCAACATTTCAGAACCTTAAGCAGCACATCAATATCTGGCGTGTCTCGGCAGTCCTTCACAGGAATGAAGGTTTACAAGAACTGGGGCCTTGAAAAGCAACAGGAACTGGGGCCAAGGATTCAGCTCTGTCATTCTCTTCTCTTTTACGTTCATCTCTCCTCCTCATGACTCAGCCTTATTTATTCCTGTTGGCAAAAGACTCTTCTTACATATGGAGATGGGGGGAAGGGGGCATTTCCTCAGTAACCCAAGTTTAGTAACCCCAGGTAAGAAAAACAACTTTTCTCCCATCATCTGTGTAGCAGGCTTGGAGAATTATTCATAATTTATGCCTGTCCACACTACCGGTTTCAGGATCAGTCATTGGGTCCAAAGGAAGGGGAAAATTTCACTGGTCAGATTTTGGTCATAAATCAACTCTTGGATAAAGTCCAGGATGTATAGCCAGGAGAAAGGAGAAGGGCAGAGGCATTCTGAGCCCCTAAACAGCAGCTGCACAGTCTACTCTGTTTAGCATTTGATACAGTTTGGTTGGGGTTCCTTTCAAATCAGGAGCTAAAGGCCTATTCCTAGGACTAGAAGTGTCTTGACAGGCACCAGAGTTGTCTAAATGGAACATCTCTCTTCTTGGAATGCAAGGCAATTTTAATCAATCATTATGCTGACCACAGGTAGGTACCTTTTGCAGCTTTTCCTAACTCTTAGGTGAGAATAGGCTTCCCCTCTTTCACCTTCTCTGCCTATGAATAAACGTAAACCACTGTATTATTTGAAAGCTTCCTGGATTTGGTGGTGCTCTGGGAATAAGAGGAACTGTTCTTACACCAGTCTCTCCACGTTGGCAAGCTATGAACTCCAAGTAGCACTGACTCAGAATGTGGGTGTGCTCAAACTAAATGAAGAGAAAAATCAGTTGGGCCCCAGGCCACTCTCTGGTGGCATACATGGGCAAAACCAGCATTGAGATTGTTCTAAATTTTAGCCTTTTGTTGGTTTTATTAAAAAGGCCTCAAATAATGTAAGTACATTTTTTTCAACAAAGATGACCAGAGGATCTATAAAAACGATCTATGTTCCATCAAGCGGGCCATTAGCAACTTTTTGTTTTTAAAGATTCATTTTCCTTGGAAATATTCCACATTTCAATGATATAAAGCAAGCATGAATCATGATGAACACGTATTGTGCCCGCTCTTCTCCACTAGGAATACAATTTCCCAGACTTCCACAGTTTGAAGCTGCTTTTGCACTGTTTCCAACTGAATTCTTTCCCCTAAATCTTCCTAGCAAGCATGGCACTGAACTTGCTGTAATTCTATTTCATCATCATTCCTTACTTTTTAAAATTAAGCATTGTTACCAAAACATGAAAGGGCCACTGTGGTGGCAAATTCATATAATCCGAACACTTCGGGAGGCTGAGGCACAAGGATTAGATGTTGGTGGTACTCTGGGAATAATTAGACCCCATCTCAAAATTTAAAAATTAAAAAAAAAATAACTGGGGATGTAACTCAGTGGTAGAGCATTTGTCTGGCATGCACAAGGCCCTGGGTCCCCTGGATTCAACCCTTGGCCCTGCAAACAAACAAACAAACAAACAAACAAACAAACAAACAGAAGTAGCCACTGTGCAGCCTGGATAGGAAGGGTCCGTGTCAGTGACACACCACCCTTGTCTGGCTTCCCGTGTGTTTCCTTATGAGATACATTTCCCTCATGTCCTTCACTTGGGTTGACACTGACTCTGTTACTGTTGAATGAATCAACAATAAAAACAAACAGCACCAGCCAGATAGCTCAGTGGACTAATGTGCTTGCTTAGGCAGAGCGCAGTGGACGGATCTGATCCCCAGCATGCCATGCCCGTACCAGCTACAGTATACACTGAGTGGTGACTGAGGCTGAGCATAGGGGTACGTGCCTCTCATCTCAGCACTTGGGAGGCTGAAAACAGGAGAATCACTATGAGTCCAATCTACCTAGTGAGACACTGTAGACCTTGAAGGCCCTGTCCTAAATATATTAAAACAAAACAAAGCAACAACAACAACAAAAATAAAACAAACCGAACAGTACTCTCAGTTTTGCTAGAGGAAATGGAAGCCCAGTTCTATGCACCTTATCAGACCAGGCAATTCATCAACATTCTGTTAGTAAAGTAGCCTGTCATTCGAATTCTGGTCGCAGGAGGTGTCTGCAAGAGCACACATAATAAGACAAAGTTGTGGTGACCTCTCACAGTGGTTCAGTCCTGAACTATCACTCTCTGTTCATAAATTTGTTTGTTTGTTTTAGAATTAGTCTCCCCTTTTGGGAAGAAGCCTAATGAGCTAGAAGGAACTCGAGGATGCTTAGCTCCCGGTACTGGCTGTGTCACTTTTGCCAGTCATCTATGTTCTCTAAGCCCAATTCCTACTCTGCAGAAGGCTGAAAACTTTTCTGCCTTTCTGAGTGTTGCTTTTAGAAAAAAAAAAAAAAAAGGAGAACTATGGCTTATACACTATCAAATATCATAAACCTAAAGGATAAGAGTGCTGGTAGATAACTCTTTCATGTCCCATTATGAAGTTAGGAGAAATTTGATTTTTTTCTTTTTTTGTTTTGACTTGAGGCTCAGTCCTAATAGTTTTAATTATTTGCGATTTATCTATGATGTAAGCATTGCGATAAAATGGTCTTGGATTCACACGCTTTGATGTATCCCTAGGCCAGAATTCAGATGTTAAAAATCTGCTGACTGATTATGTATTCTTTGGTTAGTAAATGTGATTTTCTTTTCTTTAGTTTTGTGACTTCAGTAGAGGTCCTAATGCCTAAGAATAAATAATAGCTAGCAAAATATTCACCTTCTAAGGTGAGGGTGCAGAGTTTTGCTGGCATTACCACTATGAGTTTAAGCAATGGTGGAAAACTTGTGTTATGTGTGCTGTCCAATATGGTAGCCGAGAGCCAGGCGTGGTGATACATGCCTGTAATCCAGCCTGGGAAGGCTGAGCCATCCTTGGAAGTTCAAGACCAGCCTGTGCTACACAGGCTGACCCTGCCTCAAAAAGAAAAACAAACCGCACACACAATAATGGCAACCCCATTGTCACGTGTAGGTATTTGACACTCATCATGTAGCTAACAAAACTGAGGAACATAAGTTTTTATTTTACTTTGATTACTTAAAAATTAAACTTTCACAGCCACATATAGTGAACGTTACTATGTTGAGTACTGCAGACTCAAACCATCCTTGGTGACCGTGGAGAGGAAGTTGCTAAGACCTACTATGATCTCTGGTCTCTGTTTATCTGACTCATCGTGTTATCTGCCACGTATGAGAGAGGGGGAGAGCTCAGTGGGAGATGAAAGAAGACTGCTGTGAGGTTCCTCAACGGTAGTTTCGGGGTGTTATGATTTCTCCATGTCTTCTCACCGGACATAAAGCTATCGAGCCTGTTCTTGCATCTCACACCAAATGAATTGGTCTTTGGTGTACCATAGGAGGGGGATGGGTTGTTGCCTGTCAGGGGAACAAGAGTCTGAAAATAAGAGACTCGCTCTGGCCGAAGCTCGGCTTCCAGGTTGCTGAGTAAGAGCAGCCTGCTAAGGAAGCACCTTGTGGATCATGTTGACGGAGACCAACACAAGAGGCTTGAGGTCACCTCAGGTAAGGTGTAAGTGCTGGAGACAAGAGAATCCAGATAGCCTTCAAAAGGCACCAGCAGGCGTTGCCCATGCTACGGGAACAACTGCAGATCCCAAATGTAGTGCTCTGTGCTTGACCTGACTCCAGCAAGAGTCGTTTGTAGACCTCCACAGTGCTTGCTGGAGATCAGAGCCCACTCAGAGCTATTCTTACCTAAGGAAGCGCTTTTCTGTGCCATGTTGCTCCCCCATCTCCCAACCTAAGTTCCCAAGCTTAGGCATGGATGACTCCACAGGGGAGGGAGGAGAGGAATCCGGGAAAATGGCGCAGGAGCAACCAGGCCTTTTCACTGCCGTGGATTTTCTAGGCTCAGGCAGAGTAAGGAAGAAATTGGGAAGGCATTTGAGATGGCATTATATTGATCTGCAAATTTCCATATCTGAAAATAATGCAAAGAAGTTCTTCTAGGCCATGAAAATATCACTGGACCTCCTGAGTAATGTAAAATGTAAATTTGTAAGGCTGGATTTCATTTCTTGCACCTGCTGAGCTTAGCTGATTCAGTGAACTGCTAATAATAGCAAGGATAATTGCACAGTATGGATGGCATATGCGTTAATACGTGGTGGCAAATAACTCACATCATCTCCACCATGCCGGCCAGGGCGGCGAGCCCCTGGCATACGTGCCTCACTGGGCATGCAAAGCCCTCGATCCAAGTCACCAGGCAACTGAGCATCAGATAATAGTTTTTTTTTTCCCCCTCAACTAAAACCTCAGTTTTCAGATGTAATGGGCACTGGTTGTAAATAAGTGGGGTTGAAGCTGCAGTTTGACCATGTGCTCTCTAAAAGGTAGGCTCTCTTCTAAGTACTTTATTTCATTATTATTATTATTATTATTATTATTATTTTAATGTATTTGGTACAGGATCTCACTATGCAGCTCAGACTCCTAGTGATCCTCCTGTTTCAGCCCCTCCAGTACTGAGATTACAGGCGTGCGCCACCATGCCGTGTCTTGGTTTCAGGCCCAGTGCACCCGGGGATGGGCCTGGCATGGCATGTGGTGTAGGGGATCGAACCTGTGTCCCTGCACTTGCCTAAGCAGGCACTTGGTTTGCTGAGCTATCTCGCTGTCCCTTATTTTATCTGTTTTAACTCCTGAGCTGGATATGCATGGGAAAGTGACTTCTGTCTGAGTGAGTTCAGAGAACTGGACATAAGCCGGTCTCAATCTCCCTGAAAATTCAAGCACACTTCTGGAAAACATGATCATCTACTATTTGCTAAATATACTTATTAAATATTTCATATGAAACATTTATCCACTATTTTGACAGGCTAGTAGCATAGGCAGTTATTTCATTTGTCTCCAAATGATGAAATTAACCCCCAAAGAAGCATGGTGAGCGGGCTTTTGCAGGGCTGGGTCTGCCGAACCTTGGCACTGCGGTGCTTGCTGAAGCTGTAACTGGGAGAGAAGGCTCAACCATCTGTGTTCTTCTCTGCTCAAGGAAAGTAAAGTTAATGTCTTGAATATTGTAAACCACATTGAGTCCTGAGCAAGAATTAATTTAATTGTAAAATGAATGTGAGCTTCTTCTTTGACTTACCTTGTTGACAAATTCTTCACTTCAGCGTGGACAGAGAACATGGCTCAGCTTCCCACCCCACATGCATCACTCCATGCCACACTAAAAAGGAGAAGCCAGGGGAGCTTTCCATTTCTGCCCCCGCAAGCACCGCTGACCCTCTCAAATCTTCTTCCTCTCCACTGTATTTCACTGTTGTTCTTAACATGAATTTCAAAACCCAAGAGAGGGATAAGACTCTTATGGAGAAGAAGAGGAAGATGCTATACTGTTACGGTTCAGAGTACTCTGAACTCTTGAAATTTGGGGCCTATTTATACTACAAGACAAACAGAGATCATGTTAACGATAACAGATGTCGCAGGGGAGCTCAGAGGTTGGTGTGCACTGGTCTCCGCGGGGTTAGAAGCAATAGGCTTTCCGGGGGTGGAAGTCCGGTGGGAAGCTGCAAGTTGGCCGAGAGCTCACTGCTGCAGCACAGCCCGGCTGAGCGGGAGCACCCAGCGCAGTGACCCGCTCTTGTTTGGATGCACACACACTTTTGCGCTTCCCAGAACTGTTGTCCTCTTGGTTGCAGGCATTATTCCCAGTTCTCAGTAGGCTGCTCAAAGGTAGAGAAAATCCCAACCGCTTTGAAGGGGGCAGGAGATGCCCTGTATTTGCAGATGTGATTTGAAGCATTTATCTTTCTGTTCCATCCACATCTTCTAAATATTAGCATTTAATAAAATACACATTGCTCCATTTATTTTGAACTCCCTCCAAAGCCAGCAAATACCAGAGCCTCAAATGTTATGATAGGGCAGGTTCTTTACTGGTTTGTTTTCTTTTCATTCTCTCTGTTTTTACTGTGTGATTCTTTTTCATTATGAATCCTTATGTTTCCAACTCAAGGAGCCTGACTAATCAGAAGGGCTTCCAGCAGAGGTAGACAAATATTCTCAACATGGTCCTGAGACCCTGCAGATGCAGATAGCTCTGCCATTCACAGGAAATGAAGAAGGCAGGTCCATCCGAGACAAGGGATTTCCTCTTCAGATAAGTGTGCTAGCTGGTGCGTATTAGTTGTATAAAGCTGAGGGATAGAGACAAGGTGCTTTCAGATGATGGCGGAAAGGGCTTCCTTTTATGCTGGATGCCATGAAAAGCAGAGCCCAAGATAAAGCCTTGCGCATGGGTTATTTATTTTCTTAGTAGTCCCTACAAATAAGAGTGGGAGGAAGTAGAGAAACAAAGAAGGAGGGAAGGGCATTGGGATGACTCTTACAGACCGAATCCTAAAACTCCTCAGGGAGCTAAAGGGGAAGACATTGATCCCTGTCTCTCACTGGCCAGCAGTACGCTGGTGGCAAATATTTGTGTGCTGGTGATTCACCTCATGCATAGAATCACCAAGGCCCTGGGGCAGGAGGCAGGACAAGGTTTATCTTCTCCCACACAAAATGGGAAGCCATGTCACTGACTGGAGGAAATCATGGCCCCTGAGAGGATCTGTGGAGCAAAGAGGTACCTAGCATAGCTCCTAAGGAAACGGATGTTACAGGGCGGCAGATCACGCTCAACTTGGAAGAGTCTTAGGCAACCTCCATCTGTGTCTCTTGTCAGCCATGTTTCTCGTGTCAGCTAGGCAAGTTATTTGCTCTGGCACTGGCTTTCGCATTTGTAAATGTCCAAAGTGGTGCCATTTACATTAGAATTATGTGGGATTAGAAAAGCGACATAAATTAGCACCTCACACTTCGCGAATACTCATGCTTACTGTCATTATTATCACTGGTGCCTGAGTTTGGCCTGCTCCTCAGTCCAGCAGTGGCAAGACAATATTTAGAAAGGAAGTAAAAATTTTTTTTTTTAAATTGGAACTTGTGGGGCTGGGAGATGGATCAGTGGAATAAGTGCTTCTCTGGCAAGCACAGGGGCCTGAGTTCAATCCCCGGTTCCACCAAAAAAAAAAAAAAAATTAATTGGAACTTGCCCTTTCCATTGGATAGATAATGTTGCTTGCACAAAGTGTATGCTTAGATGAATTTGAAGCATAAAAGTTGCAAAGAGATTTCCAAGTTATTAAAAAATAAATAAAATGTAAATATGACATTTCATTAAAAAGTATGTTTAATTTTCTTTAAATCTATTGGAAAATATTTAAAGACGTCTGTTGCTGATTCCAGAGGAGACATTTGCACTGCAGGTTCATGTGTTTCTCTTATCCTTCCATATTCATAGCCATAAAATAGTAATAATCAGCCAGGAAATTCATGAACTTAATTTCAGTTCTCAAATTCTATATCCCAAAATAACTCTTGTTTTATAATTTCAAACTATTGATTAGCTGAGATATCTGATTTGCTAGTCATGTCAGATGAAAAAGAAGAAGAGGAGGAGGAGGAGGAGGAGAAGCAGATATACCTCAACTCTGTGTATTATACACAAAGAAATCATCAGACAGATATTCATTAAATGTAAATAAAACAGCTGCCCCAAACTCAAGATAAATTGATTTCCCAAAACTGGTTATTTGAACTGTGTTTTCACACAATGACTTTTAGAAAAGTAATAGGCTCAATTCCAAGTCAGTAAATGAAGTCTGTTGCGACTGTGGTATTCCAAAAATGTGGTGTTTTGCGAATAGTTTTCTGGATTCTGAACAGCGTATGTTTCCATGATTGTTTTCCCCACAGAAAGCCCTCTGCCTTTTCACACATAGGTCGCTATCAGTTCTGCATCAGAGGCTAGGGAGCACAGGCAGTTGGACCTACAAGTTTTGCCTCAGTATTTCAACTACTTCCAACATAGTTTGAGGAGGGAAGGGTAGAACCATTAATAACTTTTCTGGGGCAACAAGCTAAAAGCATTTTTGTCCTATGAAAATGGAAATGGAAATAAACACCTTTCCTGGTCGTACACCCCTAGAAGTAGTCTCATGGCCTATTTGTGGATACTAACAATGAAGAAGGTGTCTTATATTTTAATTTTAATTTTGGTTAATTCAGTGAATGTTTGCTGAGATTGTACCATGTACTGAACCCTTGGGATACAGTATGATGGCAATGGGCAGGACTCCTACGCAGAATTTGGAGTGCAGTGTGAGAAGGACATGCCAAACAACCAATTGCAAAATAAAGCATGAACATGATCAATGGGGAAGTTCAGACACCAGGGGACACTTTGGGGCAACTGAGATTATGATTTGAGATGGAATTAGCGAACTTTCCAGACAGGCCTATTTTAGACGTGGAGCTTGAATGACCACGTATGGCTTTTGCTTTTCTTTCTCTTCCCCATGCCCCCTCTGTGCTCCTTGTCTCTCCCTTTTCATTCTTCATCTGAGGGTTGTTCAAGAACACATCATGGGAAACTGCATTTATGTTTTGGAGGAGACTCAGCATCAAACTTTTATAGGCATTATGGGTTTGACTGGGATGAGACAGTAGGCAAGAGCATGGCTGATAGGTGATGACATGGGACAGTGTTGGGGTACCAAAGGATGTCTGCAACCAAGCAGGGAAACTGTTCCTGGTATTCAACAGTTCCTCATCCCCTGATCTTTCTCCTCCTCTTTTCCTTTCCACTTCCTGTTCTGTTACTTCCCACACCTACTTTCCCTCCATCTGGAAGTGAGGTGAGCATTAGATTAGCTGAGTGTTCATCACTGTCCGCGTCAGGCGTGGGCAAGCACGCCCACTGGGATGCAGGGAGCAAGGCCCTTCTTACGGCTGCAGAGGTCCCAGACAGGTTGACTGTGTTATTTCCAGGTGCTCATGAGCTCGGAGACGTGTATGATTGGGTGCACACAAAGTACAAATGGCCTGCTGCTAATACATGAGAGAACAGGCCTGTTCCCATGGGCCTGTGATTGGAAGAAACAGAATTTGGGATGAGGACAGCAGCAGGCGTCCAGACATCAGTGAGCAATTTCAGTTGGTGAAGGTATTTTGGGAGGACAAGCCACCCAGCATTAGATTTCCTCGTAGCCTCTTTCCATGCTGGTAAATTGTAGGGAAAACTGGTTTTCATGTCTGACTCTTGAGTGCTTAATGTTTGTAGGTGCCTTCTGTATCTTGTTTCTGGGCGTAATTTTGATCCAACTTAGTACAAAGTTTAAGTCAATGTTTTTATTTTTGTAATTGATACTCTGTGGGTTGTACCTCTCCTTAGCTGGGCAAGAAGGGTAACTTCAGCTAAACAGTACTAGTAACTAATCGGGACTTCCCTCCCCTGCCCAGACCAAACACACGATTTTCTGTTCGCAGGAGTGACTGAGTTCAAGCCCAGCTGGGCAAAGCGCCGAAGCAGGTAAAGCTTTCCTTTTCTCCCTCTGCACTTGCCTTCTGACTTCCTTTCTTCTTCAAGCCTCTCTCCTGACCTTCTTTCCAGTTGTTGTCTGGATATTTGTACTTTAATAGAAAAATTACTACCAGTCAAATACCTTTAAGGTCCAACTAAATTAGTCGTTTGCAGTGGACTTTTTAGGTGGATGTGTGGTCCAATGGGAGAGGCATTTTTTGGAGGACAGCTATTAATTTGTGCTGCAGGCTTGCAGGGCCACACGCCAGACTCGGAGACACAGCTCTAAGACAGGGTTTCTACTGTCCTGCCAAAGACTTTTGGAGTATCTTTGGCTCAGCTGCCCTGGGGATGCTGACACATTCTTCAGAGACAAAGTGAAGGAAAAGTTGGCCTCACGGATTCTTGGTCAGCTCTTAGTCTGTGCCCACAGTGCCTTGACGCTCTCCCCAGCATTCTACTGAAGCTGCACCAGACAGCATCAGCAGTTGCCGGATTAGCTGGGTTGCTTTTCCTTTATCTCTATGATCTCTGGGGAAGCCCCCACCAGGCCCAACCCCTACTTATTACAATTACTCCTCCCTCTGCCTTCCAAGGCAGCACACTGACTCTTCCCTCACATCGGTCAGTGCTGAGCAGTAGAGCCCCTCGGGGAGTACCCGCAGGTGCCCTGCAACTGCCCTAGGTCTCTGCCATGAGCAGTCGAGTTTTCTCAGTTCTTATGTCAAGCACTATGCAGCGAATCACCAAATCCCCCTCTGGCTTGATCCCTGGTGTGAATCTTTTGCAATTGCAAACTTGGAAGCTGGTACCACACAGCCAGTGCCTCACTGCTAAATTCTCACCTGAGTCCTCTTCTACCCTTGCCTTTAACACGAGGGCTTTCTGAGGCCTAGTTAGTAACCGTCTTCTCATTCTCCTTCTCTTTTTCCATGCCCAATCTGATCAATGTCTGGGCCTTTGACTTCCATGGCTGTGTGGAAGACCCCCAAATTCCTATTTGTGTTCTAGACTCACCCCTCCGATTCCCCTGGATCTAGTTCTCTACATTCCTGACCTAGCATCTCTATTTGGTTGTTCCACAGTGTCCTTCTTCAACCTTGCACATCTACCCAGCCACTCATGTTAGTAGCCACTCTTGATGGCCCCAGCTGTCATTTCCTTTGTTTAATCTGAAAGGCTTTCTGGATCTCACCAGCTCTATATCCATTGCCTTTCCTCCATGTTCTCCCTGCTGCCTTGGTGGAAACTTTTACGGGAGCCATAACTGTACACACCATCAGGTTTTGCTTTGTCTAAAACTATAATTCTACAGTTCTCACAGGGAAGTGCTTCTTCCAAAATGCACATCTGGTCCTGAGTGTGTTGGCATAAAACTCTGACTGAGTTTCTAAAGTAAAACTGTGCTTTATTGGCATCACCACCTGACGTCACTTGTAGCCTAAACTGCATCACAAGTGTCAGGACTCTCTTCTGGCATCACCTCCTTTCCTAATAAAACTAGAGGGTTTTCCTCACTGGGACCCTCTATACCTTTGGGCTATGTGTTGTTCTGGACCATTCTCTTCATCTCAGGAATGTCCATACCTTATTAATCTATTTAGAAAATAGCTCGCAAGGTAAAAGGGGCTGTGCAGGAAGCTCCCTGAGTACAGGTGATGATCAGTGAATATTAGGGGGAAGACAGAGCCAGGGAAGACATAGCCTCTCTCACTGGGCACAGCCTCTCTCCATCCCTTGGCTCGATGGGTGTGAGAGGGAGGCAGAAGCAGTGTTTGAGAGTGTCCCAGGCAGCCTTCCCCCTGATGCTCACTGGACCAGAGATGAGACCAGCCCACATTCCCTCGGTCACACCAGAGCATGCTGAGATGTGCAGGAGAGCTTGCTGCCATCTGAGCTCTCTAGGAATGAGGGGACGACAGGTGATCATCCACATCACTGGGAGGAACTGGGAAGGGCTGACATCATCAGTTGATTGGAGTACCAAAACAAAAACGTTACAAGTTTCTTCAGTGTTTCATCAACCAGAAATGATGCTGCACCTTAGGACATCTTAAGGACAGAGTCCTTCAGGAGGGAGAACACATGTTTTTTAAAGTCTAACATTGTTTTGTTCAAATAATGCAGCTATTTGAAGCAGGAAATTTTCAGCTGATACACTAGAGGTGAGTAAAGGTTGCCTCTATGATGATTAACCTGAAACATCAAGACTTTGTAATTCTGGATTTCACTAATGTTTGGCACTATACTGCTTAAGCCCAAATCCTCTCAGTAGTAAGGCATGAAGATTTTTCCCTTCCGAGTAAAAGCAACTGGTCTGTGAAAGACCTACGCCAGCCCGACCCTAGTACACTAAGTGCTGCTGTGTGGGTCTCGAATGCCTCTTGAAGGATCTGGCTAATAGCAGCAATTGGGCCTGGCAAGAGGAGAGAAACTTGATGTTTCATTTCCTTTCTCAATCAATGTAAAAGATATGTGGCACGGGGAGCTTCTTATCTGATGCATTCATTTTTTTCTTTACCTCTTGTTGTCTTCTAAGAGTTTAGTTTGAAAAATAATAAAAAAATAACATTAGGGTAGTTATCTTCTGGCTTGGAATGAAGCAATTAATCTGGGATTTTATTTATCTCTTCTTCTTGATCCTCTTTGCAATTCTTGAAACGAAAGGGAAATTCTCCATTAATTCTAGCTGGCAAAGGATCAGTATCTTAGTTGTCAGGGTAAGAAAAGATCCACAATATAAAGTTCTTCTGAATGTGTCATCCTTGCTCTGTCATGCTCAGGCAGGACCACTTGGGACACCTAGGGCCACAATGCACAGGATGAGAAGCAGAGCAGATGAGCCGCGCAGAGCAAAACCTGAGGCTCCGTCCGTCTCATTTTCTGCACACAAGTGTTCCTCATCACTAAGACTGCAAGGGGAGACACAAGCCTGGTAGAAGAACCTTCACCAATATTGAGCAAGGCCTTCCATCCATGTAACGTGGCACTTTGTGCAAGTGGTTTTGGAATACTGGGTACATGTGGTCCCGGCCTGCATGGGGTGCCAGTGTTAGCCCTTGTTTGATGTCCTCCCCCTGAATTCTATCACTTTGAGGGCAGGGCCTCTTTGTCTTTGTGTCTTTATCACCCAGCACAAAGTACAGGAGGGGTTAGTACTTACCCAAAACAAGGCAACTACAAGGAGAAAAAGGAGAGAGACATCTGCTGCCTCTGAGGCACAGACAAAATTTGCCACATTTAACTTCTCTATTCTTTGTTGCAGGTTTATATTATAACATATGGAGTAATTATTCATGAATTATATTACATCATCTCAAATGTGGTAATTCTGATGTTTTGAATTTCTTTTTAAAAAATTACTTATTTGTTTATTTATTTGGTACAGGGTCTCAATATGCAGTTCGGCCTCGTAGTGATCCTCCTGTCTCAGCCTTCCCAGCTGGGATTACAGGCATGCATCACCATTTCTGGTTTTCGTGTCCAGCACTGAGCGCCCAGGATTCCTGGGCCAAAGTGGCATGCCGTACTGGGGATCGGACCCCAGGTGCTCATGCTTGCCAGGGAGCCATTTAGACCACTGAACTATCTTCCTCACCCTTGAATTTCATATGTAAAAATTATAGAGATCCCCTTTTCTCTTACTATATAAATATGTATGTGCCATCCTTGATTTTGCCTCATGACCCTGAAAGTACTAGCTGGTTACTTGTGGAAGTTTGCTGACCTCTGCCTTATAAAGTACATAAATTACTATAAATTTGAAGAAATAATTAGATTTTTGGGGCGGCCAGATAGCTCAGTGCATTAAAGCACTTGCTTAGGCAGACACAGAGACCTGGAGTTCTTTGTGCTGTGCTGGCCCCACCCTAGGGACACACTGAGATGGCGATTGAGACTGGGTGCGGTGGTGCTCCCCTGCAATCCCAGTGCTTGGCAGGCTGACAAACAGGAGGATCACTATGAGTCCAATCAGCGTGGTGAGACACTGTTGACCCTGTACTAAATACATTAAAAAAGAAATAGCTTCTAAAACTTTCCTTATTGCTGTTTTTTAACACTAACATAGACATTGAAACACAGAATCATGAATTTGATGTCACCTCTGTCTATATCCAACTCTTCTTTTATATGTAACTTTACCCAGCATAGGACTGAAAGTATAACAGATACTTAGTAGAAACTGGTAATCTGATTTATTTCTCAGATGCTGTTTCAGGAAATTTTTTTGCCTTATCTCACTGAATTTTACTTAACAGAATCTTAAAATATTCAGCACAAATATATTTAATGAATACCATTTAAATAGCTTGTTGGACTGTGAACAATATGCTCAGAAACAGTGGTAAACTCTTCAGACAGAACTATTGATCAAACATTAGAAGCTGGGGAAGACTTGATAACTGAATGGTGGTAAACTCACTCAGAAATGCCCTTGAGGGCTGGGGAGATGGTCAGTGGAATAAGCACTTCCCTGGCAAGTGCAAGGTCCTGAGTTCAATCCCTGGTACTGAAAAAAAAATGCCTTTGAGGGGCTGGGGAGTCAGCTCAGTGGTCTAAGTGCCTGCCTGGCAAACACAAGGATCCAAGTTCAGTCCTTGGTACTCCCTGTCACACTGGTCACTGAAACCAGGTATGGTGGTGTATGCCTGTAATCCCAGTACTGGGAAGGCTGAGACAAGAGGATTCCAATGAGTCCAAGGTGCATAATGAGACCCTGCACCAAATAAATAAGTAAATAAATAAATAAATTAATTAATTTAAAAAAGAATGCCTTTGAATTAATCCATGAGAGAAATAGACTGACATTTGCTTAATTCTAATTTAATTCTAGTCTCAGACCCAACATTCACACCAACACCAAAGATAAACAGTATTTAAAAGATCTCAAGATTAGGTAACTGCGTAACAAAGGAAATTTCATCACGTAAAATATAACCCAGACTTAATGTCTTGGTTATTTAAGGCTAACATTTTAATGGAACTCTCTGTTTTTCCGTTTTTGGTTACAAGGAAGTCCATACTATTTTCAGTTGTTACAGAGTGCGTTTTCAGCTGCCTGGATAAGGCCAGTGGTGTTGTAAATCCTGTCTAAATTTAGCTTGAATAAACCAGTCAAGAACTTAACCTCTGTTTGACAAACTAATTGGCTGGAGGTTTAAGACCATCAGTTATGTAATAAAACTGTATGCAATCAATTAGGGTGAGCTGATTATGTTCAGGCGGCTTCATTTCTGAAGAATCTTGTTAGCAATTGAATTCTGAGTAACTCCTAGAAAGTGATCCCGCCTTTCGTAGAAGCATGAGCTTTTCAATTCCTTGCAGATTCCACGTGGCTTCCAGGTAAGGGGCTGCATTTTACCAAACGCAGCCATACTAAGTACAGCAGAGGAGATGGCCCGGCCTGCTATGTCTTCCTTAGGAAATGGAGCGTGAGCTTTAACGGCGGATTCCCCCTGTATGTGAGCCAAATGAGGGGCTGCGCTCAAGTGAATTAGGACTCTGAGAGAAGGACAGATCCCTTCATGAGTGGGCTCTTTCCTTCTTCTGGGACGTGCGGGTCTATCCCTGAGCCATCTGTCTGGCAGAAGTAGAAGAGGAAGAGCCCAAGGGCAATCACCACAAGTTCGAGGACAGCCTGGGCTACACAGTGAAGTTAAGAATGGACTCATAGCAAGACCCTGTCTCAAGCATACACACACACACACACACACACACACACACACACACACACCCTAGTAAAAAGGGATGCAAAACTGGGAATCCAGAAGATGAAGAACACAGCTTTCAAAGTAACGAGGTAGAAAGGAGATAGATTTGTTGATTTTTGTCAGCCAAGTACAGGGGCTCAGTCACAGCCATCAGCAACACACAAGTGCTACCTACATTTATCCAGAAGGTTTATCATCATTTAGTTTGCCTTCCATCTAATTTTTGCTAATTTCTCTGAAACATCAGACAGTGTCATCGCCTGAAATTGGGATTAAGGCAACATTAGTGTTTTCTACTATGCTTCTTATGAGTGAGTACATGAAATAGATCAAACCCAAATCAGGGTCTCCGCAAGTACCCTCACCTAACATTTCCTATGTGCATCCCTATAATGACATACTGATATAATTGAGCATCATCATTGTTAAATACACATATGCATGCTTTGTTTTGTAAGGAGAAAGGTCAAATATGTCCTAATCTCTACTATCCTCAGTATAATTGTCTCTAAATAGTCATTGATTTAATAAATGTGATCACATCCTTATCAACAGCCCTACATGTAAGAAACACATACAAATCCTACAGACATAAAATGTATTACCCTCCTAACTTATGGCCATTACAACTTCCTGCAATGAATTACTAGATGATACAATTTTAAAGACTTTATAATAGTGAAGAAGACATTTGACTGGTTTTAATATTGCATTTGAAAGTATTTTTTGACAAAATACCTTATTGGAAAATATTGCTCATTTTCCAGTTGGACTTCTAGCTGCTTTATAATGAGTATGTCCTGGCTTATAGAACTTGATAGGCATTTGTTTTAATAAAGTCCTTTCATATTCTTAGAACTGTCAGCCTGCAGTTCCCAGTGCTGGTGAGGAAGTAAAACAGGTGCGACCATGATACAAGGCTGGTCAGAATGCAAAATTACATATACACTCTGGAAAATAATTTGGTAATTTCTTTTAAAGTTATACATATGCTTAACATATGCTCCGGTAGTCCAACTCAAGGTTACTTATATTATGGAAGTGAAAACTTACGTCTGAGACACAAGCTAGTAGGTAAACATTCAAAACTATTTTATTTATTAATAGTTAAAATCAGAAAAAAATATTAAACATTCTTTGTCAGGAGTATGAAAAGTGTTGTCACTTCAAATATCTGACTCGTGTTCATGTGATGATTCATGCCTAGTTGTCCCCCCAAAGCCTCACGAGATCACGGGGTGGCTACTGGAGTTTGTGATTGATTTTCGATCCAGTGCTGGGTTTGCAGGTGTGAGTGCTGCCCTTTGGCCCTGGGGTGGGTCATGTGCATTACAATATAAGGAGGGGAGAGAGACTTGCTAGAAGCACAGTGGCTGCTCCTCTCTTTGCTCTCTGCTCTTTGCCACTACCATGAACGGTGGTTCTGTGTCCTGAGCCACTGTGCCTTGGAGCCAACTGAGTATGGACTGAAACCTCTGCTAGCTGTGAGCTACTAAACCTTTCCCTCCTTAATTCTGGGCGTTGAGTATTTTGCCCCAGCACAGAGAGAAGAGTATTTGAGACAGTTCAGAGGTAAAGAGGAACCAACTATTGATACATGGGATAAATTGCAAGATCCTCAAAGACACGAAGAAGCCCAAAATATGGTAGAAACATTTGGGGGTAGGGAGAACTGAGGTAGGAAAATAGTGTGTCACTGCTAGCGGTACTTGAATATAAAGTGTTACTACAATCATTAGCCTGAGAGAGGTTTAGGGAATGATAAAATTGTTTTATATCCTAATTGTGGCTCTAGTTACACAAATCTATACATTTGCTAAAACCTAAAGAACTGTATACTGAAAGAAAAACTACCATAGGACACTATAAAACTAAACTAAATTGCTTCTCAGCATAACCTGAGAAGGACCATCTCTGTGGTCTTTAGTTATGGTATGAGAGGTGGAGAGGGGCTATACCAGCTATAACGTAATGTAAAGAGATAAAATAGTTACAAAGAAAAGGAAACTTGCTTATCATTATTCAAAAGTGAGACTTGAGGGGTCTTGTTTGAACCTGACGCCTGATTATCCAGTTATGTAGACTCCCTCCCAGTACTTCCTCTGGCATTAATTAATATAATAGCATTTGGAATAACCAGGTTCCCTAGCACAGTAGGCAGCACACCAGTCTCATAATCTGAAATAATGATTAGAAATCTGAGATGATAGAAATAACCTTACTTTAAGAGATGTGCATATTGATATACCAGGAAAACGTGGGCAACTGTCTTACTGCTGAGATCTTTTTCACCCACTCTAGAGTACAATAGGAGCCACGTATTTATTAAATGATTGATACTTGTGCTCTTAGGAACCGTGGGAATTACCATGCTAGATCAGATCATTAGTCTGCCTCATCTAACGTCTTGCTTCTGGCTTAAGTAATTATCTGATGCTTTTGAGGGACATTTAACTCTTCCTTAGAAAGCATTTGGCCCATGTTTCATACAGTGTCTGTTCTCAGTGTTGAAGCCCAGATGGGGAACCTGGGCAGGAGAACAGCAACGGAGCTCAGCTAAGTTGTTTCGTACTTTTAAAGCATACAGAAATTCAAATAGGAAAAATACATTTTTCATTAAAAAAGAAGACAGGATCGTGGGTAGTTTATTGTATCATCAGAGTGGGAGAAATTGTTTCTCTAAGAACCAAAACCACCCAAAGCAAATTTTTCTACTTCAAAATTTTACTTTGGGATGTTGCCAGTTTTCTTCTGATCTGCATGTTCAGATGTACATAGGTATAATTCAGGAAAGGTGGATTAAGATTTTCATTCTAGAATCCATTGTTATACATATAATTTTGTGTTGTTTATGGCCTCTACAAACTCAAGAAATTTATAATTAATATGATTCCTGAAAATATTCACACATATCCAGACTCTATTATAAAAGGAATTTTCATTTTCAAAAACCTATTAACAAATGCCAGTTTCTGAGGATCAGTGGAATGCAACCTTGCATAAAGCTGAATAAATATTAATGTATGTCCTAATGATAAATTGGACGGGTAAACACTTGAATACTACCAATGCAACAGATTTATGGATTCCAAGTTTTCCTTCTCTTATTCTTCCCATCCTTTTCCATTTTCCTCATTTCTTCTTCTTCTTCTTATTCATCTTTTTTTAATTTGGCAGAGTAGACTTTTGCATTTATGCTTCAGAAGTATCAGTATGAAGTACTATGGAGAAAGGATAGAAGGAAGAGAATGAGCTACATTATAAAGACCAGAGAAAAGCTTTAATTTATACTTGAGAATAACAAGATATGAAAGGATTTTGTAAAAAATCCTTTGTTCATTAGATGATGTTTACTTAACAAGCAGAGTGTTTTCGATGAGATTAAACTGTGGATTTTGTCGAAAGAACTCTAAGAAGTAAAGTCTCTGTTCTTTAAATCCTACTGATTTACAGAAATATTACTAAATACTTTTAAGTCCATTTTTATTCAGTTTTGTCTATTTGCCATTGGTTGTAATAGACTTAGAACTTCAAACTTATTCCTTGATTCTTTATTGTATGTTTTAAAATTTTGGCAAGATTGTTTGCTTTATGCTTGTTACTAAGAGATCAGAGCAGAATTTCAGTGTCCCACAGCCAGTGCTGCTGGAGACGCCATGAGCCCAGGGCAGCGGGAAGGCCGTGTGGCAGTGGAGCCCTGGCGACCGTGGGGCTGCACAGCCACACTGCGGCTTTGCTTTCCTGCGTGGGAGCAGCCTGCCCGTCTCACGGCTTGGCTCTGCATACTCCCCATGGTGCTGGCTGCCGCAGCGCCACAGCAGTAGCACCCGCTGCCCACAGGGTCTTGCTGTAAGCCATCGGCTATAAGGCTGATGTATCTTGATGAGGTTATAAGAAGGACCTCACACTTTTTTCCCGTTTTGGTCTTGGTAATGGTGATGGTGGGGCGGCGAGCTATGCAAAGAGCTCAGCGAAGTTAGATGATCGAAGGTAAGACAGATGTGTTAGGATTTGGGGGGCATTGGGAAAGAGAACATTTGCAGATGGTACTAAACCAAAAGGCTCAATCAGGTAAGCAGAATACAACATTGAGGCAGTAGGCCTCCCTTGATGAGGATTAAAATCAGGTGAAGTGGTAGTGGTGGTGGGGAAGACAGGGAGCGTGTGCACAGGACTGGTGGTGAGTGCTAACCTAAGAACCGTAGTGACGGTACTGTTGAGGGAAAGAATATAATGTAGTGGGTGAGAACATGAACTGTGAAATCAGGCTGCCTGATCGTCGGTCAAACTATTTAAAACCGGAAGAACTTTAACTCTATATGCCTGATTTCCCCCATCTATACTCAGTCCTGTGCACTGAACCTGGACCTACAGAATTTAATACTTTCTCTAAAGTATTATGTCTTGGTTTCTCCAAAATCTTTCAGCTCTTCTGTCTCTCCTTTTGGAATGGGAGTGTTGCTCTATGTCCTTGTAGACTGGAAGGATTTGGCTTATTTCAACTGTCAAAGGATCTCACAGCTAAGACTCTGCTTTTAGTCTTGGAGGAAAGTTTGGGTTTGGGCTTTCTAGCAATGGTGAAACTTTTAAGAGTTTGTCTTATGTAATAAGAGAGAGACATGAGCTTTTGGGGGGCAACAGCAGTGTGCTATGGTTTATACCTCAAATGTCTCCCCAAAGTACCATCTGCTCAGAAATAGGTCTTTTGAAAAGTGATTGAATCATAGGGATGCTCCTCAGTAGATTGATTCATTGGTGAGCATAGATGGATGTCAAGGTAGGAGGTAAGGCCCAACTAAAAGTTCCATGCTAGTGTGACCTGGAGGGGTGAACTCTTTGCCCTGGATGCCCCCTTCTCTCTGCTTCCCGAGTGCCAGGGGCCGAGTGCCCTTCCCGTGCTTCTGCCACATCCTTCACTTCTACTCCTTCCTCTTTGGCACTGATTGGCCATGGACTGAATCTACTGAATACTGACAGCCAAGATAAACCTCTCTCCATTGAAGTTGAAATTGTCAAGTATTTTGCGCCAGCAACTGGGATAATGATTCGTACGTTACATGTTAGTCAGATTTGGGGAAAAGATCAAATGTCCAGAAACAAGGCAGTAATTGATGAGGCTAATTTATGGATGTCAAGGGCAGGGTCTGAAAGTGGCCATAGGTGTAGACTTCGAATTTGAGGAGGGGAGATGATGCCTTTGACCCAGCTGTGCGTCCACACTGTAGGCTCATCGATCCCCATCCACAGATCAGTCCCTATGAGAAGGGGGCAAGAATGAGAGAATATTTGAAAAAGTTAGGGGAATAATGAGATTATTAATTCCCAGTGACCTCAGATTGATTTATGTAGTCTGTGACTAGGTCACAGAAGTGGAAAATGAAGTGATCAAACTTTAAAAAAGCCTTTTTAGCTAGAGATTAGTGGAAGATGGATTGAATAGTACTGAAGGCTCATTTGAGGCTGAGGTACAGATGGTCTTTGGTTTGCAATGGTTCAACGCTGTGATGGGAAGAAAGGCACTTGGGTTCAATAGAAAGTGCACTTTCCAGGTTGAACTTGAATTGTTTGTCAGGTTGGCAGCATGGAGGAGAATATTCTCTTGTGACGCTAGGTAGTAAGAGCAAGTCACTCTTCCCAGTCAGCCAAGTGACCACAAAGCTAAACAAACAAAGCCCTGCAGTACATAGGCCGGCCAGATAGCTCAGCAGACTAAAGCGCCTGCTTAGGCAGAACACAGCGGCCGGGATTCGATCCCCAGTGTGCCATGCCAGCTCTGCCCTTGGGGCATGCTGAGACTGGGATTGAGACTGGGCATGGTGCTGTGTGCCTGTAATCCCAGTGCTTGGGAGGCTGAAAACAGGAGGATCACTCCAAGTCCAATCTGTGTAGTGAGAATCTGCAGAACCTGCACCAAATACACTTTAAAAAAAAAAAAAAAAGCCTTGCAGTACCTTGTGTTGCTAAGCACAGGCTAGTTGCACTGAGTGCAGTTTTTCCTTGGGCTTATCAGGACGCAGTACTTCACAGACTCAAGGAGTGACTGCGTGTGTGGTGCCATTCAATGACACAAAATCCTGGTATGTCTTTAATTGTATGAATTTCTATTAAATTCTTAAACTTCCCAGGAGAAAGGTGATGAAAATGTACTCAGTTTTGTCTCATAGAAAGCGGACTGTCCATGCAGACACAGGACAGGGCAGAGACGAAAGAGCTGGGAAGGTCTGCAAAGCCCGGTCAGGGGCCACGGAGTGAGAGAGAATTAAGCATTGGGTAGCAAATGAAAAGAGGAGAGGGCTGAGAAAAACACAGGTCAGCAAGGTAAAGAAACAGACACAGTAGGAGGACAAACCAGAGCTAAGACGCAGGATGTGTGCTGAGAGACCCATCTGCGCCTGGGTTCTGGACAAGGAAGCACCCTGAGGGATGGATGGGGCCACGTTGGCACGAGACTGGGCGCCGGCTTGGCTGTCTCTAAATTGCAAAATACTTTTTGGCAGGGAATGTGGAAAGGAACCTCAGTGGCAATTTACTTAGCTCAGTCTTTTTTTTTTTTTTTTTTTTACTTCAGCCAATTTTATTTTTATTTTTATTTATTTTTCATAATTTTATTGATAAACAAATAGCAGTGAGACAGTTTCAAATCAAATCGCTAGGACAGTTTCAATAAATAACACACTGTATACATTCTTCTTAGTGGTTAATTGCTGTACAAGATGCGGACTTGAGATCCTATTTACAAACACCATTAGAACAAGTCATTCTACTCATTGAGAGAATGTAACTATATATCTATCCCAACCACTTTGAACACACAGATACAAAATGGACATTCATCTGTATCCCCTTTTTTTGTTAAGTTCCGTTATTTGAATATTATAGGTGTGTTAACTCAGCAAAATATTCTGAAAGAGTCCAGTAGCCCATAATAGCATTGGGTCTTCTGTTTAACTGGCAATGTCAGAAATTGTTGACCTGAGTCCCCCGCAGCTCTCAGTCTTATTTTTTAAGGTGGTGACGCTTAAGCCACAGGTGCTAAGGCACGTTTCTTAAGAACAGGGACTTCTAGGGCTGATAGAGCTCAGCACACAGAGAACGGGCTGTGTCTGAGTAAATCGACATACACTTGAAGCAGTGAGCCTTGATGTGCTCAGTGAAGAGAGGAATGCGGTGCTGTACGTCGGCTCCGACTGTGTGCAGAAAGTGATAAGCCATCGATCTCTTTTGTACACTTACGTCATCAAAGAAATTCAGTGTCAAATCTTAGTAGCCTCCTGTGACCAATGACAGAAAATGTAATGCAGGTGACATGTGACATAAGAAGATCACATTCCTTATAATCAGCCTTTGCTGAAAGCTAATTAATTACTGATATTTCTTGATTAATTCTAGCGGGTGGGCCCTAAGGCCACACTAATGGAGGAATGCAGATCGATAGTTTAGTCACCCTCTCTACTTTAATTTAAAATACTTTCATTGTTAACCTACGTGGTTTGAAAACACTTTCTTTTTTATTTTAGGGAAGGGTCTATATGGTGTTCAGGGTCTCACTACTAGATTGGGCTTGTAGTGATTGCCTGTTTACAGCCTCCCAAGAGCTGGGATTACAGGCGCACAACACCATGCCCAGTCTCAATCCCTGTCTCAGCATACACAGCAGGCCCGGAGATCGAACCCCCGACCCCTGTACCTGCTTGCAGGCGCTTTAATCTGCTGAGCTATTTGGCTGGCCCAGAAAATGCTAAAATCATTTCAAGATTATTGCAGAGATTGCACAGTAGCAAACCTTAACTGATTTAAGCGTTCTTGAATCCATCCG
Source organism: Octodon degus (assembly GCF_000260255.1). Lineage (NCBI taxonomy): Eukaryota > Metazoa > Chordata > Mammalia > Rodentia > Octodontidae > Octodon > Octodon degus. The sequence continues at coordinate 21,161,516 of NW_004524598.1, read as the reverse complement.
CTACTGGTGAGATTCCTTTTACAGCCAACACATAGGTCATTTTGTGCCCCCTCAAAAAAATGTTAAAGACATCAGAAGGTGAGTTATTTTTGCAAACTCATTCTATTTCTGATCGAGTATTGAATAAACTATATAAAACTATTTTTGTCAAATGTCAACAATTCCCTTTCATGCTGTGTCAGAGCACACAACGTGAGGTGGCACTGTATCAGTTAGAGTTCATTAGAGAACAAATTTAGTGTTGTGTTTAATAACTTATAATGTGTGGAGGCCTCATGTGGTAGGGTTACACAGCTGCCTGTGGAGCTAGGGTAGAAGAACATCGAGTGGCTTTGTGAGCCGGTGAGCTGGATCCATTCTGAAGTGCAAAGACCTGGAGCCTGCTGCAGGGTCTGGGGCAAGTCCACATGGGAAACCGAGGCTCCTATGCCAACAGACTGAAGCGGTGGTGCAAAGCCTACAGAGGATATCCAGGAAAGATCGGAGCTCTTCCAGAGAAGCAAAAGAGAAGAGCCTTCTTTTCCCTTTCATTCCATCCCCACTCCGAGCCTGTTGGCTGGTGCTGCTGGTACCCAGTAGGCCTTCCTTTCTCAACGTGCAGCCTGCATGCCAGAGATGCCCAGAATGGTGCTCCACTCATCCACCAGGGATTTCTTAATCTATTCAAATTGTCATCACAGTTAGCCATCATAATGTACCCTTTATCAGGTTGACAAGTAGACATGTTCTTTTAAACAGTAGTTTACCTCTAAGTTCTATCAATAGTGAGTTATGGTTACACCCAACATGATGCACCTATTCTGTGCACAAATGGAAATGTTCCAAGAATAGAAGGCAAAGTTTTTCTTTCACTATTCATTATTCTTTTTCTAACATACTATTAAATACTATTGCATCTATATTAAAATTTGAAGAACCAATAGTAAGTCTATTCACATTATGTTACAAAGAAAGAAAACTAAGCTATCTGCTAGGGCCCAGGGAAATAGTTCAGTAGAATAAGGGCCTGACTGGCAAGTGCAGGGTCCTGCTCTCTGCTAATATATATATGTGTGTGTGTGTGTGTGTGTGTGTGTGTGTATGCACACACATTCATAAAATTGCATGGAAAAAATGGAGTTACAATCCTTGTTTCTGTAACTGTTCACAATGTTGAAACTGGTATTTAGAACTGCCTTCTTATATTACCCATTCTGCATTCTATTGTCTTTTGCCAAACACCTCAGTGGTTCTGGGGTGTTTTCTTGGTGGGGTGACCTATGCCTTAGCTCCTGATGGTTTTGGGCTGTGTGCATCCTGCTGGGATTGAATTTCAGTTTCCCACTGACCTGGCCAGCAGGACATGGTAATGCTGGCAGGGGTTCCTGCCCTGAGGTTTGTTCTTCCTTTTCACCATCGGGAAGCAAAAATCCAAATTCCTCTTGTTAGTCTGGATCAGCTACTACTGCTGACACCACAATTTCCTTTTTAGCTTGTTTACTCAGAGGCATTACAAGCCCCAGATACCCAGAAGAGAAGCTTGGCTTCCAAGTCAATGGAATCATCGAACTTCTTAATATGGCACTTCTGCCTTCAGGAACTAAGACTTCTTGGCCAGACAGAGCATGGAACTAGGAGATGAGGAAATAAAAACTTTGCTAATGAGAGTAAGGTAATGGTGAATGGTACCATTCCTATCTCCATCCCTGATTCCTGGCTGTGGGAGGAAGAATTCCACAGAGCGGGTGCTGACTCAATGCATATGCGTCCTTCTGGGGAGCTTGCTACAGCCCTGTAAGATATTACCATCTTGCTAGTGCTGTAACTATGCCAGAAAAGGCCATTCCACCTTTCTGTCAATCCATTTGCTCCTGAATGAGGAAAATGATCGGACCAGTTAATCCCACAGGGAGGAGCCCAGCACTCACTTCTTTGGCTGTGAAATGTGTTCCTTGGTCAGAAATAATGATGACATGTCTACTGCCATGACAGTAGATATGGCACTCTGTAAGTACATGGGTGGTGGCTTATGCAGACACTTTAAGTGCAGGGAAGGCAAATCGGTATCTGGAAAAAGTGTCTATGTCACTAAAGACTAAATTCTGCCCTTCCCGCAATGGAAGCAGTCCAACATCCTGTCGTAGTCGGATGCTGTGCTCCAAGGTGCTGTAGTAGGTTTTCTGTTAGGGGTGTAGTGTTGGCCTCTGCTGCTGGCATGTTTGGCATTCCGTAGTGGCTGTGGCCTGAGCAGACTTGGTGAGTGAAACTTCACTTTGCTAAGACCATGTACTGTCCCTTCCATGCCACCATGGCCAATTCGTTCATGAGTCCATTGGATAATGACAGGGGCGGCCAAAGTAAAAATGGACTGCCATGGGTCATCCCACAGAATGGCGTACCACAGTCCTCTTCTGCTGAGGTCATCTCTTGGTGAACACTTACATGGTGCACAATCACCTCTATATTCTTTGCCTGTACAAGGAGGTCTAACCGCATAATGCTTCTCTAAATTTCTTTGTCGTCAATTTGCTAGTTATGTTCCTCCCTAGTCCCTGACCCTCTGATCAGACCATTGGCTACAACCCATGAATCAGTCTATAATTGAACATCTGGCCATTTTATCTTCTAAGAAAATTTACAACAGGTGTATAGTCCAAAGTGCTTCCCATGGTGAAGATTTCCCTTCACCACTGTCCTTCGGAGATGTCGTGGGAAGATGACGTAGTGCTGGAGCGATCAACTCTTGGGTGGTGCCTGCGTAATATGAAGACCAATGTGCAAGCCGGGCCATCATCTTGTCCCCAGTAGACTAAGCATGTGGCATTTCCTGTGAAGCTACTGCTGTACGCTGGGTGACAAAGGCAGCGTGGCAGGCGTAGAACCATGGGCTGTTGGGAAGCTTCTTTGTGTAATTACCTGTGCTTTCTGTGTCTGCTCACAGGCATGCCATTTCCACTTCATGAAGGACTCGTGCCGCGTGTGTCCAGCTTTATGCCTTGCCAGGCCACAGAGAGCCCAGCTCAGGTAGCTGGGTAGTTTCCTGCCCCGTGGTTGAGCATTCATTTCTATAAGGTCCAGCAGCAGGCCTCTAGTTAGAGCAGTGGGGCTGGGGGCTGATGCGCATAATCAATAAATTATCTGGTAAAGCAACAAATGCTAGGGACAAAAGAAACATCACAGAGCATGGTGGGAGCCCAGATGGGCGTGTGTGCACACTGGCTCATCAGTGGGCCATGCTGAGAAGACAGTGGAGCTGAGGAGAAGCAGGCATAGGAGTGAGCCCCACAGACATGTGAGGGAAGACGAGAAAGTTCCAGTCTGGCAGAGGCCCCAGCGTACTTGAAGTGTGAGCATCAGACAGGTGTTCGGAGTTTTCTGGCCTACTGAGAGGCAGTCACTAAACATCAGTTTTCTGTAAAGCTTTTTAGCATGAATTTAAAGATCACAAAGTGTACTCCTTTTAACATATTAGAAACAAAGGCAGGCATTCTTCTTCACAAGTGCAGCATGACCCACGGGTTCAAAACACTTCTCGCCCTAAATCACTATACCCAGGGTAGGTGTGAGTTATAGGCTTTTAGCCAAGCCTGCCATCCATCTGAGGTGATGCTACCAATTTTAGAGCAAATTATGGATTTGCTGTTTGTCAGTCATCAAAACAACAAAGACCTTTTCAGAAGCTTAGGCAACATCGGCATATGGGAAATACACTTGGGGAGGGGCGAAGGGAGGACAGCAATATCAAAAGCTCTCTGAAGGTGGTGTGCATCGAGATCTCTGGGCAGGGACTTCAGATGCGTTTCTCGCCCAGTAAGTTTGCCCATGCTCCTTCATATCTGCCAGCTCTCACACCGTAGGTTGCTGACGCCTTTTAATATCTTTTTTACCATTTGTTTTTGTGGTAAGGGGGTTTAAATTCAGGGCCTCAGGCATGCCAGGGAAGCAGCTCTGCCCCTGAGACATTAAGTCTTAAATAATTTACCTCCTTTCATGTCTTTGTAGACACACCATGACAGGTAAAGCCTATTTTCCTTTTTCAGGTGACAAAACTGAATACCATGGTGATCACATAGCCAAGACGCAGCCATTATGCTGTGCATTTTGCTGCCTTTTCCTGCCTTGGTTTATCGCTGACAGCTTTTCCTGCTGATTCCTCCCATGGCTCGGTTATTGTTCCTAAGGGATGCTGCAGCGCCACTGTCATGGGAAGACACCAGCTCTCCCGAACCGTGCAGGACGGTGTGCAAGCCAGGTCCGCATCTTGCTGTGTTAACAAAGTGAAGCACAAAGGAGAAGTTGACAAAGGGTCTTGGATTATAAAAGTTGAAACACTTGCCCATGGGCCAATGTAAATTCAGGCAGAACTTCTGGATGGTGAGATAGGAGAAATTAGTAGTCTAGAATCATTAAGAGACAGGAGTAAAACTTTTCAGATTCCACTAGAGCACTGAAACATTCTTTTCTTTTTCTGTTACCCTATTACATAATATGGGAACAAATATGCTCTCAGTGAATTTAACAGTGGGAAAATTGAAAATAAATAAAAGGAAATACTTCTACATCTAGCGTGTAATCAGCCCATAGACTTTTCTGTTGAAGAAGGTCAGAGAGTCAAACGCTGAAGAGGAGAAAGAAAAAGAGAGGAAAACCTAGTTAATTTTATGACCAATAATAACATTGTAATGATACCCTAAGTTGAGCGTAATGAGATGGAGGCTTTGGGGTATAAAATGATCGTCTCGGAGGACAGGAAGGAATTCTCCCTCTCTTACCCTTCGCAGTTTGAGTGACAACACCGAATTGGCCAGATGCATTATGGGCCGTAGTATCTTCCCAGAAGGCAACTCCTATTAACCGGAAAACCATTCTTGAAAGACTAGTGGCTAGTTTTATCTGGAAAATCCTACATTTCAAGGAAAATTAGCCCTGAATCCAAGCAAAAAGAATTCTATAGTTGGAAGAATGATAAACTCCCCAATGTTGGACAGAGTTTGATTTTGCTTTTGACTCAGTGTGTAAATTTCTTTAAGCAAAGTATTCATATGACTTAGCACATTATAATGGATGGAAATTGGCCTTTGACACAGGCCAGGTCTAGCAGAAAGCACACGAGCTGCCCCTGAGGAATTATAAATCTGCTCTTGTCTTCTTGCCAAACTTTGTAAAAGTTCAAAGCAGCTGCCTCTAGCCTCGGACTGTGTGCCTTGCTGGGCAGGGTGGGGCTCATGTGCTTGTGCTCCAGACCCCAGGGGAGCTCCAACTCCTTAGCAGTCTCTGAGGGCTCCCAAATTAATTTTGAGCTGGCTGCCAAGTGCAGAATGCCTCGAAGGGCAAAGCTCATCTGCAGCCACTTTTTAATGAACTTAGGAAAACACAGATCGAGGCAGTCGTGCCCTAGACAGCCCTGGCAAACACAGCCCAGGTCAGGAAGTAGGGACCCCTGCGGCTTCCTCTTAACAATGCTTCTGCACTAGTGGACGTCTTGGTGTTGCTTGCTCTTTGCCCTTCTATGGTTTTACATTTTTACTTCATTTGATTATGTAAAACACAGGAAATGCACAGGCCAGGGTGGCAACTCCAGGTATTACACAATTCCTA
>NW_004524598.1:21152924-21155384 GCF_000260255.1 Octodon degus | reverse complement strand
TCAGAGCTGCACAACGCAAGGGCTAGAAGACGGCAATCTGTCCAGTTTTTCCTCTTGTCACCCACCACTCCCCCATACATTTATAAAAATTTCAGATCATATGAGGAAGTGCAGGATCACTATTGATTTCCTGCATTTGCGCCAGGTTTCGTGCAAATTAAAGAAATCTTCCTAACATATCTGTCTATGCAGATCATACCACGTAGCTCGCTCTTGTTTTGTTTCATTTCACTTTGTCCTTATTTTTCTATGTGGGTACATATAACTAAAGGCTTGCATAACAAAATATTCTTTTCCATCTTGAGTCAGTATGTTGAATTTACTTGTTGCTGACTGAGGTCTGCAGCTGTGTTGTTCAATACTTATTCTGCATAGTTTATCTAAAGCCTTTGTTATGAACACCGTAAGTGGTCCTATCTCTCAATATTCAATGCCAATTTTGTGTCTCAGTAAGCTACTATGTTTTCTTGCTCAAAACTGGATATCAAATTGCCTTTAATATGTATTCATTGTGCTCAGTAATGATATGCCAACTTTGGGAGGAGATGCTGAGATTAAAGATTGGCCTCGGATCACCTACCTGGAGTCTTCTAGATCCACGCCTTATTTGGAAGAATTTTAAAACTGGATTTGTAAGAATCCTAACAACTATTTTTTGCACTGACTAAACAATATTTGGCTTATTTTTTTCCATATTTCCTGTCTGTTTTCCTTTCCAGCTCTTATATATTAACCTGAGTGAGTAGATTGCTTGGGAAACCACCTGCTCTTTCAGTCCACACTGCTCTGCCATGTCTCCAGTATATCAGAACAATTAATTAAATTTATTTATTTACTTACTTACTTGGCACAGGGTCTCACTATGCAGTTCAGACTTGCAGTGATCCTCCTGTCTCTGCCTCCCTAGCTCTAGGATTGCAGGTGTGCACCACCATGCTTGGTTTTGGGGCCAGCACTGTCTGGTTCCAGCACAGCATGCAGTACCAGGGATCAAACCCAGGCCCTTGTGCTTGCCAAGCAGGTGCTTAGACCACTGAGCTGTATCCTCAGCCCAGTACAAGTAATTTTTATGCAAGCTATTATGTTGGATAGATGTCCACATATTTTGTACACACCATAAGGATGCTGAGGTACCTGAAAGCCCATCCATTGTCAAAGTCCCAAGGTGTAGGAAGAAATGAACTAGAGTTCACAGCTCAGAGTCATCCCTGCTCATTGGTTTACAGAGCTTCTGCATAGCAAGGGGCGCCTCAGCTCTGACTGATGCAAGAAGCACCAAGCTCAGTGCCTTCATGGGGCCACTTCCTCCCTGTCTCAAGAAGCAGCAGCAGTGACAGTCTTTTTATTGAGCTTCCCTTTCTGTGAGGTCGAGGACCATTTTTTTCTCTGGCAAGAAATGGCGCCGCTTGCATCCCCGTGGTGAGGGTCCACACAGAGCATGCTGCGCAGGTACTCGCAGGTGTGCGTATGCCTCGCTCATGCTGATGCTGTCCACAGCCAAGGACCAGAACTCGTTCTAGAAATCTTTCACATGCAACTCTGGGCTTTCACAAATACCTTCCTCTCACTGCTAGTTATGTGTGTGCATGTGCTATACCAGAGAAATTTCATTTTTTATAATGCAGTGGTAAAGAAGGCATAATTTTAGAAATCTATACAAGTAGTATTTCTGAAAGTTTCTAGATTCTCAAGTATTGGATGATGCAAACACTGGAATAAACTCTGTAGGGAAGTTTGTGCTCAAAAAAGGAAATTTCCAGTCAAACTATTGGTTGAGAAGGCAAACATACTCTGACTTCAGGCTCAGTTTCCAAAGGACAGGGGAGAAAAGGCTTTCCTGATGGTCTTTGTTCTTCTCCCTAGGACAAGATGTATTACATGTATTTTAAAAAAAAAAGTGCATCAGACTTGGATATAGTCTAGGTTAGAATGCCATCCCTAACAACCTGTCAATCTCCACAGCTCAGAACTGCAAAAGCAGATTTCTGGCTGGTCCTTCCTCTCCATGTGTCATGGGCAAGGGCCGGGGATTAGAGATCAGGTTCTGTCTTCTACTGTGGTAGTCACTGTCACAGAGCCCAGTAGGACTGTCAGAGCAGAAGCTAGAAAACACTTTCTGAAAGTAAATATCTTCAACTCTTTGGGCCCTAAATTTGTGTCATAGTTAGCTCTTGTCTGCTGTGGAGGTCCAAGGAACCATAGAGAATACCCTGTAAACAGATGTGGCTATGTTCCAGGGAGATGCTCTTTCTAACCGTGGTTAGTGGGCTGGATGGGCCTGTGGCCCGTGGTTTGCTAACTCTTTAAATTATGTAGCCCCAAAGGGACATTTGTTACTGCTCTGCTCAGTGGCTAATGACTAATTAATGCTCCTGCGCAAACTTATAAGAGTTGGGTAGTACCTGCTACTTCCTGAACTAGGGTAACACATATGTATATTCATTCATATACTAAAAAAAA
>NW_004524598.1:21134833-21143219 GCF_000260255.1 Octodon degus | reverse complement strand
GCACACTCACCGGACCTGGGCTAGGACTGCGCAGCTCTGGCTATTCTTGCTTATCCTGTTCTGCACAAGCCTGCTTGCTGTCTCCCACTTCTGTCATGTGTGGAGCAACCGGAAACCTTCCTGTTCAAAGGTGAGAAGATGAGGTCCTCCAGTCTTACACCCAAATCCCCAGGTCTGTGAGCTAAACATACTCATTTTCATTATCAATGACCCACTTTGGGGTGCAGTAGCAACAGAGTAGACAGATGGATGCGTGTCATTTAGCTTTCCACTTTGCAATAGGAGACTGAGGCACAGGGAAGCTCTGTTCCCCGACTAAGGTCACAGAGATGGTTAGTAAAAGAGCCAGGCTCCCAACCTAGACGCTGTGCACCTGAGTCCGTGTCCCCAGCGTCGTGTGGGCACCGATTGTGATTTAGCCCAGCAGGGTTGGCATTGAAGTAGCAGAAGTGTGGAACCATGAACGCGCTTTTGAACAGCTGGTCTGTATGTTGGAGGAGTACGTAAGCACTTGTGTCGTCATCTAAACTGACCCAAAATCCACCAAAGAGAGGTGCTTTCGAATTAGCGACACTACAGAGAAAATGCTGAGTCCCTTACATTTGGCAATTATTTGGTCCAGAGATTTTTTTTTTGTTGTTGTTCTTAAACAAACAAAAAACAAAAAACAAAACAAAACAAAAAAACCAAACACAGTATAGAAAAAAAGGAAGAAGTCTTACTGTCTGGCTTTCTGTCAACAGGTAATCGGTGAAATGGGTCATTACGGCCACTTCTCTCCTTTTTCACCTGAAATACCCTGCTTGGCTTTTCTGCTGCATGCCTTTTTTTTTTTTCTTTTGTCTTTTTTAAACTTTCTGCTATGCTTCAGCTCACATACTTGATAGTTTTGACTTGCAAAGCAGATTAATATAAAATATCGGTCAAAAGCCCTGAATTCCCAGCTGATATCTTATCTCAGAATAAAAGGGGAAAATTTCTCTCCTGGGAGGCATGGGCAGTGAGAAGCTGGGAACGTTTTCTTGGCATGGGGAACTGGCAAAAATAGTCCTAGTGGATTTCAAGTTAATTTGACTAATTCTTTCACCACTTGTCAAATGAAACTACTTTTGTTTAGGTATCAAAACAAGCTGTTTCCTCTGCCATTTCTCTAGTGAGCAGCACAGGCACTTGTGGCGAACACACATTACTGCTAACTGTTATGATGTTTGCTGTCAAATTCATTTATTTATACAACTGCTGTAAAAAGCCCGAGGCCCATAAGCAGCCATGAAAGATTTCAGAGTCATGGTGTGGGGTCATGAGAGGGGAAAAAAAAGTCTCCACTGGTTATGAGAAAGGAACTGACACAGGAAACGGTCACATATGGCGCAGATTTATTGTGTCCGGGGCTTCCCATTCAAATCTCATTAGAGCCACAGCTTAGCGCAGACCAGGGCACCGCCACATTCATTTCAGCGTTGGCGTCCAGCAGAAATTACTGCCGCCGCTTCAGAGGGAGGGCTGGGGCGGTGATAAGTTTATCATTCTAGGGGAAGAGCGTGCCAGGAATCGTATTTGTAAAGAATGCTGCTGGCCCTTCCTGCCTCTGAAGCAAGCCCTGGACGTCGCTTTGTTTAAAGCTGCAGGCGAGGTTCGCCAGCAGAAGAGAAATAGGAGGTGGAGAGCGGGGGCCTCGGGGGAGAAGGGGACGAGGAATGAAGGAAGGGTGAAGACAGCATGAGAGGCGAAGGGCCTCCTGGATTTTACAGTGACTTTGTTTTTTGCTATTGACAAAAGTGGAGGAGCTCGGCTCATGGACACCCGCATCCGCACACGTGCACGCTACGTATGCGTGTGTGTTTGTTCTGCTTGTGCTTGCTAAATTCAGATTCTCGCGTCCACATTGTAGCATTTTTCACTCGTAATTGCCCTATTCAACACTATGTATGAACGCAGCACAAACAAGCGCTGCTCCAAACGCTGAGGCCAGTACTAGTTACGGTGGAAGAAAGCACTGAAGGGAGGCCAAAAGGAATGTGAAAATTTAAAAGCAAGCTCTTCTGATCGTGGCGAGTGCGGCGGCTCCTGCGCCCTGGCCCTGTCTGTCGCGGACGCTGCAGACGCATCTCCTCGCCGAGCTCGGTCCCTCCGCTGCCTCCCCACCCCACCTTCCAGGCGTCCCACTACTCATTTTTATCTGCTTCTCATTATTTTTCTCAAAGTCATACTTCTATCGAAAGACAACAAATACACTGAAACACTCATCACGAGAACCCGGTGATGGCATCAGGTCCCGTAGGTGCAGGTGCCCCCTTGCCTCAAGCACTGGCTGATTTTAGGTGGCTTTTCGCGTGTTTCGGGTTAATTTGGAAATGTGTTCCCGTGGAAATCAGAGCTAAGCACACAGGTGGAGTTGCTCATGGGGTTGGGCAGGGTGTCCCGATCGGTGGCTCTCAGAGTTCCCCGGCTCCTTTCTCATCCGCAGATGCGTACGCTCCTCACGGAACAGCTTCCTGCTTCTGGGAGTTAAGCCCTTGACTGAGGTCCTCACACCTGTGTGTCCCCTTGCCCACGTGCTGCAAGCCACCACGTCAGTCACCAAGTGCTAACGTGGGTTCAGTGTGGAGCGCGGTGCCAGCCAAGGGGGGGGGCTCCCGAGGACGGCTGCACAACCAGCGATGAAAGCCGCGCTGGAAACACACTTATATCAAGGTCTAGGAGCCAAATGTTGCACGCACGTGAAACATTTTTCAATTCAATGAGAACTTAAATTGCTTAGAAACATCTTACAGTGATGACTGTATGTACCCTTGAGTTACTTACAGCAGTAAGGGCGCATGGGTATAGCAGCAAGCTTATGTCTGTTTTGTAACTCTCACTACCACATATGACCACTCAGTGGCCTTTAACAACCTCTAATTCTTGACTCCAAATTAGCAACTTTGTGTCTCCTGTCATTTATAATTACTTTCTTACGCATAAAGGTCGTTACTCCCAATTTACCTTCACTTCACAAAATAACATGCCCTTATTAATTTTGAAGATTTCTTTTTAAAATAAATGTAACTACCATTCTTTTTTTTTTTTTTTTTTGAAAAAAGGACTTTTTTCCTCTATTAATGCCAAAGTGGTCAAAGCACATGTTCTTTCATAATTCTTTGGGAGGTTTCCATTGCTGACTTTGTGTCCCCAGGAGAGCAGCTGTGACATTCCAGAGCGTGCCTTCTCCTAGCTGCAGGATCTGTGACACCAGGTATAAGGATAAATTCAACCTGTCTTCACTTTATTTGATCTGTGGCTATTTATATTTGTTAAATTAGAAATAATGAGGTGTAAATGCTATTTGACAGAAAGCAATTATAAAAATTTCTTTTCCCTTTTGAAAATAAGGAAATGATTATGTATTTTGTTTTTGTCAAAGTCTCCTATCTTTACTAGACCATAAATTGTGAAATCTATCACAAAATTGCTAAAAAAAATTATTGAGGGAAATGGTGGTGTTAACCTCGAGGAAAACACATCATTAATGTTGATGTACTTCATTCAATTTTAGACATAGAAGTATAATTTTTTTCTCTTTTGTTGAAAAGAGGAAGATGGAAAGAGTCTATGTGCCTTTGAGTCAAAACATTTATTTTAAAAATACTTCTTTTTCCCCCCTTCTCATCCATTTTTCTAAGTAAAAGACAGAAGTTATTTCTTTTCTTTCTTTCTTTTTTTTTTTTTGTCTTTTAATTTTTTTCCATAGCAAAGACGAACCCTTTGGCATATTTTCTTTTCAAACGTGAAATGAGGTGGAAAATCCTCATTTCACGACAGGAAGGACAAATATTGACACAAAGTTAATATTTGTTAGAACCCTGGAAGCAACCTGAGTACACATGTGCACACACACACACACGCATGCACACGCATACACACGCACACGCCTTCCCATCATCACCTTCCTCCTCCTCCACCAGATACATGTAGTTCTCTCATCTCAGGATTGAGGCTCGTGGATTTCAGGTAGGAAGGGCCAGTGGAGCATCTTTTGTGTACAGGGTATTTAAGGAAGGGAAAATATACACAAAGCAAACATTTACTTGCACACGTGCACACAAATGCAGCCTGCTTAACCTAATTTCCTCCACTGAGAGGAAGGTTCCTGGACTTCATCACCGCTCCTGTCCATGCAGCGTGCGGCAGCATATGCCGGGCCACTCCCTGGCCACTCAGCATTCATTAAGTCCTGCCCCTTCTTGCTTTTGGAGAGCGGTGCCCTGGGCTGGCTGCGCGCTGCCCTGACAGGCTGTATCACTTATCTATTCACATCGATTATCAAAGTCAGCTGCGGCCAGACTGTGCCTTTCTCCTCCTTGTCTCAGCCCCTCTTACAAGCACCCCTGCCTGGATTTTCATGAGGAAATAATCAGATTAGGCCTTTCACGGTGAGTTCATATGGAGTTCTCTTTCTCCAGTGTGCTACTAACCGAATAAACGTGTTTAGTGGTAAATTGTAAATGACATTATGATTACCAAAGCCAGCATGGGTTTCATTTAAAAGTGATCAGAATTGCAGACCACAAAAATTGTGACTGGCAGATAAGGCCATTTGGCCAAGTGGGGAGAGAAGGGACAAAAACAAGCGAGAAAGAGAATCATTACTCAAAACTAAACCTTCTCTATGGGAGAAAAGCAAGAGGGAAAGAAATCTACAGGAAGAGAAGGCCGAATGCTCTTTAGAAGTGGTGTCCATGGTGCCGTGGACTCCTGCTGCCGTGGGCTCGGGGTTTGAGTGATGAGGCCCATCAGGTTGTGTGGGGGCCTTTCGCTAGTAGTTTCTATGTGTTCTTTGCTGTAATTAAGAACTGTATGTATTCTGGACTTCTGAAACCTGAATATGTACTTTATTTTTGTCTGTTAAGTAAAATGTGTGCATTGATTAGCTCTAGAGATGACATAGGAAAATAAACAGTCAAATACTGATAGCCTTCTATCCCAATCACTGGTAAACTCCAGAGGGGGGAAAATGTAGTTTGTACAGATTAAGATTACAAATTGTAGTACAAAGCTAAATAATTAACATCACTCGTTGATACTGCTTGGGCTATTATCGTTGTCAAATTCGTAATCGTGCATTTCTATCTCTGAGGCAGTGTGGTAACATATTTGCTTACATAGCGGGGTTTGTTAGTGTCAGGAATCAAACTCAGGACCTTGTTCTTGTATTTGCCAGGCGGGCGCTTGTGCCACTGAGCCGTATCCTCAGCCCAAAATAGTGAAAAGGTCAAATAATGACGTGAAAGAGCAAGTGAGTTCTTGCCAAGTGCGCTTTGAAAACAACGTCACGTCGTTCCAGGTGTATTTTTCATAAGTTGTGCTGACAGAGCTGATTATGACAGCCCTCTCTCTTGGTATTAATAATCATACCTGAATCTTAAATCTAGGGATAATCCAGCAGGGTGTTTTTTTTTTTTTTTTTTGGTGGCTCCAGATTGCCTCCAGCGCTGGTCTGGATTGCCTTGAGTATCTGGGAATTGAACCACCGCTTCCAGAGACTGACTGCTTTGTTTAAGAAGGCACTTAAACAACTGAGCTAGTGGGCAGGCCTCCGAACTGAGCTAGGGCCAGGCCCCCGAACTGAGCTAGGGCCAGGCCCCCTGGGGATAATCCAAAAGGCGAGTTATTAAATTATCTCTCACTTGGCCAAAGGTATAGGTAGAAGTTGAGGACGATGCTCCTTCATTATCATTACCAAATAATTATGTTAACTCAAAATTCCTGGGACTCCACTTCTTTTGCCTATAAACAAGAACCAATTAACTTTTATTAGAAAGTTTTGAATAAAGGAGGTAGGGAAGGAATAAAGGGAGGGGGGATGAGGGTGAGGAAGGAGGGAAAATGAAGAAAGAAGAGAGGGAAGAAATGGAAAGAAGGAGGTGGGACATGAGAAGGGGGGAGGTAAAAAGACAGGGGGGCAGGCGGCAGCCGCGCATCCGGCTTCTGTGTGCCCAGGCCAGGACCGCTTTGCCGTTCTGTTTTGCTCTTTGCGCGGCTGCAACCAGCTCGGCTTCCTGTCCGCTCGTTCTTGTCCCGCGCCCCTGTGCTTCGTGCCAGGTACGATTCCCGTCGGTCTGCGAACTTCTGACATTTCTGACCCTAAGCAAATGGTCATTTTCTGCTAAAGTGGTGATGGTCTCCATCCTGCCGCATACACCCCACTTCAGCAGTAACTGAGAGCTTCCCTCATTCACAAAAAGCGGGGTGTCCACAGACCCCCGCAGATGCTCCGCACATCGCTTTGTAGGAGGATGCGGGGGAATTTGCTGAACACCCCTGCTTATTTCCCTAGTATCCACACGCCCACCACATTATGTCCGTTTTCTTCCGAATACACATGTCTTTCCTGAGAGCTCACCTGTCCTTTTATCTCCTTACCCCAAAATGTGCTCCTAGTGCTTTGTGGAATTCTGAGATGGGAGTCAACATGGTCTTCATCTTCAAAGAGCATTTGTCTTACTTTTTTTTGCCTTCACTAAAATCTAGCCAAAGATGCCACTCCTTCAACAGCTTCTAAAAGTCTGTCGTCCCTCCCGCCAGCCTTGAGCTTCTTCCATCCTCTCCTGTTGTTCCCCTGCTCTGGGTCCTCTCGCTGGGGCGGGACATTTGCTCTCACCACTCGCGCCGCCTGTGCTTCCAGGTAGGCTGGGCTCTGCCTTTCCTCAAGGTCGTAGACACTGGCTTTCGCTTTCTTCTCCACCTGCACCCTGCCGTGATTCCACTCAGTGTGGGTTCTGAATTTGCTACAGCAGGGAGGTCAGCCCTTGCGTTGGGCAGAGGCATCGAGGCAGACAGTAGATGGGAAGTGTCACAGCAGAGTGAATAGGACATGGAAGGGCTCCGGGGGTCACCACACTGGAGAGGCCGCACACGGCTGGGCAGACCATGGGGCACCCCATGTGACTAGATAGCGTGCAGTTTTTGTCTCCTTTAATTCATTCCAAGTTGAAAGCTGCGCAAAATGGGGAATTCCTGAGGAGAATCAGCGGGGCCAGCAGCTCTCAGTCAAGCACCAGCTGTAGTTGTGGGTTGCTCTTGGCTGGCACAGCACATAGGAATTCAGCTTGCAGGAGCGGTTGTGCCTGGTGACCAACTGACTTTCCAAGCTGGTTCCTGGAGATTGTGGCCTAAATCATCCTTCTTTCCATATGGTCTAACCACTGTGTGCATGTATTCCGATTCTTAGTGCTCATCTCATCTCCAGGTCTTGTAGAGAAGAACAACGAACATGGGGGAGCCCCCAGTCATCATTGCTATTATTTTGATGAGCATAAAGTGTTCCTGTGTCCAACTGTAGTTTATCACTCACAGATGCACATTAACAGCACAACTGCCGTCACCACCAACTTTCAAAATCTTACATCTATGTCATTTTCAGACCAGGAATCACGGTCGCGCTTCTGCCCCAGAGGCTCCTTGTGGCGGTGCTCTGGCTGCAGACCTTCCACCCAGCCTCTCTCGCCAGTCCCCAGCTCGCATCCCCTCCTCACACTCACTTTCAGCTGGTCACCTCGCTGCATCTCCAGTCTCCCACCTACCTCCGCCTGGGATGGGTACACTGCCCTCCTTCCCGTTCTGTGGGAGACGGAAGAGTTCAATTCATCCAATCCCACCTGTGCTTAAATGTTCATATTTATTTTTATTGTGCGTGTCCGTGACACACAGTGAATATGCCTACTGTGTGTGCACTTGTGATTTTGCTCTTCCTTCATCACGAAAGGGACAGGTGGAGCCTGTCAGCCACCACCCCTCAGCCGCCAGTGCCTCCTTTGCAGGGGTTCTGCGGAGCTACACCTGGCACCTAAGCAAAGCCTTATTTCCTTTTTTCTCATGCATTGTAAGATGGTTTGCGTTACAGGCATATATTGCCTTCCATTTATAGTCTCATCTTTGGTGGCAGGCAGATTGACTCTGCCAACATTACAGATTAAAATAATATTATTTTAGTGCATATTATTTTTAGTATTACAGAATAGTGGGTTTTGTTCTATGAAGTTGGATACCTGTGTTTAATATATTTTAACTATTTTTAATCCCACAGTTCCATTTTCCTTTCCATCTCTCATCCTACTGAATTTCTTTCCTATCTCCTAAAATCTTACTCCTTTTTTCCAATCATTTCTTCTTTATTCTCTCCCTCCCTCCCTCCCTCCCTCTCTCTCACTTCATGCACTTACCTACCTACCTATTTCCCTACCTATTTGGTTTCTCATGTGAGACAGAGCATGTAATATTTAACTTTCCAAGTCTGGTTTACTTTATTCACCCTGAAGACTCCATTCCTACAATAGACACGTAATGCAAAGAACTGATTTCTCAATGCATGCAGAGCACCTGACTTGGATGGAGTCGTTGTTATCAA
>NW_004524598.1:21129766-21134523 GCF_000260255.1 Octodon degus | reverse complement strand
CAGTCCTAACCTGCACTCTGCCTAAGCAGGTGCTTTAGTCTGCAGAGCTATCTGGCCAGCCCTTCTTTATTCTTTGTACTGTCCTTCCTTCTCTCCCTCTCCTTTCCTTCTACTTCAAGGTCTCTTCCTGTTATCAAAGATCTGTCTTTTCTTTTTTTCTTTAGCTCTTTAAGTTATTCATACTTTGAATTTCTTATATAAGAAAATTGTGTGGTATTTATGCTTGGGCATCTGATTGTAGTCTCAAGGCGCATCCATTTTTCTACAAATGACTTGAATTTATCCTTCTTTGTGATAGAGTAGCACTCTGCTGTATATAAACCCCACAGCCTCTTTATCTACTCATCTGTTGATGGATATGAGAGACTGCTTCCAAGGTTTAGCTATTATGAGTCGTGCTGCTCTAATCCTGGGTGTGTGCATAGCATGGAAGTATGATGCCTTTAAATCTTTTGGGTAGATACTGAGAAGTGAAATAGCTGGGTCAAATGCAATTTGTACATTTAGCTTTGGGAGGAGTCTCCCTACTGCTTTGCATGGTAGTTGTATCAGCTTACATTACTTCTAACAGTGTAGGAGGGTACTTTTCCCCTGTAGCTTTGCCAGTATTTGTTATTGTTTGATTCCTTTATGTCAGTCAGTCTTTTTGGATGAAGATGGAATCTCAGTGTTGTTTTTCTCCAGTGACCAGCAACACTGAGTATTTTTAGATGCGTTTATTGGCCATTTGTAATTTTTTCTGAGAAGTTTCCATTTATTTAACTTGCCCATGTAGGAGGAAGATTATCTAGTTAAATGTCATTCAATAATACATGCACTGTATAAATCCTCTCTCCCAGTGTATAAATGCTACTTGTAGAAGCTTTATTTATTTTATTAAGAGGTTGAGAGGGTCACATTCCAATAATCATGCTTATACTACTGTCCAAGAACCTCAGCCCTGACTGCTGAGATGTAGGACTAGAGAAGCACTGTGTCTTCCATAAGTCTTCATTAATTCATTATTTATTATAGATTTTTGCATCATGTTTTCCCCAGGATAGCAAAAATTGTAAAGAGTGTGTATGACTTTGGGAAAAAAAAAAACATTTATTTGTCATAAAGATCTGAACCAAAGAAATAACTTTAAGTATTCATTATGCTAATATTGGATAAAACTGTGATTGTTTTTGATTTTTGTGGGAAGAAATGACAGTGAGAATATTTTATAATAACTGATGTTTGGTGAAACTCTTCTTAATTAAAGTGACATGCAATGCTTTGAATAAGTTTTTCTTTTTCAGAAACTAACATAAAGATGCAATCCCCATTGTGAAGTATTCCTGGAGTGGATGCTAAATCCAGCTAAGGTGGTTAGGGGTCAAGTCTTCGTGAAGGTGACCAGGATAAAGAGAGGCCATCAGGGTAGAGTCCCCATGACTGGCCCAAGGGTGTTCACGTGTCCTCTGAGAAGCTGCTCCATACAATGTCAACACTCTAACAGTGAGATGGCCATCCTCACATGTAGCTATTGAGAGGCTGCAGAGATAGCTCAAAGGCATAAGCACCTACCTGGCAAGCAAAAGGACCTGAGTTCAATCTCTGGACCCACATGCCACATAGTCTCAGACTCGGATGCCTGGGTATGCCATCTTGGCCCCGGATGTGATCATCCACCATGCAGTCCTGGAACTGAGGTTGGTGGCGCACGCCTGTAATCCCAGCGTTCAGGAGGTTGATCCAGGAGGATCTCTGTGAGTTTGAGACCAGCCTGGGTTCTACAAAAGTGAGCACAAGGTCAGCCTAAATTGTATAGTGAGATCCTATCTCAAAAAACCCAAAAAAGATATAGGTCTTTGAGCACTAAAAAGGTGAGATAAAATAGACCGCTTTCCTTTACAAGTTAGTTGTGGTTGTTGCAACAGAAAACAGACTAATATGGTAGTGATAATCAAATTTAAATTATTAACTTTGTGTCAGTCATAATGGCAAATCTCCCAGTATCACACAAGTCAGAGCACATTGATCTTCTCCTAGTAAAGTCAGCATGCACAGAGGTTTAATACAAAACAAGGGGGAAAGATGAGGATTAGAGATGATGTGTATAATTGGTATCACACTTGTTCTTTTGAAATAAAGAAAGAAATCAACTCTGTTCAAGAAAACAAATAGTTAACACAAACACTTGAGAAGCTACATGCGTCTTGTATTTTTTGTAATCTCAACCTATATTATAGTAATAATAATAATAATAATAATAATAATAATAATAGATCTTTGCTATTAAAGAAATAGGTGTTGAAGTAACAATGTACTTACTGTTAGCAGGTTAAACATGTAGAAGCAATCTCAGGAGATGCTTATTCAGTTCTTCTCCATTTCTGAAGTTCAGAATCCAACTCACTCAAAATTCCATGGAGTCATGAGTATTTTTTATTTTTTGTATTCTGTTACCTTATGAGCTTGTTCATAGGCAAGAGGCCTCAGCTTGACTCTGCAGAATACACCTGTGAGTTACCTTTGTATTGTTAGCAGAGACGGTGCCCTTCCAAACTCTCACGCTCACTCATTCCCAGTTCCAACCCTTCCCTCCTCTTCCTGTCCTTCCACGGAAGATGCTGCCTCCTCTATGTCTGCTCTCAAGCATGGGTGATCAGGCTCAAGCCTCTCTGTCCATGGCGCTGCTTAGTTTGTGAATAGAGGCTTTGTATCCTGAGGCTGGAAAGGACTGGGGATCAGACTTCGAGATGCATTGAGTTCTGAATGTAAAAATAAATAAATGAAGGAAAGGTACATGCTCTATATGAAGGTATCTATAAAGAAGGCTCATATTCCATAGTTAAGGCTCCAGAGGAACACTTGAGCCATGTTCTAAATGACTCACTTTTGGTCTTTGATTCTTAGAATACACTTACCATCAGGAATAAATCAATAATGCAGTTGATTAACAAAATTTACAGTATAATTGTGTATATTTTTTATTATTTTGAGTCAATTTAGAAACTTTTTAAGCTATGGAATAATAGTCTTATAATAGAACCTAGAAACAATGTATGGTACAAAGTTGATTTGAAGAATAATAATTTTGAAAAGGATATATAAACACCAAATATTACATATTAAGGAACATGTACTATGTCTGAGATAGAATGTTAAATCTCATGGTAATTTTAATGTGAGATACAGTCCTTGTCCTAGAGAAATCACCCCTTAAGGAAAGAAATGCCTGCTAAGTAACGTGGTTTATTCAATCATGCATAGTTGAATGATTGAGAATTATATTAACTAAGAGAGTGCTGATTTTACTTAGGGACAGTTCTAAGTATAGCAATCTCCAGAGATCACTTTAGAAGACAGTACATGTCTTAGGTGAGAAGCAAGAGGAACAAAGCCAGAGATTGGCATAATCAGACTGAACATAACTGGTTCATCAGTGGTATCAGCATGGCTGGAAAAGACTGAAGATGGGGATGTATAGCTCAGAAAGGGAGGTTAAGTGCTTCGTTGATTTCCCACAGGGAAAATCATCTGACTGTCTTATCTAACTGCAGTGGAGGTTGGGGATTAAGGTCTCACGGCACAGTTGCATACCCAGCAAGATCAAGCAGTGAGTTTCCTTGTGCAGGAGCCATGCTTTTGCAAACAGTTCTTTTAATCCTCTATTAGAGACTAGACTCGGGGGCTTCACATCAAGCTACTTCCCTAGGCTTTTAAAATTTAAAAACATTTTTTAAAAAATTTGAAGAGGATCTTGTTAACTCTGCACCTTTCCCAGGCTGGACTTGAACTTTGTTCCTCCCACCTTGTCCTCTCAAAGTGCCTGGATTACTTATGTGTGCTACCCCTACTCAGTTTCAAAATAATTCTCAATGTTATATTGACTGTATTGTATTATCAAACCATAGGAAGAAAAAAATACTGTTAAAAACTGAGTTCTTTTGATTTGGCAATTAAATTTTCATTTAAATTAATGATTTAGCATTCAATTTAAGAAGTTCAATTTCTTTAAGAGACAGTGTGAAGGTTTATTTTGTCTGGTGTCAGCTTTTAAGGACAGGATTGGCAACTATAACCTTTGTGGACCCTCGGTTGGTGTCTCTCATCTACATGATTGAATTGTTGACATAAAGTATCTTAATCTTGGACATTTCTTGCTGAAATTGGTGATTTACATTATCTTTCTTTTGATAGATCCAGTAAGGAGTTAATCAATTTTGTTGACATTTTCTAAGAACCATTTCATTCACTTCCTATGTCATTTTTATTTTATTTGGATTGCTGTCTTTTTTTTCCATAATTTTATTGAGAGACAAATAGCAATGAGACAGTTTCAAATCAAATTGGTAGGACAGTTTCAATAATTAACATATTGCATACTGTCTTCCTAGTGGTTATTTGCTATACAAGATGCAGATATGATATCCTATTTACAAACACTATTAGAACAAATCCCTCTATTCATTAAGAGAATGTAACTATATATCTATCCTAACCATTTTTTCCATAATTTTATTGAGAAACAAATAGTAATGAGACAGTTTCAAACCAAATTCGTAGGACAGTTTCAATAATTAACACATTGTATATATTCTTCCTAGTGGTTAATTGCTATACAAGATGTGGACATGATATCCTATTTACAAACACTATTAGAACAAATCCCTCTATTCATTAAGGGAATGAAACTATATATCTATCCTAACCACTTTGAATACACAGATACAAAATGGACATTCATCTGTATCCCCCTTTTTTTTGTTAAGTTCCGTTATTTGAAT
>NW_004524598.1:21116820-21129426 GCF_000260255.1 Octodon degus | reverse complement strand
CAGTGAAATCCCCTCAGGATTTATCCTGAGATCCTGTACCTCAGATTGTAGAACCTTTGTCAGTGTCAGCCATGTGGATGAGTCATGGCCATTGCTTGGCTAATGTGTTGGATTGCTGTATTATTTACCCTTTTATTCTATGATTTTTTTTAACTTTTGAAAAGTAGATTCTTCTCTCTTTAATGCAATGTGAATATAAAAATAATAATAATTTTTAGAGTACACAATGTTAGCTACCATGTGCATTGCCACTTTGGGATTTGCACTCGTGTATGTGTGCGTGTGTGTGCGTGTGTGTGCACGTGCGCATGCAGTAAAAACATTTAAGATCTCTCTTAGCCAAACACAGGTTTACCACATAGTATAATCACCTTCTTGTACATTAGACAATTTTTAAAATTCCTAAAGATTACTTTAGACATTGCTTTTAGATAATTCTTATATAATACTGTAAATTTAATAGCATTTAATGGTATTTAATATTAATATCATTTAACATAAGGTAATATGTTATATCATAAATATTTCCGGAGGCACTATTTCACATTGATATGTTAAAATTTTATGGTTCAGTTGAAATGTTTTCTAATTTTTCTGTGATTTTTTCTCATTATTGCCATAATTGTTGTAAAACCAAATTCTGAAGCAATATTTTGGTAATTAGATTTAGATAACTCTGGTGGACATTTATAATAATACTATTTGGAAGGAAGTATGTAGGAAAAGCCTACCTTACGTCTAAATGTAATATATCCTCCATTAGAAATAGTTAAATTTTTGTTATTGCTGTTCCATTCCTTCAGCTACTTTGAAGAACTTGAACTGAAGTAAATTAAATATGGATGGAACTAGGGACCATGCTCTTCAGTGGAATAAATAAACCCATATGTGCAAACATCATATTATCTCCTTAGTGTGAGAATCTGAAGGAGCAAATAAAATTGAAAGGGTACAATAGATATTAGTAAAAGGGAATGAGCCTGTTTAAAAGGAAGGAATTACTGAGTTGAGGAGAAGAACAGGAGAGAGTGGGGAAGGAGGCAGATCTATGTATGTAAGTGGGATGGTTTGGACAACTGTACTGTGAACTTCTGCTGGTCTGTGGAAAGGAGTAGCTCATGCTTAATTGGTTTTGTTTTTTTTTTTTTTAATTTTTCTTCTTTTTCTCTTCTTACTTCCTGATATCTTTCTTTTGTCTTTTTCCAATTTTGCATGCATATATCTGGTAATATGAACAACTAATCTGAAGACATTATACAATACAACAAAACACTGTGAAATTCATATTTTGTTTAGTGAAATTTTGTATCATTTGTAATTATTTTGTTTTAATACTACTTTGTACTCTCTTTAAAAAATAAAAAATCTGGAAACATGAAAGAAAATTTTGTGAATATCAGTTTTAAATTAAAAGGAAATTTTTGCGGCAGGATGAAATGTCCTTGTGGATTTAAAACGAGAAATCCATGTTTATGGATAAGAAGCAAAGGATGATGGGAACCATGAAAGACAACACTTTCTGAAATACATTCATGAGCCTGCTTATCCTTCACTTAAGCTCTATTTAATGTCAACAATTCCCCAAATTACTATTTTCTTCTTTCTCTGTTCTTTATTTCTTTATTCTTTATATGTAAGAGGGAGTGAGATCAAATTGTATAGTGCCCAAACCTTCACCCTCTGATCACAGTACACACTTTCAATATTAGCAAACCTCCACTGGCCCTCCGTTCTATCCCTGCCACCCACCTCTGCTTCCACCGATTTGATCCCCCTTCCTCTTCCCCTGCCAGCCCATGCCATTACCCTGTAAGAAGAGACATGTACATGCATTGGGGTCTGTCATTGATTCCTGAGGTGGACAGCCTAAAACTATTTAGACATGTGTTAGGAAAACTCTTTGTTCTAACACTCAGGGATCCTAACCCAGAACTCTTAAGGTCTACATTACTTCCTGATTGACAGAAATTTCTGACAAAGAGCTCCAAAAGGTGACACTCCACACACCTTGGTATTAGGAATTGGTCCCAGGGCCTTTGCACAGAACTAGGTCCTCAGGTCATTTTTTAAATTTTTACCTTTGCCTCAGGGTCTCATGAAACCACCAAGCTTCTAGGGCTGTGTTCTGACTTGTGATCATCCTGCCTCAGCCTTCCACAGTGTGGGAATTGCAGGGCTGTAACTTGCTAGATTCCTAACAGCCTCATGTTGGGGCTGGTTGCCAGGGAAACTGATGATGTGATTCCAGATAGGACTTGCAGCCTCATCTCTTTGCAACAAGGTAGTGGGGAAGGACTGAAGGCTGAGTTGACCTCCAGTGGCCAGCTGCTTCTCTGATCCTACCTTCATCATGAAGACACTGGAAAATCCGAGGCAGGCTCTGGAGGGTGGCCAGGCGGCTGGGTGTGTTGGGTGCCTGGCAGATGGCTTCCTGCAGAGGGCACAGAAGCTCTGTGTGTCCTCCCATGTGCTGCACCCACATGTCTCTTCCATCTAGGTGTGCATTTGTATCTCTTGTGATCCCTTTGATAATAGGTGGGTAAACACAACTGAAGTGTTTCCCAGAGTTCTGTGAATCCCAGCACTAAGGAGAAGTTCAGAGGCATCCTTTTAGCTCCCTCTTCAGAAGCACAGAGCCCCTCATGGAACTAATGAAGGGCACTTGAAGTGTGGACACTCTGTGAGATTAGCCTTAACCTGTGGGGTCTGTGTGTCAAAATTGAATCAAGGGCTAGCCAGATAACTCACTGGGCTAAAGGGCCTACTTAGGCAGACACAGGGACTGGGGTTTGATCCCTGGTGTACCATGTTGGCTCTACCCCTGGGGCTCACTGAGATGGTGAATGAGACTGGGCGTGGTGGTGCATGCCTATAATCCCCTTGCTTGGGAGGCTGAAAACAGGAGGATCACTAGGAGTCTGATCTATGTTGTGAGACCCTGTAGACCTTGTACTAAATGCATAAAATTGTTTTTTAAAAAAATGAATCCAATTGTATGATGTTCAATTGTTTTCTGGTGGAGAATTGGCTACTGTTGGGAAGAAATACCCCGTGCATTGTGGAGTCAATATTCTCTGTTAGATTGTGTGGGACAGAGTAGAATAGTTTGGTTTTGCTTGAGGGCTTTTAGTGTTTATTTTTACTGTTTTATCCACTTTACTCATTGCTCTGGCCCAAAAGCTGGCACCTGAGCATAAGGCAGTGTGGATTATCTGGACTCATAATTTCATTCCAGTCAGTTGGCTCTGAGGCATGCAGGGAATGGAGGGAGGGCCTGGCTGCAAAATGTAGCTCATATCATGGTGACCAGGAAGCAGAGACAGAGGTGACAGGGTAGGGAGATGGACCCTCACTGGCTGCGCCTAGGACCCACCCTGCCTTTTCTGAGTAAGCTCTTCCTCTGAATAGAACATTCAGCTGTGGTCACTCCGAGGTCTAATTCAGCAATGTGTATGGTGGCTGCACAAGCCAATCACCTCCAGAAGACCTGCTTCTGAGTGCGCAAGGGTTTGGGGCAGCGCTAGGGACCAGAGCCACCACATCGACCTCAATTCTTTCATTTATTCAACTCTTTTTAGACTTAACTATCATTTTCAATTACTTGAAATTGTTTATATCATGGAACACATAAAATTAATATGTTAAATAACTATTATGTAATGTGTATGTATCTGCACCAAGATTTCCTTGCACACTTAAAATATCAAGCATACTTAGATATTAAGTTCAATAAATGTTCTCTCTATATTCTACATTAATTTTAGTAAATAGCCTATGCAGTTCTAGATGATGAGGAGTGTTAAATTGCAAATCGTCTTTGGGCATTGTGGCTTGTATGTCAATTGTTAATTTTCCTTTATTTTATAGGTACATTCAGAGAAGAACAGAAATGCACTTACCATCCACTGATACAAGGCTTCATCTGCAAACAGACTGACCAAGTGTTCCTAATTCTTGGTAGTGTGTACATCACTTGGGCAATACAGAAGTTATACCCAGTTGTATCCATGACTAGTGGTTTTGTTGACGTCTTTACCAGTGTGCCTAATAATACTCTTTGCTCTACTTCCGGATCTGTGCATACCTTTTATTCCATTTTACCTACCAGGCAAGTTACCAAGGTGTGCTTTGCTGATCAGACTCCTCAAGTTTTGCGTTTTATTCTATCAGGGAACAAAAGCACTTCCAAGCTTCTCTTAGCTATATTCTATCATGAAATTCAAAGCCCCCGAGTTTTCTTAGGTGGAAATTTTATCCCACCTACGTCAGTGCACTCAGTGTCATCGTTGCTGGAAGAGTCTGTTGGTGGCAACTATTTCAGCGTCATGGATAATCTCCTGTATGTTGTCGTACAAGGAGAGGAGCCCATCGAAATCCGCACAGGTGTTTCCCTTCATTTGGCCTTCACGGTGACATTCCCAGTCTTGCAAAAAGACTGGGAAGCTGTGATACTTGACAAAATAACTAACTTCCTACAGATTGACCAAAACCAAGTCAGATTTATTCATGAGATGCCTGGCAATGAAAAAACCTTGAAGGCCATTGCTGACAGTAACGCAAAGAGAAAACGCAAATGTCCAACTGTGACTTGTGCCACTCACAGAAGAGTTGGGCAGCGTAGGCCTCTCATGATGGAAACAAGCCCCCAGTGGGTCTCCCCAGTGACCACGGTAGAACCTATCTCCAGGGTGATCGTCATGGAAATTGGCGACCTGCCGCCATCAAGGAGGCCTGGACCAACTCCACCTTTATCAAGTAGCAAGTTACAAACTTTGGCTCGTCAAGTCATCACTGCTCAACAGACTGGAGTGCTGGAGAATGTTCTGAATATGACTTTTGGTGTCCTTCTTGTGACTCAGCCAGAGGCAGTCACTGGCTACGGGTAAGCACGACTTTCAGCACCACCAGTCTGAGGGTTGATACCTTGAGCTCCTGTTAACACGTAGTACAACTGTCATCCTTACACGGAATCGTATATCCTGCCTGCTTGCTAAGATAAGAATGAAAACTCAAAAAAATGTCTATCGATACTAATTCATCTCATGTATACTCTTAGGTTCTCTTAGTTCATTGAAAAGTTTTGTGTTATTATCTGTTTGCTCCTTTTTTTCTAAGAAATCTATTTGGTTTATGTCTTGTACCCTGAGTGACTACCTTGAAGGTAACAATGCATAGTAGAGTAATTATTGTTCTTTTCTTATTGTTTGTTATGTGATGGATTTTCTGCCCATACAAGTACTTGCCTAGTCACCATTAGCCCATGGCCTACTTCTCCCTTCTTCTCTCCTCCAAAGGGAACCACCCTTTCCTCAAAAAAAAAAAAAAAAAAAAGAGCTTCTTGTTCCTGTTATGCAAGCTAGTATTTCCCCAATCAGCTCCTGGTATCCCACCTTAGTAGCCCCAATCCCCTTCCCAAATAACTACGCAGCCCTCCCTTCATCTCCACTTGGCCTAAGCCCCTAAAAGCCAGAGCTCTCTCTGTCTTGGGCCAGAGGGTTCCCTGCTCATCTTTAAGCAGTCCTCCTGTGCCCAAGTGATAAAGACCTCCTTGTTCTTCTCCTGCCTCTCTTCTGTACCACAGAAACCTTACATTATGAATATTTGTTTTATATTTCATAGACTAAAAATCTCAAAGAGACATCCCAAGACTTAAATTCTTAGTTTTTCAACTCTTTAAATCTGTTTTCATGATCACTTTATTATTCAAATGTTGGAAGACATGTTATGTTGGGCCTTAAAGCAAAAATGAATATAGAAGAGATTTTTTCTGAATGAATTTGCTTTTAGTTTATCTGTTCATTCACTTACTGATTTTGACTTTGAATGGTGGTCTGGGGTTTGGTTTAACTAAGGTAAAAAAATATATTGTTCTCATTGGAAATTCGTTTTATTTGTTGTAGTGATAATAAATATATAACACATAAAGAATAGTTATTAATTCTATATATACAACCATCTCCAAGGGATGTGACATTCATTAGAACTAAAATAAAAAGGAGATCCTTCACACTAGGGAGGGCATTCGGCTGACATATTGATTGGTTTGTGCCTACAGAACAACCTATCCAAGAGAAAGTTTAGCGCTCTTGTATCATCTTCCTTCTTTTACAATGAATGTAGGTCTTCCTTTTCACTTTTTTTTTTGTATTGTAGGGAAGGGTCTACAGGGCCTTCAGGGTCTCACTACTAGATTGGACTTGTAGTGATCCACCTGTTTACAGCCTCCCAAGCGCTGGGGTTACAGGTGCACGCCACCACACCCAGTCTCAATTGCCATGTCAGCATGCCCAGAGGCAGGGCCAGCACAGGAGGCCTGGTGATTGAACCCCCGCTGCTTCTGCACCTGCTTGATTACAGGTGCTTTAATCCGCTGAGCTATCTGGCTGACCCCTATATGTTAATATGTATGGTAGACTAAAAGAGAACTCAAGCTCTTCTTTTGTGTAGATCTGGTAGATTCCATGGGCTTTGTACACTGTTAACTGGCACTATAGTTATTTAGAGTTCATGACTGCTCATAAACTATGAAATCTTTGCAACTATTGCCAACCACCAATTTTACCTTATTAATGATATTATTATATTACATAAACTAATGCATCAAGAATCTGAAAAACTTTTCCTAATAAATTTTCGTTTGTTTTAATTTTGTCTTTCCTTTGGCTTAATTTGACTGAATTTTCCCTGAATTCTTATACAGATAAAAAGTTTAGCCTACCCTTCAATTTTAATTAAATTTGTAATACTGACCTTTCTTCATAGGTCATTATTCCAATGTGATATATATCCATTGAATAAAAGGAGAAAATAGTAAGTAGAAATATTGAGGTACAGCCAGAAAAGTCTGCAAAGTGTATGAGGAACAAATCAGATGTACATACACATATAAGTGGGATATATCGTTTTGTCATGAAGGAGTGATACAGCTTCAAGGAAAAGATCAAGTTTATTTATCTCTCAAAATCTATCATAGCCATTATGTTTGGCTTTGAGCTCAGTTTGTTTTTATTTTATAGGAAACTATGACTATGTATATTACAGCACTGATTTTCTGGTGGGATATGTTACATTCGCCATCTCTGCCCATTTCTCTAGAGTTTGAAGAGAGTTTTTTTCTAGACAGAAGATAGAAGCTAAAAAGTAAATCTCCTAAAGATAAAGAAAACCCACTTTTTAAGCATGTCTGAAAAGAGCACGCGTATCTCCAGAGCAAGCGTACCGCCGCCTGCGCAACTGAATGAGAATTAGCAAGCCGGCTCATTTTCTTAAGAGTTGTATGGTACAGGATTTGTGGGCCAAAGGCTGGGTTTCCATTAAATTCACTGCAGAGTCATTGACCTTGAGAAATGACCTTGAGACCGCAGAATCGAGGCTAGGAAGAGTGCCAAGGATGTTCTCAAGAGGGTCACTGCAATGTCATGATGTTGTATGAATTTCAATGAGGGGACACTTACATGTCCAGGAGAATATTACTTTGCTTACTTTTGGGAGGCTGCAGACTGTGGCTTTATGAGGAGAGGAGAGTTGCCCTGTGCTCTTTAAGCCGAGAGTCTGTAGTGAATCCCCCTCTTGTGCACTGTGTCATCCTCCAGAGGCACCTGGACGTGAGCTTGCTCTACTTAGATCTGTCAGGCTCCTGAAGCTGCTTTCCAATTTTCACAATTTTGTTAACCTCAGTTGTCATTCATTGTCTCTTCACCTGTCTTTTTTTATTCTTTTTTGATTTACATTGTTTTTACTCACTTTTCTTCTGCAGAAAGTCCCAGTGGAGCTCTTAGAGAGAGGACAGGCAATCACCTGCTCCAACTTTCCTTTATAAGCCGGAGGTTCCCACTAGTGTCTTATTTCCTTACACTGTCTTCCACCGGGAATCCCAGCAGCACCTCCAGTGGGTCTGGGTGTGCATCCTTCCTGCCAGCCTCTTCCTAAGCACTGGGTGCAGCCGAGCTTGTCTAGACCTCCAGGCCCTCTCCCAGGAGAAGACACATGTACAATTCTGAGTTACTAACTTGGTGTTAATCCATTTTATAGCAACAAAAAATTAATCCTTTGTGTCCTATAAAGCCTTTTGTTTATGGCATCACCATGAACCTTGGGGCCTGAAATTGTCATTGTGAGGGAGAGCATGAAAATAGAGGAGTGCCGTGTGTGTGTATCTTTATGACATACATAGCATTTTAAATCTCTGTACTCTACATAAGAGCACACAATCGAGAAGAAACCCAGAAGAGCCACTAGATGATAAGTAGAAGCCTAATTATACTAAGTTTTACTGAACCTTTCTTTCCTGTAAATTCCATGTCTGCGAGGCACCTGCTTTCTAGGAAGTAGCTGTGTGGACTATGCAAGACACAGACTTCCTGACAATGCAAGATGACATTCTTCTCAAGTGTGACAGAATACTCACCCTAAGAGATGTTTCCAGAGTGTTAGTCTGATTTTCCCTTTCTGTGACAACAGGACAACTTTTCCAGCAAAGGCTTTTTGGATCATTTCTTCTTTTCACTACTGTACAAATCCACTACTTTGTTGAGTTGGGAGAATGGAAAGATTATTTTCATAATATTTTGCATATCTGGCTTTGTGGGGCGATGACACATTCTACATATGCAAATTTTCTACACAATTACTAATTATTATTTTTGTTAGCATTTTTCAAATGTCTGAAGCTGAAACTTTAAAAAAAAAGACAGATTACATATTATCTAGCCTCCCTTAAAGAGACATAACACAGAACATTCACATTTTTATTGATGATTCATGAGCAACATTAAAACTATCATTTATTTTATAACCTAGTTCTGTGGTAAAGCCCTTAGGGACCCTTGTTCTTAGACTAAACAGTCTCAGACCAGTACATCTTTGATTAGTGCTCTGTAGTTTATCTTTCGCTGTTTTCCTTATGAACAGGATGTTAACCCTAAACTACTGCTGCTGATGTGGTATCTGAATCCAGTGTGTCTCTGCCCCCACACGCAGGCCTAATTGTCCCACATAGCCAATATTTTGTATTTCATCCCTTTCATTAGAAAGACCTTGAGTGGCTTCTGTTTATTTTTCTTGCTCAACTAAGCCTGCTGTAGCCCCCAACATACCCAAAGAATTTTACATATTTGTGTAAGATCTTTAAAACTATACTCAAAATTTCTATTGTCCTGTGCAAAATATTTATTATAATGTATTAGAAATAATTTACCAACACAAATACTTCAGATTTTGTTCTCTGAACATTTGTTCCTCTAATTGACATTCTTAGAAGCTATATCATGTTAATTGGTCTTTGCATCCTTTGCATCCATCTAGGGTTACTAAGGCCTCACTTTGAAATGACTACTTGCAGGGAATCATGAGCCTATCCGAGGTACTGGAGTAGAACGCGAAGAATGTGAACTAAGGAGTGCACCATATCTTGAAGTTGGCTAGGACAAGATGGGTGGTGGCTTTTGGAGGCAACTGGGTATGTCCACTAAGATCAGAGCAGGTACACAACAGATACTGAGCTGGGAGAGCTTTACTGTAGTTATGTGTTGTGGGGCATTTGCAATGCTCCATGCTTGGAATCACGGAGCCCCAGTAGCAGAAAGAAAACGCTAGGACATGCAGCATGTCCTCCCTCCTAGGGAGCCTGCCTTGGATTAATGGGAACATAAGGGTGACAGATTGTAAGTAAGGTGGTGTATACCACCTCAGAAAGATAGCCAAGGTCATTCTTGTCTCACAAACTGTGGAGAAGTATATTTCTGAGGGACAGAGTCGTACAATAGTATATATCTCTGTATGTTTTATAATGCCTTGAACAACATTTGTATAATAGGAGGGTTAACATGGTTTTTTTTAGGTGGAATTGACTATAGAAGTTACTTTGTCTCCCAGGATATAGAATTATTTGAACTCCTTTAAAATCTAAGTCCCCTCATGGCACATAAAGACCTGGTTCCCCTCTCTAGCCAGTATAAAACAAGAGAGGCCCCTAAATCAGGAAAGCCTGGAGTATTCACCAAAACACGAGGCTCTTTTTTGGAACCTGGCTCGCAGCTGTGAGAAAGAGGAAGGTTTGAGTCAACATCTGCAGTCTTCAGCTCCACTTCCATCTCAAGTAGTGGGCTTGCAGAGGGCCAGTTCCCACTGGGAGGGTTTATTTGTTTATCTGTTTGCTGTGTTGGACATGCAAGTCAAAACAATCCCATCTTCTACAGATGGGGAGGGTCTACAAACAAGAATAGGAACCAACAGGGATGATGCCAGGCCTGGGAAATTTCAGCATGCTTCTGATTTTTCTGTTAGCCTACACTTAAACATTGAAGGGGAGAAAGAATTCTTTCACTTACCTGCCTGGCTACTGGAAGCTGTTAAATAGTGGTTAAAACTGGAGGAGATGGAGGGAACTTTCCTCCCCCATTTTTTAAAGTTTGGCTGTAGGTCCTTCTGCCTGCAGGCTATAGTCACATTAGCACTTGGAAATTGGATAACGACAGCACAATGACAAATCCAGGTTGCTTGCAATAAGTTGCTAATCCTTTTGCTTTAATATTGGAGCAGCGTGTAATGATGTTTGGACATCACTCCAGTTTACTGACGACCCCACTGGGGCCAGCAATAGAACCTTACAACTGTCTAACAAGGTGTCAGGTGACTCCCGTCGTCACAGCAACGGACACTGGAATCTAATCTTCCCTCCATCCCTTCTAGCACCCAATAACGCCTAGATTATATAAGCGGCCCATCATTGCTTGGTAACTTGAATCAATTAACGTTAATTCGCACAATGCTATGATGTATTGTGATCACTTTCATTTCAGGGAAGGGGGAGAAATTGCTATAAGTCACCTAAAATGAGGTTGTCTGTGGTGCTGAGGTATTAATTGGGTGTCCATATTAAATGCAAAAGGAGCCCCATCGTGAAAGAAAAGTGGATGAGTGACTCTCTTGGCTGCTATTGACCTATCAGAAGAAGACAGTGCCCTTTTCCTTTGCTTTTATCTATTACAGTTTTCCCTATTGCGTGTCAAGTTGATGTATTATAAAAAATTCATTTGGTGACCTTTCACCCCCTGAGCAGATTAAACAATTTCACTTGGATGGCATCATTAACAGGACCCTGCATTTAATGATGATTTCTCTAAAAGGCCACGGAGATTCGATTTTAAGCTAACAGATTTATTGCACTATTATAACATATCGTAAAAAACTGTACCACCTACGGTCAGGTTTTAGGATAGAAACTGCTTAAGAGTTTATGTGGAGCTTAAAGTGATATTACCTTGGGATGTGCTGCAGCAGCAAGTCTCTGACCTCCAGTGAGATGCTGTTTACATTTAATAAGAGAGGTTTGCTCACAATAAACTTTAAAGTGTGGCAGGGACGGGCCTTTCCGAGGTGTCAGGCCGTTGTTTGCAGTCCTTCCGCCTCAGACAGCCGTGCACTTAGGTCAGAATCGTTCATGGGTCTCTCATTTCTTTAACCCAAGCTGCTCGACTGTACCAAACCCTCATGTGAAAACGCTTGGGACTAGGTCAGGAGAGAAAAAGGATCTGGTAATGATTTTAAAATTTTCCAATAATGTGGGACCCGTCGAAGGATAGAATGAATAGCATAGATTTTAAAATCTGGTTTAAATTGTTCTCTTTAAAAAAGGAAAAGAACCAAGGCCTGTGAGGCTAAATAAATGATTCAGTGCTGATTGGGCTGGTGTGTACAGAATCCCCCGAGGAGCGCGTGCGGGGGGCACTTAGAGCCACAGGGGGCCACTTAGGGCCACAGGGGGGCACTTAGGGCCACAGGGGGCCACTTCGGGCCACAGGGGGCCACTCCTGCACTCCAGACGCTTTGCAGGGTGGAGCCGACTGCTTCCTACGGACACTTCACCGTGTTTGCTTTTCCACTACTTTGTCTTCCAGGCTAATCACTACTTTCACCTGACGTGTACCCCTCACGGGGGATAAATGCTTCAGCATTTCTGCTCACCTGCAGAAGGGAGATGAGGGCTAACAGAACTAGTGACTCAGAAATAATTAGTGGCAGAGCAGAGTCACCTACATTTTAAAACATAAAAGTGTTTTTATACCTGGCCTAGGCTATTTTTAAGGATTCCTCATATAAATGACACATGACGGATATAGCCATTTGATTGCCAAATATCTGCCGCACGACTCTAATGTATAATACACAGTCAGCTTACTTAAAGGGCATATGCTTTTACTAAGGTTAGTTCAGCCATCCAGCATCCCAAAGACGGACGGAGGTATCGTGAATCACGCCATTATTTTATTGCGAAGTCACATCAGCAGTTAGTAGAAGCAACACAGCTCCTGGGTTAACCACTAGAGATCTGAGTTAGCAGTTACTGTGGCTAAGACCCTGGCCAAGTTACGTAAGCTGTCAGATCTCCTTTTACTCATATACAAATAAGCGCTCTTACCTCATCGTGTCATTTCAGAGGTGCAATGAGTTTGCATGGCAAGAATTTATAATGATACCTGGCACAGAGTAGGGCTGAGTGAATACCCATTGCTAACTTTATTCTTCCTAAGTGCTTCTTGCCCGTAAAACCAATCAACCAGTCAGTTCAGGCCATAGCCGTTGGCTCTACTTACTATATATATATAT
>NW_004524598.1:21115181-21116720 GCF_000260255.1 Octodon degus | reverse complement strand
TTCTAGAACTTTCTGCAGCCATTCTTCCAGCTCCATGCAGTGACTTTATATTGGTATGTTGGAATTAGTGGTGGTGGGAAAATGTTTATGTTATAGAAGCTAAAATGCTCTACAAATCAGGCTTTTCTTTCTTTCTTTCTTTCTTTCTTTCTTTCTTTCTTTTTTTGCGGAGCCAGGGATTGAACTCAGGCCCTTGTGCTTGCCAGGGAAGCGCTTATTCCACTCTCCAGCCCCTAAATCAGGCTATTTCTATAAGAGCTGGCATATTCCCCTACTATGGAACAAAGCCCTGATAATTCCCTTTACTAAGGATTTTTAAACTGATTTTAATATGTAGTGAAAAAAATGTAAGTTCCTAATTTGTATTTCTCCCTCATCCTGCTCAGTCTATATTTTAGTATGGCAAAGCAAGTATATCAAATAAATAAATATATTATATGTCAATGTGGAATTATTTACTACATCATATATCATTGTTTCTAGAAGCATAAGCAGTTATAAATATTTTCGCTGGTAATAATGTCTTATAGAAAACAGCTATTTCCACTTATTGTAATTCAACCTATGTATTCTGTTTGGGTCTGTATTTTCCAGAAATGTGAGCAGAGTCAAAGCTGGAAACCTACTCTATGCCCGGCCCTGTGCTCTTTCTGTCCTGGTCCAGCCTTCCGATGGAGAAGTGGGCCAAGAGCTTCCGGTGCAGCCCGCGCTCATTTTTCTGGACAAGCAGGTAGCTTCTGTTGGCAGCCGGGCCTAGGTGTCCTCCCCTCTGAAGGGCATTCGCAGAGCAAGCAGCCTGTGGAGTTTGCTGCTCCACTTTCCTCATTTTTCTTCCATGTCACATTGTTTCCGTGTTCTATGAATTTGTCACAATTTTCTCAAGGATAGAAAGAAAGTGCTGACGCCTTTCTTCCCTAAGCAAATTCTTAAATTAGGTCTCTGTGTGTTTCCTGAAAGCAGCCCTTCTGAGATGCAGGCCCACCCTGAAGAAGTCTTTTTGTACTAGGTGGGATTTATATGTTTGGTTTGTGTTGAAAATGTATTGTAATAAGAGACAATATCACTAATCCCCTCTAAGTACTCGCTTTGCTTAAACACAATTGTCTCATCATTCCTGCACTTGTTTGTTTGTTTTGAGACAAGGTCCCGTTATGTAGCTCAGGCTGAACTAACTTGCAGTGGTCCTGCTGCCTTCACCTCCCGAGTGCTGGGACTTCAGGTGCGTGCCACCATGCCTGGCCTGAGCACTTTCTGAAGCAGTTCCAAAATGCTCCTTCACGTCTTTAGGAAATGCAGCCAAACATGACGAATGCAGGCCCCTGAAGCAGTGAGGTGTTTCCTTCACTGCTGCCCTTGCCACATTTGGCACAATGAGACTTTTCTTTCTTGCTCAAAGTCAAAGATAAATATCTTGAACTGATTCAGGATGTGGAGGCAGCCACAGCAGCTCAACTAAAGACACCTGGAAGACAGCTGAGTTCGATCCTGTTACTCACGTTCTCAACTGGCTTCTGCTTCTGTCTCTGTCTCTGTCTCTGT
>NW_004524598.1:21102416-21114807 GCF_000260255.1 Octodon degus | reverse complement strand
CTCTCTCTCTCTCTCTCTCTCTCTCTCTCTCTCTTCCCCCTTTCTCTCTTTCTCTGCCCTGAACCCAGGGCCTTCACATAGCCTCTTTTCTTGCTTCGAGATAGGGTCCACCTAGATCTCCACCTCCTCCAGCCTGGGAAGCTAACTTGGAAGCTTTCGTGCTCAGCCTCCAGAGTACTGGGTTTTGGATGGACACCCCCATGCCCAGCCACCTCTGCTTTCTTCTCCTAACTTTTCTTAGCTTTCAACTCAGCATCACCATACTTTTGCATAGACAGCTTTCATTTCTCCTTTCCACTTCTCTGCTTTAAATTTTCTTGCAATAACTTTTTCTTTTATGAGCTATATTCTCAACATGAGAAAAACATCACCATTTTCCTTTATACTGGATGAATGTTGTATAAACATTTTAGTCTAAATACTCTTCTTTTTTACATAACTTCACAAAATAGTCTTTTGGGGCCAGCCTGAGAGCTCAGTGGACTAAAGCGCCTGCGTAGGCAGAGATCAGAGGCCCGGGTTTGATGCCTGGCACGCCATGCCAGTCCCACTCCTGGGGCGTGCTGAGATGGGGATTGAGATTGGGCGTGGTGGTGGCACCTGTAATCCCAGCACTTGAGAGGCCGTGAACAGGAGAATCACTATGAGTCTGATCTAGGTAGTGAGACCCTGAACACCCTGTAGACTCTGTCCTAAATACAGAAGAAGAAAAAAAAAAAAAAAAAACAGTGTTTTGCAACCAGCTTATTTGTTTCCCATTCCTTTCCCCATTTGCAGTATCGAAGAGTGGAGTCTCTGGGGTCCCCCGCAGAGCCATGGACCGTCTCAGTTTCCCTGGAAGGAGCACCAGATTCAGGGCTGAGAGGTCAGTGTCCAAGAGTTTCAGGCACCTGTTACTGCTTGGTACAGAACACATTTGCGTTTGTCTTAGAGCATTATTGTTACGATAGCAAAATACCTAACACTGATAACGTTATATAAAAGCAGGTTTTTTAGCCCGTAATACTAGAGTTTCAAGGTGCATCTCTGATGATGACCTTCTTGCTGGCAGAGTCCCCCGCAGCACAGGGCATCACCTGCCAAGACCCAGGGAGTGAGTGTGTGTGTGTGTGTGTGTGTGTGTGTGTGTGTGTGTGGTCTGTCTATCTGTCTGGATTCTCTTTTCAAAATATCCAGTAAGAGACATTCCACCTCCGCCCTGGTGAGCTTATCTTCTAATCATCTACCAAAGGCCCCTGCTCTGCGCACCACAGCCAGACCGCGTTTCCACCCCCCTAACGTTTCACCAAGGCCCCTGAATTGCAGTGCGTGGCTGCTGGGAGGACACCCTCAATTTCTATCCCGACCACACAGCACCCTTCAGGAATCCCTAGTGAAGTTCATGCTCAACACATCCAGGGATCTTGAGGGATCTTTCATCCCTTCCCATCACTAGGGCCGGTATCACAGAAAGAGAGCTCAGAGTGGCCAGCCATGAGGACTCAAGGCACCACCTTCTCCTTCACCTTTCCTACATAGTAGTAAAGAAGCATTTTCATCAGACCTGTGTTCTCAGTGTGCTGTAAAGAAAGGGGCCCTGGGGCGTGGGCCGCATCGCAAATCCATTTCCCTGCAGAACACCCAGTGCTCCTGTTTATGCAGTGTCATGAGCTGGCCCAGGGAGAAACTTATCCCTTTCAATATGGTTTTATGTGGAATTAGAAATATTTGCTCTCAAAGTTGTGAAGAATAAATGCATTTATCAGTACTAAAGCATCCATCCCAACAGGGTCCTCAGAGTTAGTTTTCTCCTCTCTACTCCATAGTGCGTTCCTTTCCCTTCTGTTCAAACCTGGAGCCACCACGAACTCCAACTACGT
Organism: Octodon degus; assembly: GCF_000260255.1. Taxonomy (NCBI): domain Eukaryota; kingdom Metazoa; phylum Chordata; class Mammalia; order Rodentia; family Octodontidae; genus Octodon; species Octodon degus. The sequence continues at coordinate 21,112,948 of NW_004524598.1, read as the reverse complement.
TTCTTATAACTTGTGAATGAAAACGCAAGTGGATTTTATTTCAAATACAGATCTCCCAAGTCTTGGTCTAAGAGCGTTGGATTATATATTCTGTGGAGAAACCTGGGCATGTGTGTTTTAGGGTCTGGCCCAGAGAGGAACAGCAGATATTAGATGATTTTGTGGGCAAATATTTTCTGTGTTTTAAATTCTTGACTCTATGGCCCCCCAAATGTATCTGAAATCCAGCATGCTGCAAGACCCCTATGCTCTGTCACAACTCAGAATTCCCTAGGATTTGTTCTCTTGCCACTTATTTTTGCTTCAGAATTAGAAAGTACACATTCTTTTATTATGCAACAGTTCAATTATTAAATTTTTAATGTTTTAAACAGTATAAAAATGTGGTCCTTAGAAACACATAAAAGTAAGCATGACCTGGCTGCTGGGCCTAATTAAAATGAAAGTCTTTTTGTAAGAATGATTTAAGGCAAAAGGAAAAAGGATATTCTGCCTTACATGTGTTGTGACTGTATTCCAATGAGTTACAAGAGCTTCCTGTCCTCTTACCTGCTTTTTGTCAACTGAGCCCCAAATTATTGATCATTTTTCCCATGAGGAGTATTCTCTCTCTTGTATGGAGTCCAGCAGGATAGCTTCCAACACGTGACCCTGTCTGAGAGCTTCAAGCTCTCTCAGTACAGAGGGATTTGCTCTTTGTACAAGGGCCTCAAGATTTTCCCTGGCTGCAGGTAGAATGACATTCTTTTTTCTACCTGGACAGTCTACTTGCTCCCTTCTCTCCAGACAGACCCTAAAAGGCACACCACTGGATCTCTCTGTGGAGTGGCCATCCAACGCCCTTGGGCCAAGTCTTGGGGATCTGTATTTCAAATCTCTTACCTAGGTATGCATGATCATAGTTCAATTCTCAGGTGTTGCCCCGAGGCGAAGAGGATTCATATTAGATCCAACCGATCTAATTAAGAACAGGATGGCTCAATGGAATATTCTAAAATCATTTACACATTTAAATAGAAGGTCACAGATTTTAAAAGTCTGAAAATGCGAACCTGTGAAATCCATTTAATCATTCTAATTAGTTCCAGTGAGTAAATTAATAAAATATCCCATAAACTTAAATTGATTAAATGAATTTTTAAGATAGGTCATAGAAAACATTTTTAGAAAAGAAAGCATTCACTTTCATCCCCACAAATTCAAGTCTAGGTCACCTGCCTCAAAATAGTCCTTGCAGGATAATGTAAGTAAAGGTGTAGAAACAATGATTTTAGTTTTTGTGTTTTTTAACTTAGATTTGTTGGATCATATGACAAAGAGCTAGGAACCAAGAAAATCTCTGAATTGTAGGTTTATACTGCTGTTTTAGCTTAGAAATACTTTGTTAATATTAGCTTAGTTGTTGCATATGATAAATGTGCCGAAGTATGTATATCAAAGAGCTATCTGACAGTAACAGTAAAGAAACAAGAAAGGAATAAAAATTATGTTTTTTACAGTAATCATCTGCAAAGTTCCATGCTATTTACATCTTGTCAATTCTCGTCAATCATTCCTTTTGGAAACACGGCCTAAAGGAGTGGCTACTTATGCAGGATCACATAAATGGCGATGATGCCTGCCCTTTGAGATCTGACAGGAATGGGTTCCCAAGAGATTTCATACTGATTAATCATTGCCAATCTTAAAGTGTTGTACTGAGTATATATCTGCTTGTAATTTCTTGATCAAATATCTTTATCCTTATACAAATTTGAGGATAATAACACTTTAAAGAATGACTGCTTATGTTTTTCATATGCTTCATGGCAACAGCTAGGGTCTTTCTATTGATTTTATGTTTTCTGAAATGTTTTATTTCCAGACTTAGAGGTGATTTCAGTGTCAGTTCATATGTCAGCCTCTCTATAAAATTGCTCATTTTGAAGAATAGGTGCTGACTTTCCACTCATCTCTTGCTCCATCCTAGCTATATGTCTAAGATCCTCCATATGGTTGCTAGCATATTAAATGCTAAACTGAATAAAATACGTCAATCATAGGCATGCTAAATCTTGTCTCTTCTGCTGCATTTATTTTTAGTTAAAAGTCTTTCTATAATCTGGCTCACAATTCCTAGCTATTGTGAGGATATTGTTTTTTCACTTTTTACTATTTGTCTTTAAGAAAGGAAGATATATAATTTATGGTTAAGTTTGCAGATGAAACAGGTTCTATAACTCGATCTCAGATCTCAGGCTTTTTAGTGTCCCCATTTGACTTAGTTCATGCCTTTCATCAACTCCAAAGAAGAGAACTCTCTCCTAAGAACTCTGGAGGAGGCCATCAACATTTGTGATTAAACATTTCATAGCTTCAAAACCCTTACTGCTTAAACTTTATTGTTTTCTTATTAGAGCTATAAATTTTCTACTGTCTCCTTTCAATTTCTCTTTCAATTATTTTGGCTATGATTTCCCTGCTTCACCTACTTATTTATTAAGACGTCAAACCTTTTTCAACTGTACACAGAAATAATTCACTTCCTCTCTTTGCTTCCCTATCACCCTCTCGGCTTTCTCTACACACAATGCAGTTTTACAGGACGGGGAATGCTGTGTGTTTTGAGAGGCTTTTCTCAAAGGCTTTCCAATCTATTTTTGCTCACTTTGTTAAAAATAATGAACAGTGTGCTGACTCTCTTTTGCTCTCAGTCATTTCTTTACCCAAGCAGCAAATGCTATGACTCCTTAAATCTGAAACTCTAAGGAAAAGGACAGCATCAAATGTCCTCTGTACAAATTTTCAAGCAAGCCACACTGCTAAGACAGTAAGGTGAAAGCAAAGCTACCCACAGTGAATGTGGAACTCAAGCTCAGAGCTGCATTAGGAGGTAGCTTCGGACTTCGGCTGTGACGCCGCCATTCTGCCCCCTGCGCCGCGCAGTGCTGTTGCTTTTGGTATTTCTGCACTGCAGATGGCTAGGATGCCGTGCTCACTCCCCTTTTGATCTTACTACGGCAGCGCTGAAATGCTGCCTTCCACAGTGCGTGCACTGGCGTGTGCTTGTAGGCGCCGCACCCCGCCGAGCAACGCCACCCCGACGATGCGCACGGCCCTGAGCGCCAGGTGCATTCTCGCGCTGAGGAGTGTCGTGTCCCCTGGGCCGCTCACCTTCCAGAAGCTCCACCTCTGAACCGTGGGCCTCCTGGGGGACGTCCGAGGTCTAGGCCATGCCAGGAGGCCCCATTCCATACCTCATCAATGCTTCAGCCCCTTTTCAGTACTCAGACCGTCCTTCCTCTCCCGCCTTTACAGTCTGTGTCTCATTCGCCCTTCATGCCTCGCCATACCTCCTACACTACCACATCCAGGGCCTTATCCACGCTCCGTACGTTCTCTTAAGTCATCTCTTGCCCCACTCCTGACACTTGTTCATCCTGGACCTCCCTAGTGTTCCCATCCTAAGGATGTCCTCATGCCCAACTCGGACTCATGCTGCGGCTGTGGAAAACCAGTAAGGCCTGAGGGTGTACTGTTTTAGTCTATTGATATCAAGACACGTGGAGACCAGCAGCTGCACAGGGACCAGCACTATCAGCGTTCTCACTTTGAGGAGATCTTGTGGAAAGTTATGTGGAAGAGGCTGAGACATTTTTCTATGCATTATTCTGTGTGTGTGTGTGTGTGTGTGTGTGTGTGCGCGCGCGCGCACGCGTGCACGCGCAAAATAAATTAAGAAATCATATGTACTTTTCAGTTTTTAAAATGCTCATGTCATGCAAAACACTCTATTTTTCATGAATTAATGTGTCACGGAAAGCCATGATGAAATATTTCTCTTTAACTTCAGAAAGACTGGCACAGAGGCCACTGGGACGGATTAGCTAGCTTCCTCTAAGCACTTCCTAGAGAAAATTAAAGCAACAACTGCAAGTCCACATCTGTTTGTCCAGTCTAAGTCTTTTGTCCTACCATTTAACTTCGTGTTCTTTTCTCTTAGAAGACTCTGCTCAATGAAAAAGATATTTGTTACCAAATGTAACAAAAACCTAAACAGATTTGTATACTCCAAAGAAATTACTTAGGGCCTTTCAGGTCATTTGATATTTAATTATAGAACATTTTTCTAGGAAAGATTTATTAATACTTTTAAATGTAACATCTTATGGGGCATGTCACAGCTTGCTAGTGGATGTAACAAGGGGCGAGCAGAGGACTGAGTTGGGGTGATAGCAAAGGTACTTTAGAAACCATACACTCTGCGGAAGCATATCTGAGAAAGTCTCCCTTGGGGCTGTGTGATCAATTTCTGTGTCACTTCCAGCCCAACACTCTACCTCATCCCATGTTTCCTTGGTCACTACCTTATTCATACCAGCTTGATCGGGGAGCCTGTCACAGCATTTGTGTATTTTATACTAGCTATTCCAAAGATATGATGAGCCCCGGAGTAATGTACTGTACTTGGCAGCAACTGCTTCAGCTCTTGGGCACATATGCTTCAAATCTGAGAATATCATAGATATGTATGGGAATCTTTGTGGAGATCTCTAAGGCAAGCTGGTATTTAACGCAAAAGTAAACCCATTTGGAGCTAAAGCATTTTCCATGAGGCAGTTTGGCGGCTGTTCTATGAGCCACGCTCACTGTGCTCAACGGACACATTCCGATTAAATGCTGCTTTGTATTCTTCCAAAGATGGAAACAATAAGGACGTTTGTCAAAGGAAAAACTGCAACAAACAATTTCAAGTTGAACATCTGTACTCTGCAGTTCGTTGTTTGCAAGACTTTATTGACCATAATTTTGATGCATATAGGTTTTAAAGAGGATAAACTACATTTATCTTGGGCGCCTATCATTTATTTGAGTCTCGGCTTATTTATTTCCATTTTTTCTGGGTGCTTTATTTATTTTGCGAGTCTGAAGAGATGAAAGAAAAGATGTTTTTCAAAAAGGAAGTTTTAGCTCTACAAAATTGATGAAGAAAAACATTGCTTTTACGAAAAAGATTGAGCAATTGAATTGAAAAATGTAACGCTAAGTGTATTATATCATTATGATACCTTTTAGACTTGGAGATCTCAAACTCATTTATAAACTTTAAAACCAGCCTCCCAAGTCTTTGTCCACCATACCAATTGCAGTGACATTTCCAGAGTGAAATTTAGTAGCTATTAATTAGAAAAGTAATGTAGGGATAGTGGAGTCCAAAGATAATTGATGACATTGGAGTGTGACCCTGAGTTGCCTTCTTTCACTTTGTGGTGGATGGCATATTGTTTGAAAGTGTAAGCTTGCTTTTGTGCAGCTAATCAGGGAAAGCAGGGACCAGGAAACCAGGCTGCCAAGCAGAGCACCTGCAGCAGTGTCGTCAGTTGGGATTTGCTGGTGGGGTCCTATCCTGATCTAAGGGTCCAAATCTGCTTCCACCTAAACACAATCACTGAATAAAGAGAGATCCTGACCCTTGGAAAAAAATAGCAAAATCACTTCTTTGTATATATCTAATAATAAAATAGTCAACATTTAGTAGTGGTTAGAAATGCAGACTTCAAAATCAGTCATTTGGGGGCTATAAGTCTCAAGCCCAGCACTGGGTAATTAGAGTTGCTTAGTGTGTTTCTTAATCTGCTGGGCAGTAATGACGGCATAGTTTGTGGGGCTTTTGTGTGGCCATGATACAGTGATGGTCGTAATGCCCAGGGTCTGGCATCTGTAATGCTTAGTACTGGTTAGTCTTTACTGGTCTCTGTTGAATTATTTGGTTCGCAGACTTGCCTAAGAAGAATTTGAAGGTCTGTGTAATTGCTTTAAGTTTTAAACATTTTCCTTTGATGTCCACTCTCCCCTCTTTGGGAAAGACTCGGTCTTGGGGACGCTGGCTGTGCATGGATGGCTGCCACCTACGTTCCACTTTATGCTTGTTCCTAGGGTGCACGCAGGCAGAAACACGGGATGGCTATGTGCGCTTCTCCAACTTGGCTGTCTTGATCTCCGGGCCAGACTGGAACTTCATTTTTACTGTCACGTCCCCTCCAGGTAATTTCAGCAGGGATCTATTTCTTTTGAAAGGTATTCTCTCTTTACCTAGTACTGGACGTGACTTATTTCATAAATAAAGAAGTCATCATGATTTAGGAAGAAAATTCACTTGGTTCTATGATTAAGACTGGAGAACAAAAGATACGTGTCACAATTATTTCTCAGAAACTGTCAAGGCGTGAGAAGCTAGATGTACATTTTCCTCTGGTAAAGCTGAACTTGTGTATTTGACTTATTTTTTTCTATTGCATTTGGTCAGGTAGTAATAAGAAAATTTTAATTTGTGAGGAAGAGATTTGGGCTTTGGGGTATCATGCCTTTCAGTCTGGTTCTCCTCTTGACCTCCTACCTGAAAAATGATGTTTACTAGCATTGTGGCTCTTCAGAAGCACAGGGAGTTGTGTGTAAATTGCTGTAGGAACCAGTTATGCGGAAGAATTAAGTGGTCTTTCATGAATCAGCATTTGGCACTGAGTTATCCAACTCACTAATGAGGGAGACTGGAGAAATACAATTCTGGTTCAGAAAGCATTTGAGGTATAACATCCTATAGCCAGAAATGCTACACTAAGCTTGTCTAGTTGTGCATAAGTCAATAAAATGATAACTTTGTGGTAGCCTGCTTTCAGATATCACTTGTGTCTTCACTGGATAAAAATCAGCAGCAGCTCATCAATATTATACAAATTAACAAACATGTGTCCGATTAATGATAAAGATTATCGTGTGCCTTGAGGCCCACTGACTCCAGAGACTGAGGCAGGAGGATCCTCTGAGCCTGGGACATGAAAACCAGCTTGGGCAACCTACTGAAAATGTTCTTTTTTCTTTTTAAAGGCAAATACTAGGTCAAACAAAAATAATTCTAGAAAATGTGATATAATTTCAATGATCCACTTTGAAAATGGTCCAGTATGACATGGATCAGATCACAGGCATTTTGCTCTTATTTCAAGTTTTAGGGATGACAAGATAGTTCATTGGACTAAGTGCTTACTTAGGCAAGCACAAGGGTGGGGGTTCAATCCCCTGTACTGCAGGCCACACCAGCCCCTCCTGGGGGCGTGCTGAGCTGGCCACAGAGACTGGCTGTGGTGGTGTATGCCTATGATCCCAGCGCTGGGGAGGCTGCCAACAGAGGGCTCACCATGACTCTGAGCAGCATAGTGAGACACTGTACCAATCACATTAAAAAAATGTTTAAAAATCAAGTTTTAGATCATTTTTCTAGGTAAAAGGGGCTGTCGTCCAAAGCAGGGTGGTATGAGCTTTGATCAGAATTTATTGTAGTAATGACCTGCTGCCATTTGTCCCTCCTCAAATATTCCACCTCAGCTTGAGCACACTTATCCCGTTAGGCTTGGGACCTGTGAGGCAGTCCTGAAATCCTCTTTCAGGAGTATGATAAAAAATATGGTAAAGGCTGCAGCTCAATGCCAGCCAATAAAAGAGCAAGCTTGTAAGACCATTAGAGTGGATCACCAGCCACCTTCTTCATCCAGCTGTCAGCTTAGGAATGTGCATAAAAGGTGAGTGTGCTGGGCTAGTTTGGAACACCTAGACTTCCACGGTGAGGCACCTACAGAATCAGAGGGTTTCGGAAAGTGCTAAAACCAACGGGATGAGAGTGTTGTAAGAAAAGTATTTTAGTATTTTAAAAGAATTAATATCAATGAGGTTTTTTAAGTGTAATACATTTTTCAAATTTAAAGTTATTATGTTTTTCAATCACATCTCAAATTGTCCTAATTTTTTTGTATTTTAGGGAAATGTCTACAGGGTGTTCAGGGTCTCACTACTAGATCAGACTCCCAAGAACTGGGATTACAGGCTCATGACATCATATTCAGACTCAATTGCCATCTCATCACGCACTGGGGGTGGGACCGGCATGGCAGGCCTGGGGATTGAACTCCTGGCCCCTGCGCCTGCTTGCAGGTACTTTAATCCCCTCAGCTATTTGACTGGCTCTGCAGCTTGGACTTGTAGTGATCCTCCCGTTTTCGGCATCCCCAGCTCTGATTACTCAGCATGCCCTGGGCAGGGCCAGCGTGGCATACAGGACTGGTGATCAAACCCTGGTTCCTGTACTTGCCAAAGTAGGCTCCTAGTTCACTGAGCTATCTCGCCAGCCCTACATATCCTTTTAATACCTATCAAAGTAGCAAGTTGGCTTCATAGAACAAGTGCAGGGAGAAATGAATTCAGTGTCCTTTCAAGGGTTTTGCTTTAAACTTCAGTTTTTGAATAACTGTGTTTTAGAGTCTCCAATACAGAACTGGGGGCTGGAGAGAGAGCTCAGCAGGCTGAGCACCTGCCTGGCCAGTGCAAGGACCCGGGTTTGATCCCTGGCACCACACAGCCAGCCCTGAAACCCCAGTCCCATTGTGTCAGCCAACAGAACCGGACATGGTGGTGCACACCTGTAATCCCAGCTCTGGGGAGGCTGCGCCAGGAGGGTCACTATGCGTCTGAGCTGTGTCGTGCGACTCTGAATTAAATAAATCAGTAAATAAATGCAGAATTTGGTGTTTTGTCATAGATTTTTGCCTGACATTTAAAAGATCATTGTATTTCATTTCCTCAGAAGGTAGCAAAGAGTAGCCAAATATATCATAAAGATTATTTATAATTTTATAATTATAATTGTATATTAATTGTTTAAATTATTGGGTTTGCCTATGATATGTATATGGTATTGTTCATATTCCCTTTCCCTTTTACAAGTAGTCCCACTACACTACTTCTGTGGGAGCCGACACTTCTCAAAAGAAGAAATACAAATGACCAATAAATGTATGGAATACTTCTCACTGTCCTTCCCCATCAGGGAAACATAGCTGATTAAGGCATTTTAAAGAGCAGGTTATGAAACCAAATGTAAGATGTCTTGCGGACAAAACTCTGCACCTCGTGTGACCATGCGGTGGTGTTGCTATTCAGGCTTCATGGATAACATTTGTGGATTCCCCTTATGTAAAGTAAATCTATGTATTAGTGAGCTGTTAATCCCGTTAGCAAGATGCCCGACACCTGCAGCATGAAAAACAAAGGTCCCCATGGCTCGCAGCTTCAGGGGTTCAGTTCATAGTCACGGACTCCAAGGTCCAACTCGTGGCCGGGGCTTATGTGGAGGGGAGCTGCTCCACACCCAGCAGCCATGAAGCGCAGAGAAGTGTGCAGCTGGGCCAAGAGGGACCCTTCCGGGCACACCCAGTGGCCCACCTCCTCCAGGCAGGCCCCAGCTCCCCAGCACACCCAGCCAGGAGCTCATAAATTCATTAATCTCTTGATCCAATTATCTCCTGAAAGCTCACAAGGGGATTTTTGATCCAAACCATAATAATTAACTGAGGTATATTTTCTTGAAAGTTTTCCTTAAATTATTCTTTGTAATGTTCAAGGCTAAAGCATGATGTGAAGGTTTGTAAGAAGATTTTTCAATAGAATAAATTTTTAAAGAAGAAAGACATTAAACAATTTGTACTTTTGTAAAGCTTCATAGACATCATGAGGATTAATGGTCCAGATCTGAAAAGTGACCCCTTATTTCTAAGGACATCTATCTGAAATACTAAAATGTTTACAGCGAGTCCTTCTTCTGGGTCTTTGAGTGAGAAAATAAACGCTGACTCTATTTGCGTTCTTCAAGTGAAGACAGAGCTTTAAGTTTGTTTGCTTTGAGTGAGCTACTTTTAAAATGGCAGCTGTAAGTAAATCGTGTATAAGTCAAGGTTTTTAGACTTTTTCTATTAAGACATAGTTGTATGATACAATATGCATGTTTCAAGCGTGCCGTTTGATAAGTTTTAGGGCTTGTCTACTCCTGTGAAGCATTTTCACAATTAAGATAATAAATATGCTTAGCACTCCAAGATTTTGTGCAAGTTCTAGATATTTTAATTACTATATGCTAATACTGTTCATTTTAGCATGCAGTATTATAAATTCAAATATATGTGCAGAGTCCCGTAACTACCACCACAATCATGCTATATATTATTTCAGTTACCCATAAGAGCCTCCTTCATTTTATTCTTCTATCCATACATCCTCTTCTCCTTTATACTCCTGGAAATCAGCAGTCCCTATCACCATCTCTGTGCTTGGCATTTTCTAAAATACACAAATGGCTTTGGATACCTTTTACAGGTAGGCTGGGGTTTCTTTTTCCCAGAATAATGCATTCGATATTCATCTTGGCTGTTACATGTGGTTATAATCTTTTATCATTTGTTTCATTCTCCCCCGGCCCTCCCCTCCCCTCCTATCCTTTTTCTTCCCTCTCTTCCCCTTCCTTTCCTCCCCTCCCCTCCTATCTTTTCTGTCTGCTCTCCCCCCTCTTTCCCTTCCTTTCCTTCCCTCACCTTCCTTGCCCTCCCCTCCCCTGTTCTTCCCTTCCCCTCCCCTCCCCTCCCATCCTTCCCATCTTCTCTCCTTCCCTTCCCCTCCCTTTCCTTCCCTCACCTTCTCTGTCCTCCCCTCCCCTCCCATCCTTCCCATCC
>NW_004524598.1:21090458-21101622 GCF_000260255.1 Octodon degus | reverse complement strand
CCCTCCCTCCCCTTCCCTGTTCTCCCCTCCCCTCCTATCCTTCCTGTCCCCTCTCCCCTCCCGTCCCCTTCCTTTCCTTCCCTCCCTTTCTCTGTCCTCCCCTCCCCCTCCCCCCCTCTGTCTCTGTCCTGTCTCTCAATAGAAAGTCTCTCCCATTGCCCCTTTCTTCCACAATGGAAGAGGATCTACGTGCCACTACTCTACTCTATTTTCCATGATTCTTTTGAACTGTAGAAGTCTCTAGACACTCTAAGAGGAGTCCCTGTTCTCCTGTTTTGATGTGTCATGTGCCACATTTTAAATAAACACGCATGTCAGAACATGTAGTTCCATGTATTCCGGAGCTGTGAGAATTTTTCCTGATTAGTAGAACACAGCACTGAGTGTAAGTACAACTTTCTGATGGCAGAGAAGGCAGGTCTGTGAATAAAAATGAGAGCAGTGGAAGAATTCCTCACCACGAATGGACAAAGTGATTAAGAATTATTACCAGTTACTGTTGAAATCTCATCGTTCTTCAGGAATACAAATCTTGGATACATTATTGCATCATTTATTTAATCACTTAATCCAATAAATATTTGAGTACCCAATATGTGCACTGTTGTAGCCATATCTTTTCTGCAATATTTTCATTATGTTAACATCTTAATATATTATTGGAACTTTCTCAAAAAAACAGGAGCCAATTTTACAGCTCGATCCAGGTCTTTTTCTGTCTTGCCTGAAACTGGAAGGCAGAAGTCAACCATCATCCTGGCTGCGTCCCTGTGCTCGGTGGTCTCCTGGCTGGCACTGAGCTGCCTGGTGTGCTGCTGGTTCAAGAGGAACAAACGTAGAAGTATGTGGGTGTGGGTGTGCGTGTGTGAAAGCACCTAAAAATCATGTGCGGTATATTTACGATTCTTCTCATCCTCTGGAGAGAAGCTTTATGAGCTTTTGCAATATATAAAATTACACGGCACTCGGGGTGTTAGCACATGCCTGGAAGCCAGACAGCTTAGGAGGCAGGAAGCTCGGAGTTCAAGGCCAATCCACAAAACTCCATGAAACCCTGTCTCCAAACAATAAGAAATAACTAAATAAATTGAAAAGATGAGATGTAGCTCAGTGGGAGAGCACTGGGTTCAGTTCAGAGAACTACAATCAGCAAAATGAAATAATACCAGGCATACTATAGGAAGCCACGTAGGTCAGTGGCTTGGGCACTCTTCTCTCACTGCTGAGACAAAATCCCTGATACACAAAATTAAGGGATAAAAGGTTTATTTAGCTCACAGTTGGTGGAGGTTTCAGTCCCTACTCAGCTGGCTCCCGGGCAGGGTGGTCGGGCAGAGGGCAGCAGTTCAAGGTGTCAGAAGACACCAAAAGCAAGAGGAGCAAAACAGGGTGGGGGGCAAGCCTCTCTCCCCCTTCTGTTGTAATCAGGCTCCCATCCCCTGGGCAGGTGTGGCACCCACCGCACCTCCACGTCCTGCTTTTGCACAGGCTCGGGATGTTTACAAAGCGAGGATCCCGGTCCCCTGCTGAGTCACTAAACTTCTCAGGTGGACAAACGTATCAACTGTTACATTCAGTTGATGTAATGAAGGCAAGAATTGGCTGATTTGAAGTAACATAAAAATCCAAGTCCCTAATCACTAGGGCCAATCTTGATCTATGCCATAACCCGGCAAAGTATGCAATCAACATGCCGGTGGGATGTACAGGAGGACACAGAGCAGGAAGGTGATCATTCAAGGCCACACAGGCACGGCAGAGCCGGGCAGCTTGGCTCTCTCCCCACTCTGGCTCACGTTGCTGCCTTCTGCTCACCATGAACTGTGTCTTCTCTGCAATGCCCCTGTGCCCTGCCTCCCTGCCCTGGAGCCCCGGATTAAGGACTGAACGTCTACAAAACCGTGAACCACATAAACCTTTCCTCCTCTGACTTGGCGTGTCAAGTATTTTGTCTCAGCAATGAGAAATATAACTAAGACAATTTCTTAAACTCTGACTATATTGCATGCAGTGTTTTGCACATGTCTCATTACCATACTGAGGGGAGTATATCCGACAAACACCTTAACAGTTAAGGCCCATTTATTTTGTCTTTTTATTTTATTTCATGTACTTAGTACAGGGTCTCACTACGCAGCTCAGACTCGTAGTGATCCTCCTGTTTTCAGCCTCCCCAGTGCTGGGATTGCAGGCGTGTGCCACCACGCCGTGTCTTGGTGGTGGGCTCAGCATGCCCGCGGGCCAGGGCCAGCAAGGCATGTGATTCTGGGGCTCGAACTACATCCCTGCGCCTGCACAAGCAGGCACTGAGTTCTCTGAGCTCTCTCACTGGCCTGCAAGGCCCGTTTAAAGATGGAACTGTTATTTTTATGTTAAAAAAAAAAAAAAAAAAAAAACTTTTTTTTTTTTTTTGATACCAGAAACAAAACCTGAGGAAATTTCTGAGTCCCAGACTCGTGATCAGAAAACTCCACCCCAAGTGTCTTCCAAATGGCGAGCATCACAAACAGATGCAGAAAAGAAAGGCACCAGGAAGGCAGAGGGTAAGTGCGATGGAGGGGAGGATTCCCTCAGGAGAGGGCCGCCGGGTCCCCTATGGGTTCCTCTGCCCCTGGGGCTCAGCTTCTGACGCTTGTCAAGTGCTTTCTCTAGTTGTTTTGTCCGTACTCTTTCCCAAAATAATGCTACCTTGCCACAGGAATACGCAGTCAGGCCCATTTGCTCAGCTGTGACCCGTGTTTAAAATGATGTTCACACATTTTTTCTTAGTAGTAGATCATTGGTTTAGTGTTTGAATTAGTTATAGCATGAAAAGGGAAAAACAGATACTGCTGTACAATCTTCCTCTTTTCTGTTCCAAAGCTACCAGTTTGACAACCTTATTGAATATGAAAAACCAGGGAATGTCCTTATCAAACACCCTCTATGCAAACTAGATAGAGTACTAAAACCTCAAGAAATGAATTAGCTTTAGTAAACTCTGATTTGTTGTCTGGCTATCTATTTATATCTACCTATTTATTGATCATCTATCTATCTATCTATCTATCTATCTATCTATCTATCTATCTATCTATGTATTTGTGGGATGAGTTCAGACTGGCCTTGAACTCACTATGTGACCTAGGCTGGCTTTGAGCTCACGGCCTTTCTCCTGCTTCAGCCTCCTGAGTGCAGGGGTGGCAGGCATATGCTTCCATGCCTGGCTGGTGGTACTTCTAGCAAGATGCACTGGTTGCCTGCATCTGCGTGCCCCCAGGTGGGAAGGAGCCCTGGTTAGTGTCTGTGCAGGTGTGTTTAGCTAGTTTCATTGCTCCCACCTTTTCCCATGGAGACAATAAAATGTAAAATAAAAATTATCTAAATCAGCCAACCCCTAGGCCTACAGTAAAAGGGAACAGTGAGTAGAGGAGATGATAGGGGTAGAAGTAATGGGAAAATGCTGATGGAGAGAAATGTACAGAAAGTCTCACCAGATTCCACCGAAGATGGCTTTGACTTTGTCTGTAGTACTGATGCAAGCCCAGGCCAGGTGTCTGGTCTGCCATCTGAATCCTGCTGCTTCCTTGTGCAGCCTCACCCTTCAACAGCCCCAGAAGCAGGGCTAATCTCCCCTAATCTAATATGGTCATCTACATAATTCTCAGTTGACTTGCTTCAATTAACTTCATTAGGCAGTCCACAATGCCTGGGTGTTTTATTAAGGAACATTTTTTATGTGGTAGCTTATTAATAAATTATCAGAAATGAGGCAAGGGACACAGCATCTGTGTGAAAGTTTAGATTGAAGAGACAGGAGCATCAAAGAGACCATTTTATTAGGACATCCAAGCTGAAAAGAGAAAGATTTGTTACCTAAATCCCACCCCGGGGATCATGGTTGATTTATTGCCTTATTTCCTAAGCTTTGTCTAAATCTTAAGAGCATCTTTTATAAGGCAAGTAATGAGGCATCTCCTGTTTTCCTTTGGAAATTATTGTCTGTTGCAAACACGTAATTGTTGCTAGCTCGGAATGGATTTGGTTTCATTTCTCTACATCCATGGCACTTTAGTTTTCCTCTTCCCTCTGTGTTTTTAAACATTGACATTTACTAAGTGAGTGCCTGGATATCTTACACATCAGCATCTTGACTAAGGACTACCGCATCACTGAAGATTATTTGGCTCATGGGTGGGGTGGAATTTAGATCAGAAACTTAGCATGTCGTTGCTTTGACCACATTTCCCATGAATACCCTGGAGGTGCTAAAGAGTCACCTTCGAGGAAGGGTGGGGGAGTGAAGGATATGCTCTCCACCCTGCCCTGCTGCCAAGGTTGTTGATGTGCAGAGCCACCACAGTCACCTTTGAAACTCCATATCTGATCATTTTGTTCTGCTCCTCGTAAGATTGGATGAGTTCCTGCTATCAGCTGATCAGGCAGGAGAATGTGGCAGTTGGGGCGTGGAACCAAGGACCAGAGACGAGTCTTATAGCTTCCCTGTTGACTAACTTTATGTCCTCAAGCAAGATAATTAATCTCGCTGAGCTCTTTCATTTCCTCTTTGTTAAATTTGGCACGATAATAGTATGTAGGACTAATGAACAGGTCCTAGCATATTGTATGTATTATTTATTAATGTGTTTTTTTCTCATAGTTATTTATGATTTCAAGCTTTCTAAGATTTGACTCTCTCCTATTATGGTAACCTCACTGTGGATTCAAACTCCGGCCCCCTGCTCCTCTCCATGCATTAACTCATTCATCCTCATGTTTCTATAAGTTCTTCCTGATTCTTTGCTTAGACAGTGTCTTCTAGTTGACGAATGTGCCTTCATCTCTTAAATAAGTCCCAATCTTGAGGCAAGTGTGGGTGTGCATTTTTCTTCACAAAGTCTTTTGCAATCTTCCTTGCTTTTTCAAAGTGAATATTAACTTCTTTGGGTTGAAAAAAGAAAACTACTGAGCATGGGATCCTGCAGAATACTGACTTTCCTGGTTCAGATAGATCACATGCCCACAGAGCTGCCCTGCCCCCACCCAGGTCACCTGCTTGGCCTAAGAACGCCAGTCTGAAAGTGGAAAAATTTTGTGTCCTGGTCATTTCCTCGGAAGTCTTAAGCCGTTGCTTATGCTAACTTCAGAGAACATCTGTAATGTCTGGAGGCATTTTTCTTGCCATAACTTGGGAGATTTGGAGGGTTATTAATAAGGATGAGAGACCAGAGATGCAGGAAACATCACGCAGCGTGTGATGCTGTCGCTAGC
This sequence comes from Octodon degus, assembly GCF_000260255.1. Classification (NCBI taxonomy): domain Eukaryota; kingdom Metazoa; phylum Chordata; class Mammalia; order Rodentia; family Octodontidae; genus Octodon; species Octodon degus. The sequence continues at coordinate 21,096,372 of NW_004524598.1, read as the reverse complement.
ACTCAAAATGTCAGTAGAATAAGGTACTAATCAGCTCCGCAACATTTGAGTGAGAACCTCCTGGAATTGCTTATTAGTACAGTCAGATTTTATCTCTCCATGAACATTACATGAGTATTTATTTAGTTTATTATAAGATCTTCTCCGTATAGTTCAAAGAACTGGGGGGCCAGGGAGATGGCTCAGTAGGATAAGCGCTTGACTGGCAAATGCAAGGATCTGAGTTCAATCCCCGGTTCCGTCAAAAAAAAAAAAAAAAAAAAAAAAAAAAAAAGAGCTGGTGTTGGTTCTCTGCTCTGTGCACATTTCCAACATGGCTGGGGCACAGGAATATATTTTGGAGATGATTAAGCAACAGTTCCACTCAGTAAATGAGCTAGGGTAAAGCAATCAGAACAAATACTGTGCACTTGAATACCTTAAACATTGGAGGAAAGGCTGAAGGGAAGGAAGTTCTTTATCCTGAGGTATAGGGACAGTCCCCGTAGATTGTAAGTCATGTCATGGTGTTTCCGTGCCCACTTGTTAAGGGCTTGTTGACCATTTTGCCAAAACTCAGGTCTGTAGAAAGACCAGGGGCCAGAGAAGGGGCCCTGCTGTGCTCTGCCAAACAGCAATCTTGCATCACTTTTTCTCAACTGTGACTTTGTTTCCTTAAATTGGAGACTAGTCCCTGAACCTTGCAGCTCAGACACCTGAGAGCTCAGTTCCTAGGTCCTCCTTCTGGGTCTGTCCTCTTTCTGCTTGCCAAGTTTTATCAACTCTGCTTCTGTAGGGTCCTGAGCCCTCTTGTCTCTACTTCACTCGTGTCAGAGGCCTAACTTCGGTCCAGTTCAGTCCTGTGGGTTCAGCCCCCGCTTCCTGGCCCCCCTCTCTTCAGGCAAGTACGTCCTGCATGTTACATAAGCTTCTACGTTTCCAAGTGTTCTTCTCCAGCATACCCATATATCTGCATCCTACTCCACTCAAGCATAAATGAAACATTTTTCAAATTATCTAGAAAGAGTAGTTCCCATCTTTCAAGTCTTCTAACTTTACTCTTGTGTTTACTTACTGTCTCAGTTACTTTTCTCTCATTTCTGGGACAAAATACCTGACTCCTAAAATTAAGGAAGGAGAAGTTTATTTAGCTCATAGGTCGTGGCAGTTCTGTACTCGGCTGGCTCCAAGGCAGAGTGGCACGTGGCAGAGGGCAGCAGTTCATGGTGGCAGAAAACAGCAAAGACCAAAGGGAGGAGCAGCACTGAGGCAGCTAGCAAGCCTCTCTCCCCGTCTTACATTTGTATGCAGATTGTCTGCCGCAGGGCGGGTGTTAACACTCACACCCACAATCCCAGCATTGGATCATGAATTAATCGCAAATCTAGAAGCTGCCCCATGACTACATGAGGCTTTGGGGAGACCACTAGACACAAACCATAGCACTTACCACTTTTTATATGTGGCATAGTTCTTTGTGTTCATCTTATCTTTGATTTAAATTCTGTTATCTTTTTTATCCCAGTATCTGTTTTACTCTAGGAACCTATGACATACCACTGATACTTACTGAGTGCAAGGTGAAGACAGACAAAATAATTCTCCCTTCTATACATTTTCCTTGCCAAAGACCCCTGGAATCCAGGGTTCCTACAACTGGAGTAAAAGAGCTCTCACTTTTTAGAAAAGTGGTGTGAAAATGTATCCAGTTTATATAATTAACAAGTGGGGAATGGCCGCTGATCTTTTAGGTCATACCAATGGGGACAGGTGACTTCCTGCTTTCAGGCAGTACACGCAGATGGCCATGGAAGCTTCCTCTTTCTGGTCCCTTGCCAGGCACAGCTGCTGCTCAGATCTCAGAACCATGGCCTCCAGCTCAGGCGCTCTTCTTCGGCCCCTTGCCGCTGTTCTTTGTTGAATGCCGGCACCAATGGTTGGGAATGGAAAACTGATGTGTATGAAAGGCTGCCCACTGTGTGCAAGTGACTATAAACATCAATTCAGGGACTTTTCTTCTCTGCACTGTGTATTGCTGCACTGCAGAGAGTGGCTGAAGACGTGGGCTAGGGCGTGTGTCGAAGCCTCGGAGAATGCCAGGAAAAGGAGAAGAGCTGAATGGCCTGAAGATATGTAGAGGAACCAAACTGGAGGAACCAAAGAGCTGAGACACTTTCTCAAGCTCCCAGAAATGCAGATTATAATTGGACATCATTAGTGGATAGCATGTTTACATTCCATAAGGAAAAATGTGTGACTTTAACCTACTTTAAAAGTGGAAAAATTCTGGGTATTTGTACTTTAAGAAAAAAAATTAAAAGCTAGCTACACGAGGTAGGGTTCCAACATTAGACAATATTTTGCTTAGCAATGGAATACTATAGAGGCGTTGTTATTCAAATGAGGACAAAGTGTGTAATTCATTCTTGGCATCTTATAACAAACACATTTTGAATGCTAAGGAATGAAAGTAGACATAAAATGAAATAGTTTGCACATGATATAATCATTTGAAGGAAAATTTAAAAGTTTAAAACAATAACTATTACAAGTTATAATTGAGTATTTTACTCATTCAGATAAATCTATACAAGCAGTAATATTACAAACTCTAAATAAACCTCTTGTCTTCATAAAGTTAGCTTTTGTGAAAAATTCTATGTTAGTAACAGAAAATGACCCAGTTGAGTATGGCTGGAAACACAATGAAATCACCAGGCATGGGGGCGCATACATGTGAGCCTAGCACTCAGGGGGCAGAAGCAGGAGGACGGGTGCAAGTTGCAGGCTAGCCTGGGCGGGATGGAGAGTTCAACGCGATACTGAACTACAAAAAAGGGAGGTCAGAGAATATGATATGTGCATAATGGTGGCCAGAGTATGTGTTGTCTTGGAAAATAAATATTAATGAGAGATATACTAGAAAATACGAAAATTGGGCTGGCCAAATAGCTCAGGGGATTAAAGCACCTGCAAGCAGGTGCAGGGGTCGGAAGTTCAATCCCCGAGCCTGCCATGCTGGCCTCACCCCCAGGGCACGCTGAGATGGCAATTGAGACTGGGTGTGGTTGTACGTGCCTGTAATCCCAGCTCTTGGGAGGCAGATCACTAGGAGTCCGATCTAGTAGTGAGACCCTGAACACCCTGTAGACCTTTCCCTAAAGATACAAAAAAAAAGAAAAAAGAACAAGAAAAGAAAAGAAAAAAGAAAGAAAAAAAAGAAAGAAAGAAAATAAAATATAAAAATAAATGATATTGTACTGAACAGTTTAAAGAGAAAATTTGAACATATATAAGGAGTTATGTTTGCAACTGAACTGACCAAAATTGTGGAGATCTCAGATGCTCAATTAACTTGGCTTCAGTGTAACTTCACCACTTGACACAATGAAGCAGGAGTAAGATGACTCTCAACACCCTGCTTCATCAGAGTGTGAACACCAACAATATGGAACTACGTTTGAAAATAAGTTGATATTATGTCAGTGACTCCAGCAGGGATTACACTTATATCAAGTCTTGAAACAATGTGATAGTGGTACAAAAATATAGGTCACACTCATGAAGGTTACCCAACTCAGTTAAATGATAGCCTTCCACTTCACGTAACAAATAACTCAGCTAGAACATAGGCAGCGATATTTATTAGTTATTGCATTTATATTCCCTGACAAGTAAGCAGGACTTGCTGCCCTCATTGATAAATAGGACAGCGTATCCTTTCTGTTGTATGCTCGACTGTCCATTGCTCTGCCTGAGGACCTGTGGAGGCTCAGAGATGGCTTCGATACGGGGCCTGCTGTGCTGGGTGCGAGTCACCAGCACGGAACTCTGTGTATGACATTGAGTTAAGAGAAGCATGAGCAGTCTAGGGAAAGGCAAGGAGAGAGGGGTTGTTCATTGTTAGTGCTCCGGCTGTAAAAGAAGCCAGGGGCTTACTGACGCACACCTTATAAATCAGGGACATAGAGTCTGTTGTTCTAGAAAGTTCTAGAAGTCATTAGGAGTTTAGGAAAGCTGGAAGGATTTACACTGAGTATGGGTACAAGTGGATGGTCCCCCAATGAGTGAGTCATTCTTTCTTGTAGAGAAGGGATGCTTTCCTGATATTTTATCCCAGTTCCCCTTAAAGTCAACTGAACCCTTGGGTGGGACACAAAGGCACATGGGCTGGTGCAGTTCGAAATTCCCTCTTTGCTTTTCAATGGGGACCCATCCACACCGCAGAGATGGGAAGGAGACATATTAATTCATGTGTTTTGATACTCACTATACTTCCTTTCCTAAAACCCAAACATTCATCTGAGTGCCTCAGGACACATATCTGCTCTAAATTCATTTTTTATCTAATTTGTCTGAGATCTAAGCTTCCTGCGGAGGTCTGAGATCAAAGGAGCTGATTCCTTCTGATGTCGGCGCTGACACGTAATGTGTGCTGACTTAGTGCTGGCTGCGCCCTCACAGTGGGAGGTGCCACCCTCCCTGGGCACCTTTACACAGAGAACTTTCATTTCGGCTGGGGAGTCTGTCAGGTGTGCTGCTGATTGGAGCCGCCATGTAAATAATTCATGGGAGACTTTTAAATGTTTTGGGGTTGTGAAGGAAAACGAGGTTACCATTAGTCTTTCATGAATAGATGGAGACTTGAAGAACAAGGGGTAGCGATTTTCAGTGAAGGTCTCTTGAAAACAGCGTAACAATATCTTCAGTGGATAGAAAATAAGTGACTCGTAGAGCTTTGTTTCTCTTATATGAAATGCTGTTGGTTTTACCAAGGGATTAAAATTTAAAGACTCTTTTTCTTTTGAAAGTTTGCTTCTACCTGATAATTTATTATTCTTGTTCTTTGGTTATTTGCTGATCCTGATAAACTATGGCTCATCCTCCTGGTGGGAGCAGTTATCACGAGAGGACAGCAAGTTCTCAGCTTGCTATATGACTGGTCAATGCAAGGAGATGACATGGAGGGGGCAAAATGATCTTTCATTGAAGTCACTCTATTTCCTAGGAGGAAGCCAGGACAGTCACAAAGAAAGGGGACAGACCCCAGTAACAGAGGCAGCTACACAGTTCAAGTAAGAAACAAGAACTGAGGAGTAAATCAATATACTGGAGCTGTTAAGAAATCCTGAAGGAATCTCAGATCCCACAGAAAGCTGGATAACCAGACAGTTCTCATAGCTCTGAGCAAGAGAGCCATCCCACAGTTAGGAGGCTGTGTCAGCCGGGAGGTAGAAAGCACTGTGGGAAGGAAACAGGAGAAACAAGGAGCATAGGCTTCTTGGAGTATTAATCCACGCATTGCAGGACTAGCACAATACCATGATTAATCTCATTTCCATACCTCAAATAAAAATCAATTGCATATATTTATCTGTTGGTATCTGCACATCGTTCTGTCCATTGTTAGAGTAAACAGAAGCGCGGTACTCTCTCTGTTTCGTGGAGTGTGATGCAGACACTATTACTGACTCCCAACATAGCCAAAACTGCTCCCAACAAACAGAGAAGAAAATGATAGACGGGCTAATAAGTTAGCATGTACACCGTGTGTAAAAGAGTAATAAATTAATTCAGCAGTGAGGTACATGTCAAGCAGGGTTGAAAAAGTGTAGATGACAAGTGCTACTACCTAATAAGGACTTAGGCTGGGTCTTATGGTTCTTCATTCAATGTGGGCTGTGAAAGACACCCTGTGTGTGTGTGTGTGACATACCCCGTGCATTTCCAACCAAACGTTCCTCTCGATTCTCTGTTGCTACTTTTAGCTTCACATAGTACTATTTGTTTTTACAGCACAAACTCTGGAGCCAAAAAGCATGAGTTTGATAAAGTATTTAACTTCTTCCACTGCTGTATCTGTGGTCTTGGGAAGTTACTTTATCTGTGTCTTAATTGTCTTTCAACTAGAGGGAATGAATATATAATAATAGAT
>NW_004524598.1:21079836-21088697 GCF_000260255.1 Octodon degus | reverse complement strand
TTCTTTTTCTTTCTTCTTTCTTTCTTTCTTTCTTTCTTTCTTTCTTTCTTTCTTTTTCTTTCTTTCTTTCTTTTTTTCTTTTTTCTTTTTTTGTTGGAACTTGGGATTGAACGGCCCTTGTGCTTGCCAGGCAAGCTCTTATTGTACTGAGCCATCTCCCCGGCCCCAGAGTTCGTATTTCTTAGGTGTGTGTAGGTTCCCTGGATGGTGAGGCCTGGCTCCAGTCTGGTTCTCAAATTTAAAACTTGCTCCTTACAAATAAAATCCTTATTCATCTAATAACATCATAAAAGTGTTTTTCTGATAAGCAACATGGCAAAACTTTTATTGGATGGTAAGTATTGTTTACAAATTGGATATGCGATACAGTACTTTTTCCAGGAAAGAAATACTTTCCAAAGATAAAGTTTGGAGATTGTTGAGCAGATACAATTAAATCTTTATTTAACTGCATGTTCTCAGAAATGCTAACTGTACAAGATGTATAATTAGCTGACTGTGTGATCAACCACTTCCCCACCCTATTCCGCAGATATGAGAATTAAGGTCTCACTGGACAGACCAAACCGACTCCCACTCCCACACCAGACCCCGGAGGGAGTGTCCAGGAGGAAGCTTGGCCCCCGCCGCGCCGCTCGGGAGGAGTTCGCAGCGCCTGCTCCGGGTCCTGCAGGCCCCCGGTCCCAGGGCCGCACCTGTGCTCCCAGCTCTGCAGCTCCGCAGCTCCACCTGCCCCAGGCTGTGAATCAGAAGGACGCCCAGGGGCAGGTGGGCCCACCGCACCTGGCAGGCCCAGATCAGCAGCTGGTGCAGGGCGCACACCTCCGCCAGGATGGGCAGCAGGGCCGGGGCCACAGTCCCCTGAGCGCAGGGAGGCACAGCCTAGACTTTTCCCAAGAGCAGAGCACCTCCTGGGACCCCCCTGGGACTCTGCATCTTCATTCAGCACAACCTGAGCTCTTGGTTAGGGAGTGCTGCAAGGCTGAAAGCTCAAACATTTCTGCATGATAAGGAGCAGAGGGAGGCATAACTTTTTTGGTCAACCAAAAGGGAGAACATGGGCTGGATCCCTCTCTCACGTATGAAAAGGAGGAGGCAATCATATAAAGCTTTAGACTGAGTGTCTTATCACCAACCCTACTCCAGCAACAGGAAAATGATAGATTCTCAGGCCCTTGCTATTTCATTTTATATTCACTTAAAGTTTGAACTTTAACTAGTTATGATTCTGCTTCACCAATTTAAATAATGCTGAATTATGTTCGAAGGAATTTGTATTAAGCCTCTCCTTGGTTGAGGACACATAATGCTCTGGGCTGGGCTGACAGAAATTGTGAAAGGTGTAGTCAGCCCCAGCTGTGTCTGTAGTGTTACGGAAATGCACCTCTTTATGCAAAGAAGGAACATGGGAAGGGCAGGAGGACACTACACTCATGGTGCGCCAGGCCCAGTCTACCAGGCCCAGTCTTCCAGCACCCCCACCTCCTGCTTGTTCGCAAGTGAGAAATGTTATTTCATGGCTGAAGGTCCCCCACTTGTGGAGCCCACGTTAGTGTAAGGATAGAAGGTGCTTATGCTTGAAAAGTTTACTTTCCATGGGTTTCACTGAGGTTTTAGTTAAGGACAAAGGTGTAAAAATACTGAGTTTGGAGAAGAAAATTACCTGTGGACTACAGTTACATATTTGCAACTAGAGGAACATTATGTTTGGAAGCCACAGCTAGCCAGATGGCCAAGTGGATCATCCACTGACTCCTTCAGCAGACAACTTGCTTGTTTTGTGAAAAAATGTACAGAGCTGCCCAAGATAATAAAGGGAAGATTACATCAGGTGCTAGTGTTCTAGGCTGTCCTAAGAATCTAGGGGAAGCAGAGCAAAGGATCAACTAGCATTGACAAATTGAGTAAGGATGTAAATCTGATTTAATCTCATTTACAGATTTGCACAGAGCCTCTCTCTGTTCATGCTCAAGGATACATTTGGCAATTTGCCTTGTCTTTGACTTTGTACCTACAAGTTTTTGCACCCCAAGAATATAAAGCAAAGGCAGCAGAAGTGAGGAGAATTTCATGAAGAGGTTGCTCTCAGATTTTCCTTGGGGTAAACCAGGATTTTTCAACTCTGAAAAGCTAAGATGCTCTCCTGTGTTTTCGCTGACACAGAGGAAGGAAACATGATCACCTACTACTGAATTGTAATGATGAATTCCTCAAGTGAGAACCCATAGGAGGGACTGGCAGGAAGCCATCCTCAGGTTAAGTCTAGGAAGAGGTACGCCCCATCCTAACATGAATCACCAGGAGCAGTCTCAGCCTCTTTGTCCATTCCCAAAGCATCTTGTGGCATCTCGTATCCTAAGGCTGCATCTGAGGAGCGGTGCGAAGCTACCCTGGAATGCATGGTGGATTCCCAGGGAGACAGACGAAGATATTCAGGCTGGTGTTTCCAGACTATAACCTAGGCTATTTGAGTGAGGAGGCTATTGAAGAACAATCTGGCCTGTCGAAATTGCTCAGAGGGGTACTCTGAAGGAGAAAATCCTCTTTGCTCATGTGTTTTGGGGGCTGCTAACAGTGCTTGAATGACACAACAAAATAAAAAAAGGAACTTGAGTGACTTAGATAGAATATTACTTGTGTTGTCTGGTCTGTGTCATGACATTTCTTTATTTCATGATAGCCTCCTGGTCTGTGGAAGCCATTTGCCTTCCATGTCCTCTCACATATGCACTGAATTCTCACAAAGCTCTAATCTGCTTAGACAAAAGCATTTCAGAAGTTAAGACTTTCCAGGACTAGAGCATGATGGGAGTCAGCTCTTGCACTTCCTGGTAAAGATGGGGTGTTACCTAGGAGTTCCTGTTCCCACACCACTCCGGATAGCCTGCACACTACATGTCTTGGCCAAGGACTTTCTTATGCTCTGTAGTATAGCAGACTCTAGGCTGTGTTTTTAAGCTACCCAGTGAGAATTTTAGTAGAGTGCCCCATAGTCACTGTACCACCCTAGCCCAAAACATTGTCCTTCTTCCTGCTTGTTCTAACTCAGTGAATGCCATCACTGTGCTTGGCCCACAAATCTAAGTGTTCATTACCCATAGTTCCTTGATGAACTTTGCTCTTCCATTGAGGTACCAGGGCTGTGATTTTTACATCGTTTTCCACACTTTACTCTCTCCTTATGCAATCAATGTGTTACAAAACTGATCTTTCTGGAAGGCAAACCTCATCTTACCACTCTGAGGATAAGCACAGTTAACTACTTAGTTTCATCCAGCAAAGACTGGAATCCCTGAAGCCCAGGTCCTTTGGGCCTTAACAGCAGCTAGAAATCAGCAGAACAGCATCATTCAGAGGCCCAGCCCATGGCATGGGACTACAGCATGTGGCCAGCGTCTAGCCCTTTCCATCTCATAGGTAAGGTAGTCTTTGTTTTCTTTTTCAGAAAAATGAGAGAACTGGAAAGCAACTCTTAGCTCCTTTATGCCTAAAGATACACTCCTCTGACAAAACTAAACAAAAAAGGGACACAAATGAAGGTCCATTTTGTATCTGTATATTCAAAGTAGGATAGATATACAGCTACTTTCTCTTAATTCAATGAATAGATTTGTACTAATAGTGTTTGTGGACAGGATATCATGTCTGCATCGTGTACTATGAATAACCACTAAGAAGACAACAATATGCAATGTATTAATTATTGAAACTGTCCTACTACTTGGCTTTGAAACTGCCTCATTGCTATTTGTTATCCAGTAAAATTATTTTAAAAAGAAACCAAAATGGATTAAAAAAAAAGTACACAGTCCATGGAAAGTTAAAAAAAAAAAAAAAGATAAGAGTGTTAAAACAAAACAAAACAAAACAAACAAACAAACAAAAACAAGGAGCCAGCAAAATAGCTCAGTGGACTAAAGTGCCTGCTTCGGCAGAGCATAGTGGCTGGGGTTCTACCTGCCCTGGGGTGTGCTGAGATGGGGATTGAGAATGGTCGTGGTGGCGCGTACCTATAATCCCAGTGCTTGAGAGGCTGAAAACAGGAGAATCACTGTGAGTCCAATCTACATAGCGAGACCCTGTAGTGTAGAGCCTGTAGGACCTATCCTCAATTCATAAAAATAAAATAAAAATAAAGATAAGAGAGTTAAATGGAGTACCCCAGACTTCTCCGGAGCATGACCGTGGGTAGCTAGTGTTTCCCAGCAGCAAAGAGCTGATGCACCCTTTTTCCAGCCAAATAATCGAATGAAAATGGTGCTGCCAAAGAATTTACTTTTGCAGTTAATTCCTGATTCTTTAAAATATGAACTGCATCCTCTCAAGAGACTGACTGTGCTAAAACTCCAAGGAGTTAAAAAACAAGCCTACAGAATAGATTTTCAGTGTTATCACCTCAAAAAAAAGTGCTGTGCTGCACATACGCATCAGCTCAGCTGAGCCTTTCCACAGTGTATGAATATTTCAAAGTATATTGTATAAGATAAATATATATATATGTGTGTGTGTGTGTGTGTGTGTGTGTGTAGTATTTGTGAAATAAACATGAACACAAAGATGTTTATAAATACTCATCAATATAAAATTTGAGAAGGAAGTTTGAGGGGACCAGCCAAATAGCTCAGCAGATTAAAACACCTGCAAGCAGGTGCAGGGATTGGAGGTTTGATCCCCGGGCCTGCCGTGCCAGTCTTGTTCCCGGGGCGCGCTGAGACAGCAATGGAGACTGGTGTCGTGGCGCTTGCCTGCAGTAGTGAGACCCTGAACACCCTGCAGACCCTTCCCTAAAAGAGGGAGAGAGAGAGAGACAGAGAGAGAGAGAGAGAGAGAGAGAGAGAGAGAGAGAGAGAGAGAGAGAGAAACCAAAGGAAAAAAATCTCAAGAGATGGTGGTAGTGGTACTGACGAAAAAGATACTCATGAAAAGTCGTGAGGGATGCAAGAATCACCGCTTACAAATGACAACAGGAAGGTCACTCAGGACCTTCACTGGAGCAGGCTCCACTCTGTGGAACAGCCAGGTGACAGACACATCAAAGCGCTTGTAGAGCAAGCGAAACCGAAGAAATAATACAATGTGTGAATCAAAGATTCAAAACAATCTTGCTGAAATAAGATTAGAAATATGGTAGCGTCCTGAAGGAGAAATACATATTTTATATTTTTAAGGCGGCTGTTGCTAACTGTGTTGTACAGTCACAAATAAATTGCCAGCCAGCCAGCCAGACACCAGTGATGTCAGAAAGCAAAATGATAATTAATGCAGCGATGTCATGAAGGACTGAATAATGCATGTGGGTGGTGAGACCTAGCACTTGCTGTTACTCTAGCTATAGCCCAAATCTATAGGTCTTTTAGTTGACAAAATGGCAGATGTACACTCAAGATTATCTGTTTACTTGAAAATGTACAAAAACTTTGGAACATTTTATTTCTCAAGCAACAACCATCATTTGCCAATTAAAGCCTACAGCCTGTTGGATTAGGTCTTCGTCGCAGCAGCCTGAACTTCTGAAACCTCCCTAACTAGTGGGCAGCTCTAGTTGCTACCTGAATTTGTTTTCTGAGTAATGTGCCTCGGCAGAGGTGTAGAGTCAATGTCCGCTGGGTCTGCTCAGTACCCCGTTGTCCTACAGGGTGACACGGGACTTAGAAGTGTCTGCCCCTGCATTTCCTCCATGGGAGTAATAGGAAGAGTACATTCCTATAAATGAAATTTATTGAGGAATGCAGCGGCCACACTCATACCCATGTGTCATTGCTGCTGTCAGCCCTACACATGACGCGATCCTTGGAGACGTCCCCTAAAGCTCAGGGACGCTGTGCTGGGATCCTGGCCACCCTTCACCAACTGCCACCATAGCGCACCTCGTCCTATGACTCCTGTCGCCATATTCTTGTCTTTCTCTATACACATCTCACTCTTCTTTCAAGGGCCAGGGGATGTCTTATATTGCCCATCTCTATAATCTGAAGACATTGCCAAACTCTAGTCAACATAATTCAAGGAAAAGAACTTTCAATTTATCTTCCCAGTAATACATATTTATAAAATACTGAAACACAAAAGGACACAAAATTTGAAGCATGAATCAATCCATATTTGTGACTCAGAAATAACTATTATTTATAAAATCTTACTGGTTATCTCTCCATAATTTTTCAATGCTTAAAAATTACAGATAAAACATAGGATATATATTGTTTTATAATTTTAATGTAATAGTATAACTTGAATAATTTTCTGTATGTTATTTTACTTGATGGATATATCATTTAACTGAGGATATTATAAAAGGGAGAAGGTGCAGTGTAAACAAATGTTCAATTTGCGTATGCCTGTAAGAGTTATGGCCACTAACTGTTCTTCACCTCTAAAATAAATCGTTTTAATGGTTTTTATTTTTTTTTATTTTTTTTCAAAGTTTTATTGACAAACAGATAGCAATGAGACAGTTTCAAATCAAATCGGAAGGACAGTTTCAACAAATACGTTTTAATGGTTTTTAGATTATTTTATTCTCTTTAAAAATACATTTAAAATGGAGAAAAAATGATTATTTTCTAAAAAGGAATTGCCTCTTCATCCTTGTTACAGCAATGAATTTTGGAATAAAAGATATAGTGAGTGAAATCATTCTGAGACCAAAATAAAGTATGACATAAACATAATCATTTTCTGAATTCCAGTGAATTTTAGAAAGTCCTATAAGCGCTATAAATGAATCCTCTTTCTCAAAGGAAACCAGATTGATGGGAGGAATCGTTCCAGGGAAAGGGGTCTGCAATCATTTTAGGGACTTACCTGAATTCTAAAGAAAACAAGTGTTAATAAATCTCTGTAAACACAAAAATCTCTATATGTGTAGTGTAGATTCCACTTAACACTATACAAGTTTTCTTTTTTTAAAAAAATGACATCCTAAGAATATGATTTGGTCTCAAATATGTCTGTAATTGGTCAAGCATATAGGTTGATTTAAGCTGTTCTTCATTCACTAGGATCTAATTCTACTTAAAGCTCTTCCAAAATTAACATTAAAAACATTCTGGAAGCAAAAGTTGGAATAATGCATGAATTTTATATGGTGTGATTCATGAAAATCCTTCACTCTTACTGTCATGTACAATTTTATAGATGTTTTCTTGAATAATGTCTGCATGTGGTTTACATTACATGTTTCTATACTCATTTTACATATAGGTTGCAGACCTCAAGGTGTAGTAATTTATACATTTGGAGTTAAATGACATGATGGGGGGGAATAATTCCACTGAAAAGTCTTTGCAAGGGATGGGCCTCAGGAGAGCTCAGAGCATGGTGGTTCTCAGCAGCCTCAGGGGCAATGAGGTGGGCAGGGAGGCTGCAAGGCACGGCCAGGCAGGGCGCCAGTGCCTCACTCTGGGAGATACGCCTGCCAGCCTTGTGCCTCCCTGGATCCAACCCAAAAGGATGAGGAGATAGCGCAAACTCCCCAGCTCCCTTCAAACTTTCTCTCCCTCTCTCTCGCTCTCGCTCTCTCTCTCTCTCTCACTTTCGCTCTCGCTCTCTCTTGTTCTTTCTTGCTCTCTCTCTTGCTCTCTCTTTCACTCACTCACTCTCTCTGTCTCTGCCTCATTCTCTCTTCTCTATCTATATATATGCAAATATATTCATATTCATGAATATGAAATTATCTTTCAATAGATAATAAGGTTAAGGTTATAATCTTAATCTCTGATCCAGAATTTATATTCTTGGCTAGCTCAGACTAACATGGGGCTGAGAAATAGGCATATAAAAGTTCAGCATTTCTAAGGTAAGCGGCCAGCTGTCCTGCTCTGGATTGATTGTATTTCCCTCAAATTCTTACATTAAAACCCTACTTGATAATGCCATGCTATTTGGAAATAGGGGCTTTAGAAAGTAGGTAGTTGTGTTTGAAGAGGGGACCTCCATGACAGCATTGACACTGCTATAAAAAGAGGACAATATGTGAGAACGGCTGCCTCCCTCTGCCTCTCTGTCTTGCTCTGTATCTCTGTCTCAGCATCTCTCCCTCCCCCGCAGTCTTTCCGGCTGTCTTTGCCTGTCTCTGTCTCTCTGTCTCTCTGTCTCTCTGTCATCTCTCTGTCTCTCTGTCTCTCTCTCTCTCTCTGCCTCTCTCTCTCTGCCTCCCCTGTCCTCACTCTGTCATGTGAAGACACAGAAGTTGTCCAGCTGCAGACTAGAAGGGGTCCTTCTCAGGGATCTGAATGTGCTAGCGCCTTGATTTTATACTTGCTGGTCTCCAGAACTATGAAAAATAAACAATTTTGTCTAAGTCATTCAGACTGTTTTATTATTTATCAACACCTCATCTATATGTGTTCATACCTTTTCTCTACCTTCTTGCAATTGTAAAAAGGTTTGTAAACCATAGTTATTTCTAATGCATTAAACTTAATATGCTTTTACATGGCTCTTAGTACAGTCTCAACCATCTAATTTCTCACTGGATAGTGTGATCAATAATCTCAACCACAGATTTTATGAACAGTTATGCTAAATTATCCTTTTAATCTTTGTGTTTCCTCTTTCAATTTTTTTTTTTTTAACTTGGAATCAAACTTAGGACCTTGTGCTTGCCAAGCAGGTACATTGACCTGTATCCCTGGCCTTCAACAATAATTTTAATATTTGGATTTGTTCATAAGCAAATGTTCTACAACCACCTTGATGTGTGTTTCGTTTGCTCCTATGTTCACAGATAATCTTTTATATAGATTCACTCATTTATAATCTATTACTTTTATTTTATGTGACTATGTCGCAATACATATTTTTATCATTTTTAGGGGAAGACAGATTATTGCGGCACTTTCATACATGAAAACAACTTG
>NW_004524598.1:21072857-21079341 GCF_000260255.1 Octodon degus | reverse complement strand
ATCATATATTCTTCAATGATGAATTATTGCTGTTGGATACAAGAAATAAAAGGCTGAATGAATAATTAACCATTTTAGGCATGTGAAATTATATTTAAAATATGGTAGAAGAGCTTTCATTTTACATTGGGGCAGACAGAAGGATACTCACTGTAACAGGTTAGACTTTACGAAAAAATTGATTGCTCGGAAAATTGTCGTCCAATACTGTGAATATTGCAGCATCTTGCTCCATTGAGTTGTTAAGGCCTAGCAGTGCGCCTTCCCTAAGTTATGCTCTTCAGGACAGTGGAGTACAGAACCTCAAGTTCTGCCTTTCCTCATATGAGGCTTGGCTAGGAGGCAGCGTCCTGGCCCGCACTGCCTTTCCATCTAGCCGTCCTGCCTCAGGCACGGCGCGCCTGAGGATTGCACGTGGCCCCCAGATTCCCAGGTGCCTCTGGCACAGTTGCTTGCTGGTGAAGCCATGAGGAGCCCCCTCTCCTACATGTCCACCCCTTCTAGGCCACACGTGGGACCACTGTTGCAACCTTGCTTCACTTCAACATCCTGAGGTCGGGCCAGGACTTTAGGGAAGGGTCTACAGGGTATTCAGGGTCTCACTACTAGATTGGACTCAGTGATTCTCCTGTTTATAGCCTCCCAGGTGCTGGGATTACAGGTGTGCACCACCACAGCCAGTCTCAATTGCCTTCTCAGGGGGCCCTGGGGGGTGGAGGTGGCACGGCAGGCCCGGGGCTCGAACCCCCAGCTCCTGTGCCTACTTGCAGGTGCTTTAATCTGCTGAGCTATTTGGCCCGCTCTTTGCCAGGACTTTGAGAGCTTGTTTCTCTAGTCTTTCTTTACTGACTAAGTCAAGTGAAGGAATGCCCCTCTGAGTTAGACAGATATTTTAGACAGGGTATATTTTTGTTGATACATCTTTTCTGATCAACAGAAAGTGATTACAACTTTACATCTCATTTTGCTTTCATGAATGACACAGATTAAGGTATTTATAAATATGTATCCCAAATGTCTTTTGACTCAATAGCTTTTCATCTCTGTAATAAAATCTTAGCCTCCTTTTGGCAAATAATCCTTATTATTACTGAGGTTCAAAAAACCCTGGCCCAGATGACAGTCCATCTGGGATTCACAGTGACCCAATAGGCCCTCCGATTCTCCAACACCCATAAGGAGGACCTCCTTAAGTACCTTCCTTCCCAGCCTTCTGAGCCACTAGAATTCTTAGAAGTCATTAATGTTGCTGACAGCAATGTGGCATTCTTCCTCATACATAGAGCATACATGACACAATATAGAAGGGGGTTTAAGGTGACTTCCGTAATCCCAGCCACCTGATGTCACATGCATGGTTAGCTTAAGCAGCAGGGAGACACCATCAGCGCGATTAGGCTTGCTAATCAGGTGAGTGCAGTAGGAGAACATGTTTGAGTGAACTTCATCCCATCCCAGGATCACTTTAAAAGAAGAAAGTTTTTGGCAGCTGATGGCAGAGAAAGGTATTTATTTCAGATATGGAAAGGATTTGTGTGGAGGGCCATTTCTTTGAAGACAGAGGCTGCCTCATGACACACATTCATGAAACCCGCCAGCTTGTGAACAGGGAGCACAGTGCTCTCTCCACAAGGAAACTGGTCCTGCGCTGTGTGAGTGACCCCCGAGGAGCCAGCGCCTCCCTAGAAGCATCCACTGGACCTGCAGCCCAGCACTCGGTTACCGCTTCACAGGGGCATAAGAAGAAAGCTCCTTTGAAGCCACCAGTCTTCTGTCCTCCAGAACTCAGTCTAACAAGTGGCTGTCGATCAAGCCAGTGTTGGTGACAATACAAAGCCAACACACACCAAGGTCTCACTGAGAAAGTGGGCATCGGGTCTCCTCTCGTCTTTGGTCTTTGCTCTTGTGTCTTCTCCAGGCATCCTTCCAGACGCCCAGGAACTCAGCCGCCTCATGGAGCCTGAAGCGTCCCATCTCTGCAAGGCTTTCCAGGTGAGTCCTCAGCACCCCGCTGGGGCCCCTGCTCCATCCTGCTTGGAGGCCTCCGGCTCACCAGTCCTCTCCCCTTGGGAGGTTTGTTCTGTCCCTGAGATCACGAGGCAAAGCAAGCCAAATCCTTCTCCCCATTCCGACTTTTTATTTCCCAGTGTCCTTTCCAACTAGATTCTGACAGAAGTTATTTGCAGCATTCCCATCTATTCCATGAGTGACAGGAGACTGGTGTCAAGTGAGAAAATGAAATGTAAATTTTATTAAACATCCCTTCTCATCTCTGCGTATCAATCCAGATTCTAGCCGAACATAGCAAATCAAATCCTGTCTATGCCCTGCCTCAGGGCACGTGGAAAATCATTTCTCCTTAATACCATTCCCTCCTAGTAAAATATTTTTCTGTTTAGTAAATGAAAATTTTAAATGCAAACCCTGTATTAATCCCACTGAAAAGCGTATCTTCAAAATTAACAGTTGAAGTGGGGGGTGAAAGCAGGAAAATTTGGGGGCTAAAAGGAAAGAAAAGGGGTGGGGAGATGGCACTGTGTCTAACTGTGTCTTGTGCAGGCCCGGCTGGTAGCTGTGCAGGGGTGCATGTCCCTGGAGTAAATGGCAGCATTCATGGAAAGCTCGGACTGTGAGGACATTTGTCTGTGTGCTGTCTTGTCGTGGAGATAATAAAGATCTTGAATCTGATACACTGCCTTGAAATAGCATTAGAAATCGAGATGCTTCATTGTGGACGCGAATTGCCAGCTTCCGTAGAAGGTTGGCGCGCATTCTGTGCCTTAATCGGGGGCCTCGAAACAGGGTTAACTTAAAAAAATTAATTGCATATTCAAGTAAAAACAAAATTTTAGATGTCACTAAATTAGCATTTAAAACATCAGTACTAATTACAGTACTATTTTTCATGTTGTTTTTTTCTCATAGGTGAAAATTCTTTGTTTACAATAAAAGTACTGTACTCTATTTTTAAAATTGAAATGTTAAATATAATTGTCTACAAAAATAAACTTTCTTGTAAAAATATGGAGATTCTATTTGTTTCCATTTTATTGAAATATTGGGGGTGTTTTTTAAGAGAAAAAACTTTGCCTAAGAAAACTACTCAGCAGGTTATCATAGGCTACTACTGTGTGTCCCCAAAATAAGATGTACCTGGAAAATAAATGTCAGCTGGTCATTACCATGGTGATGGCCAATGCCAAGAGGAAGACTATACCTCACTATTCTTCCACTTGGTGGCTACTCTGTACCAGCCAGGAAGGGAAGGCGAGGCTAGTTGGGGGTGGCATTCTTGATCTCTGGTTAGGTCTTATTTTTGGAGCAATTTTGACTATTAAATTATGTAACACCCACATGAGAAATGTGAACATAGATTATCTATTATCTATCTATCTATCTATCTATCTATCTATCTATCTATCTATCCATCTATCTATCTACTATCATTTTTATGTATTTGGAACAGGGTCTATAGGTTTTCCCTATTCTCCTGTTTTGAGCCTCCCAAACCCTGGGATTACAGGTGTGCACCACCATACCCAGTCTCAATCGCCATCTCAGCATGCCCCTGGGGGTGGGGCCCGCATGACACCTCAGGGATCAAACCCTGGTCCGTGTCTGCCTAAACAGTTGCTTTAATCTGCTGAACTATCTGGCCCAGGTAATCTTGCTGTGCTGCACCATTTATAAGCTTTTCTATCACTTTATGGTCATGAGCCTTCTTCATTCACGCCTCTGTTGCTGAATGCTTTGGGTTGACCCCATATCGCACCATTGTGACCAGCACCACGGGAGACGTGACAGCAGATACCGCTGTGCCCTGGGTAGGTGGGTTATGTCATCATCCTAAATCAGCGTTTTGAGGAACTCCTGTACTGCTTTTAAGAAAAGCTGTAATGCTGAGGAGCACCGCAGCCTTCCACGATAGCTGTGCGACTTCACTTTACATTCCTGCAGGACTCGGGAGAGCTTTTCTGTCCCCACTTCCTTGCCAGCATCTCTTCTATGTCCCTTTGACTGCAGATATTCTAGATGGGGTGAGATGATATCTTAGACTTTTTCAGATCACTTGCTTGTTTTAAACTTAATGTTCTCTCTCGATGTTGCTGAGCCTTTTGTGTTCCTTGTATATTATATTATGCACATTTATCTTTTGTTTGAAAATGTCTCCATTCTATAGATTGTCTCTTCACTGTACTAATTATTTCCTTTGCTGCACAGAAATTTCTTAGTTTGATATAATCTCATTGTTTTATTTTTGCCTATAACTTTTGATTCTTGTAAAAGAAAATCACTTCCTAATTATTAATTTTTTTTTCTTATTTTTAGTGGTAAAACACATTTATAAGTGACTTTTTTGTCAGGAGATTTGTAGTTAGACAATATGCCCTGTTTTGGGTGAGACTGAGAGGTTTTGCAGCGTATGGAACTTTTGTCAATAAAACCAGGAAACCCCCAAAATCCCAGAACGACCAAGATGAGCTGGTAACCCTAAAGTAGCAGCTGCGCATTCTTTACTAAGTTTATATTCTGCGCCATATATATTCACGTTTCTCCACTCCAAGAGTGCAGTTCTTAGCTCCGTAACAGTAGTGGAAAGAAGAAAGGAGGGAGGACCAAAGGTATGCGGGCTACCAGCATAGGCACCAGCTATCTGGAGGCTGCTAAAGTGCTGTGTCCGGTTATGTCCTGTTGGCAGAATTCCGTTGTGTGGCCATCCACGGCAAGAGAGCTGGGAAGTGTTCTTCCTTTGCAGTAAACAGTTCAGTTGTGACCCAAGGGAATCATGGAGACGAGGCTACAACTTCCGGTCTCTGAACGTGTGTCTGTAAACACAGAAACTTACTAGCAGAGTGAATATGAGAGTTGGAAGAGAAAATATGGGAACAAATTGTTTTCCTGCTTAGACGCAAGGCAAGAGTTGTGTTTTAAACACACAGTAATCTTTCTTTCTCCCAGGGTTGCTTTCTGTAGTTTTGGTTACCCAAGTTCAGCTACAGTCAGAAAACATGCAGTGCGAAGTTTTGGAAGTAAATAATTCGTGTTTTAAATTGCATACCGTCCCAGGTAATGTGCTGGAATGCCACACCACTCTGCTGTCTCATCAGGCAGGAACTGTCCCTGTATCAAGTGCAGCCACGCTACGTATTAAGACTGGAGAAAGCCTCTTAGTCCCCGGCTCGTCCCTCGCGGTGCCACGGGCTGATAGCCAGGAAACCCTCATTCCACCGCTCAGTGGCCACAGAATGCAAGCGTTGTGATATGGGTGATTAAAGCATGTCTGAGACAGTCCACGCAGGATTGCCTTTAAGGTGAAAACATGAAGCTTCTCAACTTGCTAATGAAAAAAAAAATTGTATGTGGGCACTACGAAGATCTACAGGACAATAAAATATTTTGCAACTATATTTATAAAACTTTTAGTACAATGCATGTCATAGTTGTTTTATTTTATTATTAGTTATTATTCATCTTTACTGTGCTCAATTTATAATTTAACTCTTCCGTAGTTAGCTCCATATGTAAGCAAGATGTGATACCCTCTCATTGCTATTTATTTCTCAATAAAATTATGGAAAAAAAAGATGTGATGCCCTAGAAGGTAATAGACATCAAGGAGGATCTAAATATATCTATCTCTGGTGGAAAAGGGATAAGTAATATATTTGCAAATAAAATTTTAAATATTTAGGATTCTACTAAGCAATGAGAAGTAGAATAAGATCTCAGTAAATATTTGCTGATTGTTTACTATTATAAGTCCTGTGGGAGAAAAATAACCCTGGGTTTCATTTTTTGCCCGCAATACCTAGATTTATTCATTTTTAAGAATATTTTATAACAAAATGATTGGAGCTTTAAAAATCAAAACAAGTTTAGGCATTCATATGACAAAGTAACAAAAAGCTCACTCTGCTGACAAAAGAGAAAGAGCAAAATCAAATTCAGCAAATCTGTATGATTAAAGATTTGTCCATTAAAATTATGTTTTCAAATAATTACATAATTACATTTTTAATATTAGGTGAAACAGATGACATACAATTAAGATATGATCTTAATTAAATTTATATGTGTTTATGTGCATTTTTGTATTTGTTTTTGTACCAGTTGGCAAGTTATCGCCAAATTTGGTATTATTTTCATTTTTAATTTTTGTTTGTTTGTTTTGATACTATTCTGAAATTTCAACAATTTTTTTTGAGTTCAGGACAAGGCGTACAGGGCCTACACGTTGTTCAGGGTCTCACTACTAGATCAGACTCTGGCGATCTGCCTGTTCACAGCCTCCCAAGAGCTGAGATTACAGGCATGCACCACCAGGCCCAGTCTCACCCGGGGTAGGGGCGGGAGCTGGCACGGCAGGTCCAGGGATGAAACCCCCCCGCCCCTGCACCAATTGGCAGGCGCTTTAGTCTGCTGAGCTATCTGGCTGGCTTACAACACTTTAATTTCAACTTTACTTTTTTTTTTTTTTTTTTTT
>NW_004524598.1:21069527-21072132 GCF_000260255.1 Octodon degus | reverse complement strand
TGGGGACTGGGGACGCGGGGAGGAGGGTGCGCCCCGCTGGGGACTGGGGACGCGGGGAGGAGGGTGCGCCCCGCTGGGGACTGGGGACGCGGGGAGGAGGGTGCGCCCCGCAAGGCCGGCCGGCGCTGGGAGCCGCCTGGCTTGGGCGCCTGGAGGCAGCGAGCCTGCTTGTCCTATCCGCCAGTCTATTTGATCTCCAAATGAATTGCTTTTGATAACAGCTATATAAATGCAGAGCGGATCCGCTGGGCCTTCTCAAATGAGGCTCCTCGCTTTCATCTCCCAGTCATTTCAAAACGCAGATAGACTTGTTGGAGGTTTTAATGCAATGATTTATGTTTTATCTTGCCTGGTTTGAGGCAGCATTTATTTAGCCCTAAATTCTCCCCAAACTTATGTGTGAGAGGAGAAGTGTTTGAACACACAATATTTGGGGCTTTTTTTTTTTTTTTAAAAGAATAGATTTAATAATATATGTTTTCCTCCTTTATTTTGTTTATGAAAGGCAATAAACTTTATTTTAAGAAAAGAACAGGCAAAGAAACAGCACTACACAAAACATTTTTGGTCATACCCTTGACTATAACTTCTAAAATAAAAGTTAATAATTAACCATCTTCCACTTAGTTAATTAAAACAAAGGAACACAAAATTTCTTTATAGCTTTTTACGGGCTTGCATAACCTCTAGAGGACATTCTTTGGGAGTTTTAATTATTTCTCTCTTAATTTCTTTTTGCTTTCTCCCATTTTTTCTTCTAGGAATGAAGAAAACTTTTTTGACGATGTGGATTGAATTCTGGGCCGCCCGCATGCTAGGCGAGCACTAGGCCACTGAGCTAGACTGCCCATTGGGAAGACTTCTATTAAAGAAACTGTAATGTCACTCCTAATACAGAGGATTTGTGTGACGCTTTGGTCATTTTCCTCTCAAGTGCTATAAATTATTTTCTTTAAGAGGACTCACTTTTAAAGGGGAAGTGCAAACATGGCCGCCAGAGAATGAAGTAAAACCTGATTTCCCTTTAATTAGAGAAATGTCTCCATAAAACTGTGAAAAGAAACACAACACGAATTGTTTGCTAGCTTGTGTATGTGTGTTTGTATGTGTGTAAATCAAGCCATCTTTCTTAATTAGGACAAGTTGATATTTTACATGAGCACTTTCAAAGAAAATACCCAAATGTGTTCTTTTCAGGGATTATGTTTTGTACAAATTTATAATCATTCTCTTCTTAAACATTACATGGATTTACTCTTGTTGGTAAAATAACCAGTAATTACACCTCTAAAATGATATATAATGAAGAAAAGAAAAGAAAATCCACGCTGCTAAATATTTAGTATATTTATAGCAGGGAGATGAAATTTAGTTTGTCAGTTGTGAAGGCCCTCATAACTTCTAAGTAGCAAAGCCAACTAGAGGAGGCTTAATAGATTTTTTTCTATACAGTAGAAAAACATTTATATCTTTTATAAGAGTTTTATTCAAAAATTTTTTTTTAGAGTCAGAAGAAAAGGTAAAAGCTTTTAGAATGCCCAACATTTGGTTAAATTGAGCTACCTTGTGGTCTCAGCATGTGTGTGATGGGTCAGCGCTGGTGGTCATAATTAGGTTGACCTCTGGAACTTTTCTCTTGTTACTCTTTCTAAATGTGTATATAAACACTGAAAAATTTAAGTTTCTTAGATATGCAAATTACAGGAGAATTGACAAACACATGGTTTCCTTTAAAATACTTTCTATCAATAATTATTAACAATCCCAAGGTAGTAGAGCCCTTCCCGGAGTCTGGGAGGCCGATACAAGAGGATCATGGGTTCAAGTCAGTCTGGGCAACACAGTGACCTAGTAAGAACCTGTCTCAAAATAAGAAAAAAGAAAAATAGACAAGGGAGGTGCAAGGCTCTGAGTTCGATCCCCAGTACCAGAAAAAAAAAATTGCAGAATTGTCAACAATACTTGTAGTAATAAAAGAAATTCCTCCTTAAGTAAATTATGTTAAGAAATAGATTGAACCCTATTTTTCAAGTGGGTCGACAAATAGAGTTACGTAAAAGCTGTACATCTTGGAAACAAAATCGAGATGACTGTGCTGTCTAATAATTGTGCTGCTGATCTTTTAGTGGGACACAAAATTATTCTCCCTTTCTTCTCAGTGCTTATTTTAAGTAAACATCACCATGTAAATAGCCTTAGGAAATTATGTTCTTGAAATGTACAGTATTACTTTGCATTTCACAAAGAGAAATCACAACAGCACTAATTTTAAAAGTTTCATGAGCCACAATATAAAATCTCTTCTACTGTAAGAATAAATCAAACCCATTTAACAGATAGAGTACCTACTATTAATCCTATGCATATAATGTGAGCCACCTCATTGCTATAATTATTTTTTTAAAGTTTATTTAGTGTGTGTGTGTGTGTGTGTGTGTGTGTGTGTGTGTATGTGTGGCTAGCTCAGCCTACCAGGGGGAGGGGCTGGCTGGCATGTGGTGCTGGGGGATCGAACCGCGGTCCCTGTGCTTTGCTAAGCTTGTTCTAAGTAGGTGCTTTAGACCACTGAGTCATCTCACCAGCCCCAACACTATGAATTTTTAAT
>NW_004524598.1:21062093-21069427 GCF_000260255.1 Octodon degus | reverse complement strand
TTAAAGTTTATTTAGTGTGTGTGTGTGTGTGTGTGTGTGTGTGTGTGTGTGTGGCCAGCTCAGCCCACCAGGGGGCGGCGCTGGCTGGCATGTGGTGCTGGGGGATCGAACCACGGTCCCTGTGCTTTGCTAAGCTTGTTCTAAGTAGGTGCTTTAGACCACTGAGCCATCTCACCAGCCCCTCATTGCTATAATTATTGAGAGTACTGTTTCTTTGCTCTTAAAAATACAGAATATCAGAAATGTAAGGCAATTTGTCTAAAGTTATAAGACATATTAGAATTAGTTCTGAGTTTTCAATAAACTTGGGTCTTTGGACTTTAAGATTGTAAGCCTCCAAGGCACCAAGCCTTAGTTAGAAAGACCTCAGGTCAGTCTCAGGACATGCTCTTCTGAGGTGGAAAGCACGATGCTGACCCATGTGGTCCAGCAGAGGAAGGCAGGCCACGGTGTTCCCGTAGTTTACTCATAGTGGTATTTATACATAATGTGATGCTACATGGCTACAAAAAGTATAAATTTGAGATGTTTCTAGGCAAATGGGAAGACCCAGGAAAGGTAATGCTACATGGGACAAGTCAGACGCACAAGATTAAGGGCTGTAAGGTTTCTCTCATTTGAGGAAGACAAGGTACAAACAGAAATTAAAACAGAAGACTGATGAAAGGCATGAGGGAGACAAATCGTTGGTAAGTGGGAAGGGATCTAAAGGTCTGAAAATGAAGGAAGAAGGAAAGAGCAGGTGTCGTAGAAGATTTAAAGTGTGTCATGTAGATGAATGTATCAAATACAATGAATGTAATAATTATATGTTATACCCATGAACTAAACTAATACTAGTGTTGAAAATAGGTGTCTCAGTTACTTTTCTCTCATTGCTGGGACAAAATACCCAACACTCAAAATTAAGGAAGAAAAGGTTTATGTAGCTCACAGTTAGTGGAGGTTTCAGTCCCTACTGGCTGTAAGAAATGTGGCACATGACACAGAGCAGCTGTTCATGCTGATGGAAAACAGCAAAGAGCAAAGGGAGGAGCAGCAGCTGCAGCAGCTAGCGAGCCTCTCTCTTTTGCTTACATCTTATGCAGATTCCCCACCCCAGGGTGGGTCTAGCACCTGCACCCGTAACCTCCACATTGGGTCATGAATTAATCACAGACTCTAGAAGACTGCATGAGGCTCTGGGGGACACCTAGACACAAACCATAACAGCAGGTAAGAGGATCTAGAGACAGAGAGAGGGACCTTGGTGAGGATCGGAAAGGGGATAAAATGCATCAAAATATGTGAAGTGCATATAATTGCTCTCAAAGGAGAATGTAAGCTTCATGTGCTGCAAATCTGTACCAACACAATAAAACAGCACTTAAAAATTATGATCTGATGATAATACATTATAATAAAACAGCCAACTTACCCTCTAGTTGGTTTCAACTAATGTTAAGTATTTTACAGCTGCTTCCAAGCGTACACAGAATTAAAGAGTTTCAAAATAAATTTTTTTAAAGCCACAGAACTTGGGTTCTGACCATTTTGATTTGTGTGCTCAATTTCTGCAAGATCTATGTTTATTTCTGCAGGAAAGTGCCAAAAACTTTATTATTCATATGTATGTCCAACATGATCTCCATTTAGGATAAGCTCACATCTCAACTAAAATGCATTTTACTCTTTTTTGAAACTGCACTAATCTCTTCAGTATATAGCATGATACAGACATGCTGTCCATTCTGTAGCTGCATACTGGCAATATTCTTGTTGTACATATCTAACTATGTTCACCTAGAAATAGAGTTCATAGGTGTCTTAACTTGTCTTCATAGGCTGACAATATATGAACTCATAGAATTGTAAAGAATTTAAGAAGCCCTCCCCTCTGATGTCCAGTTAAAAAACAAAATCTAAAATCATTCATTCATTCAGTTTCTCAAGGAAGAAGAAAATTTATCATCTTCTGATCAGTAAGCCTTGTATTTATCCACTTCCATAGCCACAGTGATGACTTTCAAAAATCATTACAGTGCTCCTAAAATTTTCTGTGGATTTCAGCAGTGAAGTAGTTTCTCTCCAGTGTCCCCTTCTTCAGTTTGTCTGTTACACGTGCCTACCTTCACACCATCAGGGACAGGCTACTGAAGCCTGAAAACTCCCCAAACTTGTAGAATGAAAGCATCCAAATGTAGGAGCTCCAAGATCACCAAATAAGATGAATGTCTTTGGACTCTTGCCAAAATGAGTTACAATTAAATCTTAGTAAACTAAATCCTATTTACAATTAAATCATTAAGAGATAAAAACAGATTTCTGGAAGAAGTGAAAGAAAAAGTGATCATAACAGTACAAGAGAATCTCTGTAAGAATATAAGTGACTGTTTTGTTGTTATTTTTCTGCAGCAAAAATCTTGCAGTCCAGCAGGGAGCAAGATGATCTAGGCCAGGTGTGGAAAGTGCCTAACGGGGATGCTGCACCTAGCAAAGTGGTCCACTGCAAGTGATGGGAAGATAAAGAGTTTATCAAACAAATGCTGATGGACTTCGTTCCTTAAACAAAACAAGAAAGAAATGCAAAAGGTGTCATAAAGGGAGAATAAAGGGAAAGAATATCTGCAACACCAGCAGACAACTGTGGACAAAATGATGCACATGTATCTCCCCTTGTCAACATTACATATAAGTGGACTAACCTCCCCCGTGACAAGATTCAGTTACTGAATGACTAAGAGTAAGATCCAGCTGTACAGTGCCTACAGGAACTTACTTAATTTTGTTTTCTCTTCTGTTTGTTTTTAGTTTTCTCATGCTGGGAGTGAACTCAGGCCTGTCATACTCTAGGTAAGCATTCTACCACTGAACTACACCCGCAACCCCGCAATCTCAGATCCAAGGACACAGAAAAGATCAGGATAAAGATAAAGCCTATGTATGGAGCAATCATAAGAATATAAGAATGATACACCAAGTAAAGTAGATTTTAAGCCAAAAATTGACAAGAAAGACAAAGAATGTTGGCATAATAATGAGTCCATTCACCAGGAAGATATGAAAATTTTAAACATATGTGCGTATAATTTAAACACTAAATAAATATTGATAGATATAAAAGCAAAATTAGAACAGTCCAACAATAATATGTCATTTCCTCATTTATAATGACGATTTGAACATCTACCTAGAAAATCCATAAAGATGCACTGGACTTGAAAGAACACTATCAAGTAGATCTCTCTTACAGATGGTTATGGCTTGTAGGCAGATGTTCCCCCCAAACCTCATGAGGACATAGATGGGGCTTTTCAAAGGTGGCTGGATCTTGGTCCTGTGATGCTCGGATTAGATGCATGATGCTGGGATTAAGCTTATTCCATGTTGGACGCAGGTGGCACTACTCAATAGGCTTGCAGCTGCGGTGGAATATTAAGGGACAGAAAGAATCTGCTGGCAGCCTCGGCTGCTGCCGCCTCACCAATGCGCTGTTCTGCTCCCTGCCTGCCCTGCCATGGGCTGTTCTTCTCTGCAGGGACTCTCTGATGTGCTACCTTGTCTTGAACCCAGCTAACTATGGGCTTAGGCCTCTACAAACTATGAGATAAACTTTTCCTCCTTTAACTTGTGGGTATCAACTAATTTGTCCCTATAATGAGAAAAAGTAGCTAAGACATAGATATGTATGAAAATTTCTTTCTAACAGCAGGAAAATACACATTTTTTTCAAGTGGGCAGAGAATATTCTCCAGGATATAACATTAGATCTCAGGACAAGCCTTTAAACTTTGAAGAATATCAAAATTATATGAGGGGTTTTTTCTTATCATAATGGAATAAATTCAGAAATCAGTAATAGAAATAAAATGGAAAAATTTAGGAAGATCTAGGAATCAAATGATAAATTCTTGAATAACCATTTTGTTTAACAGGAAATATAAAATTAATTCAAAAATATTTTAGACAAAAAGAAATGAAGATAATGCATATGTAAGCATATGAGATGTAACAAAAATAAAGAAGAGGGAAGTTTATAGTGATAAATGTCCACATCAAATAAACAACCTACTTTTGCATCTCAAGAAAGTATAAAGAGGACAAAATAACTTTTAACTTAGAAGGAAGGAAACATAAGGTCTAAAAGCAAAGTAAATCAAACAGAGAGTGGAAAAAGTATGAGAAAAACCAACAGAAATAAGAGTTAAAATTTTAGAAAAAAATATTACAAAATTTTGTCTGGACTAAGAAAAACAGACAGAAGACTTAAATAAGAACAATTTAAAAGACATTATAATATATGCCCATGCAAATTAAAAATAATCATGGGATTACATCAAATAGTTACATGCCTAGTATTGTATAGCCTGTAGGAACTGATCAATGTCTTGTAAGTTACATACAATAACCAAGAAGGAATAACAAGCATGAATAGAACTTTAGGAACATTGATATAGCAACAAAATTCTTCCCAATTAGAAAAGCTCAGTATCAGATGGTTTTACGGCTGAATTGTACCAACAAGCCAATATTTCTTACATTCTTCTATAAGACAGAATTAGCATATTCAAAGTAATATCGTCTTGTCAAGATCACCTTGATGCCCAAGCTAAATAAGTATGATTAGAAAAGAATATATAGGGGCCAGGGAGATGGCTCAGTGGACTAAGAGCTTCCCTGGCAAGTGCAAGGGCCTGAGTTCAATCCCTGGTTCCGCCAAAAAAAAAGAGAAAAGAAAAGAATATATACATAAAATAAGGAACAATTTATCTTCAACAAGCTATGTTGATGTAATAGGTCATATGTAAATTAAAAAAGACAAGCTTTGATCTAAAATATACAGTACAGAAAATTTAACTGTTTTTTTGGTGTCAACTATTTTTATTTGACAATTATACCTTAAAGTGGGAAAAAAATGACCATTAGTAAGACTGGCTCTTACCACAGTGATGATGCAGCAAGCAGAATGGGAAAGGGAAAAGCAGAGGCAGATAAAAAGGGCCACCAAATAGCCTCAGAGTAACACACCCGTGTTTCACAACCCCTTTCCTTTGCTGAGTGGTCTCTTCCCCACACACTTCCACTATCACATTGCCTCTGTTATGAGGCTCTCACTGGAGACCAAAGAAAGGCTGCTGCCCAATCTTGAATTTTCAGCCTACAAGAATGTGAGCTAAATAAACTTTTTTTATAAAGTTCCCATCATTGAGTATCTAGCTATAGCAATGGAAAATGGTTTGAGACAGTAGCTGTGAGTGTAGGGATAGGGAAAAGGGAAAACGGAAAATTTAACTCTTAAATGTGACTCTGTACTACTTTTGCAAGCCTCTTGAAAGCAAATCTTCATAATTTAGATTACAGGAAAATTGCTTAAACGTGACATCATAAAGCACAACCATATACACACACACACACACACACGCGTGCGCGCGCGCACACACACACACGAAGCAAGGCAAAGTTGTTTTGGGTGTGATGAGACTTCTCTGTGCTTTTACCTATGTTTGCATACATTTATTTCTTTATTTGTATTTAGGACAGAGTCTAAGGGTCTACAGGGTCTACAGTGTCCCACTATGTAGTTCAGACTCATAGTGATCCTCCTGTTTTCAGCCTGCCAAGCGCTGTCTTTACAGGTGTGCTGCACCATGCCCAGTCTCAATCGCAGTCTCAGCTTGCCCTGGGGACACAGCACACTAGGGATCGAACCCCAGCCCTTGCATCTGCCGAAGCAGTACCTTTAATTCACTGAGCCATTTGGTCAGCTCCATTTACACTTATTCATATTGTTCTGTATTTGTTTATGATGGTGGTAAAACAAATAAATGTGTTAAAATTTATGAGTATTATTAAGTTACTATATGATAAAATTTTTACTCCATAATAATTTTTAAAATGGATTAAAGATCTAAACATTAAAACAGAAACACTAAATCTCCTGGAAGAGAAAGTAGGAGGAACTCTTGAAGACATAAGGGTAAGTGAAGAGTTCATGAACAAAAATCAAATTGCATGGGTAACACTTGAAACAATTAACAACTGGGACCTCCTCATATTGGCAAGTTTTTGTACATCAAAAGAAATTACCAACAAAGTGAAAAGACAACTCACAAATTTAGAAAACACCTTGACTAATAAGCACTCAGACAAAGGTCTTCTCTCTAGAATTTATAAAGGTCTAAAAAACATTAGGGCCCCAAAATTTAAAGACCCAGTGCACAAACGGGTATCTGAGATGAACACATACTTCTCAGAGGACAAAATTAAAGAAGTGAATAAATATATGAAAAATTACTCCACATCACTAGCCATCCGTGAAATGCAAATTAAAACAACATTGAGATATCATCTCACCCCAGAAAGAATGGCTATCATAAAGAAATCAACCAACAACAAATGTTGGAGAGGCTGTGGGGAAAAAGGAACCCTTCTCCACTGCTGGTGGGAATGTAGACTGGTGCAACCATTATGGAAATCAGTGTGGAGACTTCTTAAAAAACTAAGACTAGAAATCCCATTCAAACCAGCTATCCCCCTACTGGGAATTTTCCTGGAGGAGCTGAAAACATCATATCATAGTGATATATGTGTACTATGTCTATAGCAGCACAATTTGTGATAGCCAAATCTTGGAAGCAACCAAGATGCCCATCACCTGAGGAATGGATGAAAAGATGTGGTACTTTTATACAATGGAGTATTACTCAGCTATAAAGAATGATAAACTCGAAACCTTCATATTTAAGTGGATGCTACTTGAACATGTACACATAAGTTAAATAAACCAGACCC
This sequence comes from Octodon degus, assembly GCF_000260255.1. Taxonomy (NCBI): domain Eukaryota; kingdom Metazoa; phylum Chordata; class Mammalia; order Rodentia; family Octodontidae; genus Octodon; species Octodon degus. The sequence continues at coordinate 21,062,656 of NW_004524598.1, read as the reverse complement.
ACATGTGTAAATATCATATAGTCTCCCTAGTATAAGAACTCAAAAGAAGAAATAAAAATAGAAAAGTATAACACAATTTAAAGGAAAACGAGTACTTGAGGATTAGACAAGGAAGAGTGGGCAAGGAGAAAAGCTAGGAAATATGACAGGTGCAAAGCCATACATTTATATGTATAATATGGGTAAGGCAATGATCCTGAGAATCTTCAGCAGGTTTTTGAAACTAGAAGTTAATTGGTAGGATTCTCACCCTGACTAACTATATATGCTAATACCTGTGAACTAAGCAACTGCACTGAAGATAGCAATGTGTAATACTAGGGCCATGCTTGGAATGTCATTCTGGTCTTCAAAATATGTACTGCTTGTCATGACATACCAGTTACTGCCATGCTGTCTCTCAAGTAACTGTTTCTTTTTTAAAAAGGGTAATAAATGAAAACAAGAGACAAGAAAAAAAATGTCACAGGACTGTCCTGCTACAATGCTGTATATGGTTAGATTTCTAAACTCCTATATAAAAATATATAATTGTTTATTCCTATTTTTAAAAATATTTTCTT
>NW_004524598.1:21059367-21060523 GCF_000260255.1 Octodon degus | reverse complement strand
TTTTATTTTTAAATTTTTTTCCTCCATATTCTATAGGGATTTAAAGGTTAACATATCAATACTAGATGAAAAATACCTGTTCTATATTATGCCTAAGATATTTGATATTAAGACAGATAGTGAGGTTAAGCTCAACTGCCTATGTTGTAGGGTAATAACAATAAACTTCTCTTCTGGAGGGTTAACAACCTAAGTTTGCAGACCCAAAAATTAGAGAAAAAGAAGGGCTGCAAGGACAGCCAACATTTTGGCGCTAGCCTTTCAAGGTCAGTGAAGACTCAGGACATAGGTGAACCTGTACTCTAACATCATGTAACTCAGTTGTGTCCCAAAGTTTCTGATCTTGGACATTATGGGGCCACAGAGAAAAGTGATTTAGGATGTAGAGAGCACCTAAGGAGAGTCACTTGGAGAGAAAACATTCTCTCAGGCTTTCACAGAAAGAAAAATGATCAAGCAATGGCTGTGACTCATCCTCATGGCTAACACTGACAAAGGATATACAAACTGCAGTACAGGGTTTCAAGATAAATCCTGAGGGGATCTGACTGACCTTATCAGATACAAAAACTATATTTCTTGTTATATAGATCTTGCTTTATCTTGGTCTTAACCATCCAGCAGAAAAGTGTAAAAACAAAGTTTAAAAAGTAGAGGCCAGGGTGATGGTTCAGTAGAATAAGTGCTTCCCTGGCAGGCACAAGGGCCTGAGTTCAATCCCTGGTTCCCCCCCACACACAAAAAAACAAAGAAAAAGTAAAACCATATTAATATACTGAGCAGTAAAAGGCACAAGTCAACAACTTCTGACATTGCCAGTCTTACAGAAAACCCACTACTATTTTGGACTACTGGAGTATAATGGAATATTTTGCTTAATTCACACATCTATAATATTTAAATGGCAATGGAATATCCTTCTCTGACGAAACTAAACAAAAAAGGGGGATACAAATGAACAATCATTTTGTATCTGTATATTCAAAATAGGATAGATATACAGCTACATTCTCTTAATTCAATGAACTGAAAGATTTGTTCTAATAGTGTATATGGACAGGATATCATATCTACATCTTGTACAATGGATAACCACTAAGACAACAATATGCAGTATATTAACTATTGAAACTGTCCTACTAATGGGTTTTGAAAC
>NW_004524598.1:21031354-21059212 GCF_000260255.1 Octodon degus | reverse complement strand
AAAAACCTCATTAAAATAGTTGAGCTTTAGTACATTGTTTCATAGGTTTTCATGCCATAATTCATTAAACATGAGGAGACTAAAAAAATAATTTTTAAAATAAAATAAATAATAAGTCAATGTAAGACACTATACTTACATATAGTATTTGATTATAAACACTATAAAACAGTCATTTTAAAATATTTAGTGGGCTGGGGAGCTGGCTTAGTGGAATAAGCACTTGCCTGGCAAGCGCAAGGGTCTGAGTTCAATCCCCAGTTCCGCAAAAAAAATAAAGTAAAAATAAAATAAAATAAAATATTTTAGTGAGCATATAAGTGTGTTTATTTCGAGTCAAATTGTAAACTATTCCCCTTGCTTCAGAAATTTGGATTTTCTGGTGCTTAAAGTATTTATTGAAAATATGTCTGAAACGCCTTTACAAGAATTAGCTCAATAATGGCTGCCTTCAAACAGTAACACATATTTTCTAATCCTCAATTTACTAAAGTTATGAAAGGGATATATTTGACAATAGAATAGTACTGAACCTGCAAAAGCTTTAACTAGATTTCTCATTTACTTGAGTCTAGATTTGAGGTTTAGCATCATGTGTCTTCTAATAAAATCAATTTTTACCTTTCTTTCTTAATTTTAAATGAGGGTCACTACAATTCTGAAATATATGTAAAATTTTTATAAAAATATATATTTTTAAATTTGTCTAGTTTCATGAAATAAATCCAATGACAGAAATAAATTTGATTTAGGAGTAATATGAAAAAGTCGTTATGATTTTACAAAAATATATTTATCTTGTAGATAATAAAACATGTTATAATCACAATATGATGGGTTTTTTTGTTTGTTTGTTTGGTGTTTTTGTTTGTTTGTTTGTTTGTTTTTGCAGAACCGGGGATTGAACTCAGGCCCTTGCACTTGCCAAGCAAGTACTTATTCTACTGTGCTATCTCCCCGGCCCCCTATGATGTTATTTTTAAAAAGACTGTATAAACAAATTATATTTTGGTTTCATTTTTATGTGTGTGATTGAACATCTTTTATATTATAATTTTGTTTCATAGTAATAAAAATAATAAATCTTATAGATTAAAAGACCAGTAACAGACTTTCAATAGCAAAGATTCTGTAATTTTTCTCTAGCCTTCTTAGTATTTCTGAGTGCAGACTATTCACCTCTGGAAGGTGGTGTTGACAGTATCACTGGGCTTTCTCTTGCTTTAACTGGTGCATTGCTGTCGGATCTTTATTCCTAGGGGTGTTTCATCTGCACCCTCCACTGTGAGTACTGGCATTTTCTTCATGAAGTCCAGCAGTGAAAATGATCAAGCTCAGTACCAGAGAATGCTCTTTACACTGGAGAATTCCTCAGTGGTCTGCCTGGCTTAGCACCCTGTGGCCACCCTGCTTCTTAAGGTAGATGAGGCTGGACAGCAGATTTTCTTTCATAGTATATGAAGAATTATAAACAGTATCTTGTTTGTTCAAGACTTGAGCAAAAGCTTGTGAAGCACATAGTTCTTCCTCCATTTCCCAACTTTCCCTGAGTGCTCCACTTTTGACACTCAGAACTTCTAAGCTCAGTCTTGCATACCCGGAGAGAAATAGGGCAACTCTGAGGGGTACGAGCTGTGAGCTTTGAGTGCCGGAATGTTGTAGCTACTTTCCTCATTACTGAGACAAAATACTCACTACCTAGAGTTAAAGGAGAAAAGTTTAGTTCAGATTACAGCTGGTAGAGGTTTCTCTTCATAGTTGGCTGATGCCAAGGCAAGGTGCCAAGGCAGAAGGGAAAACAGAGCGGGTAGAAGGCAGCTAGCAGTGAAGCCGCAAGCAGAAAGCTGCCCATGGGCAGATGCTGCCTGATTCTTACACTCTGTCAAGGGTACCTGCGCTAGCACTGCCCGGCACTCGTACCCTGGGTGGGGCACCCTCAATCCCAGCACACATCATTGAGCCAAGCATCACATTCTCAACACCAGCAGCATAATCCTAGATTCAGCCACCTCCGAAAAGCCACACCTATGACTGCGTGAGGCTTTGGGAAGGTAGCTAGATCCAAACCATAAGAAAGAGTCAATATTTTGACTAGAGTGCAGTGGAAACGCTGCATCCCAAGAAATTTTTTACTTTTGGAGAAACTAGGACAGTTAGTCATCTTTGAGGATCCCTAAAATTTCCTGAACTGGGCTAGATATAACTCTTTTAATACTTTTTCATAATTGCTTAAATTCTACTTCCCAAGTTATGGATGATCTTATCTTCCACTGCTGTCAAACTGTTCCAGAGAAAAATGCAAATAACCCAGTAAATTGACTTTATAGTCATATTAAATTATCTAGCAAACAATACCTTCTTTAAATGTAAATGTATGTAAGAGTTATGAGAGGAATTGTGTAAATCAAGTATCGTCTACATTAATCTTACTTTACAGATGTAAGGGGAAGTAGGAACTGTACTGACAGTTTATTCGAGTAGTTTAAGGTGCCTAATATTGTACTCTGGGGTGTGATTCACATGTGAATTCAGTTTTAAAGAGATCCAAATGACAAGTAGGCAGTAGAGAAACAGAAGACTGTAGGTAGCTAAGAGCTAGAACTTTGTTCAATTACGTGATCAGCAAGTGGAATATCAATATATTGAGTGATAGGCTTCAGGTCTTTTCTGATTTGGAGAAATAAGTGGACAGAAAAACATGGAGACGTGCAACTGTTAGGTAGTTAGGAGTACTGTCATTGAACATTGCTCCTCCTTAAGTCTGAAAGAAGCTCTTCTTTTTCCGTCTATTGGCTTTAGGGTTTTGATAAGGCATTTCACCTTGGCTGTCTTCTGCTGCCCAACAAGTCCAGTAGCTGCACTGTTTGGTGGAATTGCTGGGAGGATTAAGTGAACTAATCTAAGCGAAGCACGTAGCAGACTGCGTGATACATAAGACACTTTAAGTGGAATTTAATATTAGTTCTAGTTATATCTTCCAACAAACACTCTAACATGCTTATTATTTTTCCAATTTGTAGTAAATACTTGGATTATTATTGCTTGCCTAGAAGTGAACAGTTGCCTTTTATTTGCCCCATTTATATGTTTCTATTAATAATCCAGCCATAAAGTTCCCAGTAGAACCAGAAAATACCTTTATCATAGGACTCAAACGACATTCTTTTTCCTTCCCTGACTTATAAATTTATATTTTTTTATAAACTCCATTCAGAATATACCTCTTCAAACAAAACATCCATCTCTCCCCACAGGATTTCTATGTGTCCCCAAAGTGTCCTCTATAGTGAGACAAGTAGGCCAAGCCACAATACTGTGAGACGTCACCCCTGAGGTAGCTTTGCTCTGATCAGAGGTAGCTTTTGGGGCTGGCATGCAGCAGATAGGTAGTAAATCCTTGTCAGGTAAACTCGTAAACGGATATTTTGCAACAGCGCTGGATCTCAATTCATGAAAAATATTCAAGATTGGCCTCCGAAGAACACTGCAAAGTTATATTTAGGCATTTCCCATTGTATCGCTCATGATTGGCCAGCTGTTTTAATTGTTTACACATGAAGAGTGATACATCGAGGGAGGATAGAGTGGAGAAGCAGATGAGAATAATGGAAGGAAGAACACGGGGCAAGCAGCAAGCAGCTGCTGGAAGGAGTGAGCTTGAGCTCCCTTGATTCTCTGATTGGGCGGAGACCTTGGCCCCAGCTCCAGCTGTTTGTCAGCGCCCCTGGTCTGCCAAGTCCCAGTGGGACACACGCTCCTCCTTCCAGACACCACGTGGGCACCTGTGTCCATTGTGCTGGGGTTCCTAAAGCGATGCCAGTTTCCGTGGGTGAAGAGGCTGGGCGCGTCCGTTTGTCCTTGGGAATCTCTGTGTCCACTGCAGCCTAGTCCAGTTTTCAGTCATGTTGTCTGATTTTAGGGAAAGAAAACTATCGTTTACTGTGCTGCTTGTTTTACGTAGCATCGGCTCTTTCTCAGTTTTCTTTCTGTTTGCTGAAGCCCCCTGTGTGGGCCCTGGGGAGGTAGGGGTGATGCTCCAAAGACAGCGCGAGGAGCCCGCCGCGGCGCCTTTGCATTTCCCCCCATGTATCACTTATTAAACTCCTGTTGCCCTGACCATTGTTGTTTCCCACTGAAGTCTGGTTTATTTACTTGAAAATCTGATTTGTTTCATTTTATTACTGTGTTTGCGAAGTAACTGATATCAGATTCGGAGGGAAAGAACTGCCATTTACCAGCAGGCTGTGATGGCTTCGCCTCGGTCTGCAGGCCTGATTTTGAGGCCTCGTCTGCCCTGGGGCTCCCACAGAAATAAGATTACTGGCAATAACTGCTTCAACTGCTTTGAATAACAGACACAACTCAGAGAGCATAAAATTAGCATAAACACAGCACTAGTGTGTTCCCTCAGCGGATATGAGACAGGCAGGCTACGGAAAATTGACTGAAATGGGGTCAGACAATGTAGAAATCTGAAACACAGGAAATACTGCCTAAGAGATATGAAGTATTACCACCTCTCGCATTTTCTTTTATCTTTCCCTCTATATATTCATGCAGTTTTAATGATAAAATGTTAGAACTGATGAGAATTAAAGATGCAAAATCACTATCCCCTAAAACACCCACATTATCTTTCCGGATAAATTATTATTAATCATTTCTCAGTTTTTTAATCCTGAGGGTAGAAAAATAAACACATTTTCACAGTCATTTTAAATTGATTTTTCGTTTTGGGGGATATTAGTTTGAGGATAGAGAGTTTGCTTCGGAGAGGAGGCGAACAGCTGAAGCTGTACGGGATTGTAGCGTGCAACAATCCTTCCTATCTATTTATCAAATATTAAAATGGAATATGCTGCCGACAAATGCAATAAAGTCTAACATTACAGGGAAGAGAGTGACGCCATGCATCCCAACAGGCAGATGGAGGCTCTGATTTGGCTGTTTTAATAATATGTTGTCACATATGGAATAGAATTTTCAATACAGCTGCATATAGATGGGTCCTGTGGCTTATTTATTTATTTTTGGTGTGATGTTGGCAAAGAGCCAAGTTATCACTCCAGGAGATGGAAACGCAGTCAGCTCGTAGCAGCTTCTTTCTTTTTCTTCTGCTAAGATACCCTTTAAGTGTAGCTAACACAGCACTTCAAACTTAGACCTTTGGGAAGGGGCTTAAGTGGTTAGTGACACCCCCCTTCCCACAAGACCAGGGCAGGTCCCCGTGGCATTATTTGAATGCATTCTATTTCATAGTACACATTTGTAATTATTTAACTATGATCAGTCTTCCCAGTTCATCTCTAAGTTCAGTAAGACAGGTCAGTCCTTCTGAGAGTAATCATTGCCGTGCTCTCAGTGTCCAGCACTGTCCATGGTGTTTGTTAGGTACTTACTAAGCATGTCCCTTTTGGGCAGATAAAGCCTGACTGGATGATGGGGAAACAATACCACGAGAAGCAATACAAGTGGTAGGTGATGATTTTTATACTAATTGATTCAGTATTTTGATGACAAAGGGGTGAGGACAGTAGAATTTATTGCTATTGGGTTTTCAGAGAAGAAAATGTCTTTAGATGCAAATATGTAAATATCGCTGTTTCCTTAAACATTTGTAATAGAGAATGTAGCTCACGGAATAATTCCAAAAGATCCCAAGGTGAGGAAGTGCAGCTGAAGTGGGACAGACAGCACTTCACTCCATGCATGTGTGAACAATCAGCAGTTTCAGGTGGCCAGAATTATGCCCGAATATTATAGCGACATCAAGCAGTTCCACAGTGTAATTTCACCTGAGGTCTCACAGCTTTTGGTGGGTTACTCATTTTTTACTTTTACAAATATTTAGTTATGCCTTTTTAGACGTTCTGGGGTTGAGTAGGCAGTGTTTGCATTTAGATTCGCACTGTCTAGTTACGATATTTGCTTAATTCTTGGGTGGAGAACTCTATCATACTTCAAACAAATTTTAGCAACAGGGAGTCATTTTCCTTGATCTCATAATTGGTATGATCTAAATCACATAGTTGGGGACAATAAACTGTAATGTAGCATTATTTAATTACCCATGTGTCTAGAGGTTGCCTCCTTAAATCAATTATAAAAATCAAAGAGTAGACACTATGTATCACACCAGTTATATTTTTCAAATCTTTGCATGTCAAAAGTTCATATCTAAAGGTCATATTAAATACAGAGTATATTCACTACGCACACTCTCAATACCGTGTCCCTTGACACATACCCACACAGAAAAACAGAAACTCTGAAAAATAGATCCTAAACCAATGACTCTCTATGTATGTGTTTGATCTCAACTCATTTTCCAAAACATTTCTTTTTCACCCTGGTGCGCTGTCTGCCAAGGAGACCATAAATCACCTGGTAGAGTCTCATCTGCACATATGTAGTGGGAGTTGGCAGTCCGATTCTGCGTTGAAGTTGATGGTGGCTACCTCGTGCCCATAGGCCACACTCTTGGGCTCCGTGATTCTTTCCAGTGGCTTGTGCTTCAAGCGTGGCACCCTCTCAGCCATGCGTCCAAGGTCCTCTGATCCTGCCCCTAGCTGATTGGGCCAGCCAGGCCCAATCAGATCTTTTCTTCAGTGAAGTCCATTTTGAGAAAATCTGCCCCAAAAAGACAAAAAATAATGTAGGGTGAGTACGTTGGAATTATATTGTTGACCACAGGAACAAGAAACCCAATTGATATGTCTTAATTTTTAATTTTTCGCCCCATGATCAGCAGGGCAGTAACAGTCCACGGCCAAGCAACCACACCTCTCTCGCTCTCTGCGCCACTCCCCTTAGCCTGTGGCTCTCAGCCTGTTGGTCATAAAATGGACTTTCTATCTCAGGACATCACACTACATTCTGGGCCAAAGGAAAAGCTCTGTGCCATCAGAATTTGCTTTCCTCAACCGCTTCCCGAGATCACCACCCTGCAACTTCTATTTTTGTTTATATCTTTTTAACCTGAACAGTGCCCCTACGTCAATACCTACTTGCAGATATGTTTGTAAAACTAAGATTATGGGCCAAATATATTTTCTCACTACACAAAGTTTCCATGCTCCCAGTAATGAAGAAAGAGGAAACATGCCTAAAATAAACACTGAATCAGCAGCTACCAGTGTAGGCTAGAGACCGAACGAGCCCAAAGAGAATCTAGGCACCACGTAGTCTAGGATAAAAAGAGCATGAGCGTGTCTTCTGTATTCCAGAAAGTTTTCTTGTTTTCTGCCTCATTCCTTAATCAGCCCCGGCTGCCATTATTATTAAGCCAAATTGCTTCTTCATTTTTCTTTCACATTCCAATCAAGTTGTTTTATATTATTTGAAAAAAAAAAAAAAAAGTATGGGGAAGAATTTCATTAAGAAAGTGGCCTTGGAGGCCGGCCAGATAGCAGATTAAAGTGCCTGCTTAGGCAGACACAGGGACCAGGGTTCCGTCCCCAGCATGCCATGCTGGCCCCGCCCCTGGGGCATGCTGAGAAGGTGGGTGATGAGACTGGGCATGTTGGTGCGTGCCTGGAATCCCAGTGCTTGGGAGGCTGAAAAACAGGAAGGATTGCTACAAGTCCGATCTGTGTAGTGAAACCCTGTAGACCCAGTACTAAAATACATTAGAAAAAAAGAAAGTGGTCTTATGAGCAGATAAGAAAGATGAGTCTACTAATTATTCTTGCTCATTTTTATAAAGTAAACATTGTTTCAGATTCACAACAAAATTTAGCGGAGACTTCCCTCCTGCACCCTATCCCCTCTGTACTAGCACACACAAGCAGCGCCCCTCGCTGCCAGTCTTCGGCAGGATGGTGGTGACTTTGGTCTTGGTATGTTCAATCTTAGAAGTGTGAGTTAAACTACAGGTGTAAATCAATCCATAACTTCCATTACGGTTCATTGTTACATTGTATAATTGATGTTACACATTTACACACTATAAGTTTGTGTAAATTTACTGTAAATTTGTGAACAATTTATATTATAATGAGTATTTCATTCTCCTGAAAATACTTTGAGTCATCTATTCATCTCTCTGTCCCCTTAACTTCTACAACCACTGATTTTGTTACCATGTTGCCATAGTTACTTTTCTCTCATTGCTAAGACAAAATATCCAGCACCCAAAGATAAGGAAGGAAAGGTTTAGCTCATGATTTGTGGAGGCTTCAGTCCATCATCAGCTGGGTCCAAGTTGGCAGAAGAGCAGCAGAAACTGCAAAAGCAAGAGGCAAAGTGCGGAGCCAGCTGCAGCCCTCCCTTAATGTGCATGGAGGCCACCTGCCCCGAGGGGCTGTAGAGCACACGCCTGGACGATGCACCAGTCACAAACTGTGGATTCCGTCGTCTCTGAAGGGACTGCCCCTCGTGACCGCTCGAGGCTTTGGGGTACACCCAGACGCAAACCATAACACATACCCATAGGTTTTCCTTTACTAGAAGGTCATACATAGACTTTAACAATGAGGATCCTTTAATTCTTGCTTTTTATTATTTATACATTTGTTTTTATTAGTATATATTTTCAATACATGCAATTATCAAGCATTTGGGGGATGGGTACTCATGTAATACAGCTTGGTTCTCTTTTCAGAAAATCTCCTCTGCCTTCCATCCTTCCTCCTTCTTTGGCCTCTCACTCCCCTTCTTCCATTTTCTTTTTTCTTGATATTATTGATCTTATTGCACGTTTATGATGATATAATACTTACATTCAGTGATGCTATTATGTTCCTCTACCTGGAACATTTTTATTCTATTTATTTTTCCTTCCCATTTCTCCATGTTCTCTGTTCCAATTTTCCAATTTCCAAGAGCTCTATCCCTTATCTCGATCTAGCCATCCTTTACTGTACCTTTGTTACTACTTTGTCTTATTTAAATGAGAAAGACTACACAGTATCCAAGCTGGTCCATCTCATTCATTACACTCAACATCATATTTTGCAGGAGCATCTATTTTCCTACAGATGTCTCAAATCCGTCTTTCATTAGAGCTGAGCAGTATTCCATTAAATACAGATGCCATGTTTTCTTTTTTCAATCATCTGTTAGCAAGTGTATTGGCTACATCCAATATTTAGCTTTTATGAATTATGTTACTATGAACACTGGTATGTGTGTGCTGCTATAGTTTGATGTCTTTCTCTATTCAGGGAAGTCTCACGGAAAAGATATATGATTCTTCAATGTAAATGGCATGATCTTTTTTCAAAAACCTCAAAAAAGGGTGGCCAGATAGCTCAGCAGATTAAAGCACCTGCTTAAGCACATGCTGGGACCAGAGTTTGTCCCCTGGTGTGCCGTACTGGCCTCACCCCCGGGGGCGTGCTGAGATGGCGATTGAGACTGGGCGTGGTGGCATGTGCTTGTAATCCCAGCACTTGGGAGGCTGTAAACAGGAGGATCACTAAGAGTCTGATCTGTGTAGTGAGACCCTGTAGACCCTATACTAAATTAAAAAGAAAAAAAAATCCCTCAAAAAAAAAAGCCATGGCTTCATTCCCACTATATGAATCCTGAAGATTCTGTGGCCTCTCGGGTCATGTGGCCCTAGCAGCAGCTCTTATTAGTACCCCATTCAAGCCACACCCTAAAAAGCTTACTTGGGTACAGAGCATGCTGCTTTAAAAATTCAGCCAAGTCCTCCAGGCCTTCTGCTTTGTGTTCACCATGAGAGATGTGGTTTATTTTAAATGAGATGTTCTGAAAGGTTGTGGCCACCATCTCCCTAGATCTTGCTGACACTGTGGGCTCCAGAGTCCTGAGATCTGGACTTCCATGTTTGGGACCCATGTAGGCACGGCGTGCTGCCTCCTGTGCAGGCAGTGCAGCTGGCATTTCGCCATCAATAAAGTAGACTGCTGCTGTGTTCTGCTCCACACTCTAGGACAAGTGTGTCACTACCTGTCCTTTTGTGTGTATGTGTGTGTGTGTGTGTGTGTGGCCAGCTCAGCCCACCAGGGGGCGGGGCTGGCTGGCATGTGGTGCTGGGGGATGGAACCGCGGTCCCTGTGCTTTGCTAAGCTTGTTCTAAGTAGGTGCCTTAGACCACTGAGCCATCTCACCAGCCCCACCTGTCCTATTTTTGCTGGAACTAGTCACCGTCTTAGCCCTGTGGAGAAGAGTTCTCTCCAACCTCTGTGAACTTCTCAATGAACTCACTGCCCCTCTCAGCAGCATAATTTCTAGCATTTCTAGCATTCCTCAGGCTTTCTTATGGAATCAGAATCACCTAATGCATTATTAATCCTTCAACCTTGCGCATCTAACCACTCTAGATGCTCACTTCTCTAGCCTTTGGTTCATTCTTCCACCATTGGCCATGAAAATTATGGCTTTATGCTTCAGTTTAGATATACAGCTTGAAAGTTTAATATTCTCTAAGGTTTACTGAGCCATCCCCACAGCGTATGGCCACCAGTTCCTGGAGTTCTGGCCACAATTGTGACTCCTATCTCATAGGAAAATGTTGCCCTACCAATAAACTTCCTCACCTAACTCTGTTTTTCCAGCTTTAATTTAGTGTTGGGATCCACTCTCATATGTGCTCTCCAGGGTCCTGCTGGTCCTCGATGGCGGGTCCTGCAGTGTCCTCGCGCTGTGGTTCTTCTCTTGGGAGGCCCCGCGTTTCCCCAGCTGACTTAAGTGTGACTTAAACATAATCACCGCCATGGGGGTGTGAGGGCAGGTAAGGCATACTGTGACTGCGGAGCTCTTTTTATTTTTGTTTTGTAGGCTATTTTCTTTTTGGTAATGATCTCTATGTTCTCTTCAAGCAAGGGTGAAACACTAATTTCTAACAGGAAGAGTAGGTCGGTACTGCTGGTACAAAGGATTTGAGGGCACTGGTTTCCAAACCTAATATTTTGCACCCCCCCCCCATTACATGGCAATATCTACAGAAATGTTTTGGTTGTCACAACAAGGGAGGGGCTATTGGCTGCTGGCGCCTAGAAGGTGGAAGCGGGAATACTACTAACCATTATACAACTCCAAGAACAACTCTTAGCAAAGGGTGACCTAGACCCAAACATTAACTGTGTATAGGTCGAGATATACTGACTAGATGAACCTTTTCTGATTGAGGCATGCTAAATGCCCCTATCATTTATTTCCAAATCCCGTTCATTTCTAGCCAGCTCCCTGAACTTAGCATAACAGACTGTTCATGTCATCTAGAGTTCTGCAATTTCAGTTGAACCCCCAAATTACTCACAATTTATTCTGTCATTGGAGTGCAAGAGATAGTTGGAAATTATCTCTTTGTAAGCTGCAAGGAGCCTGTCTAACTTCCATGCTGTCTTTTAATTTCTGATCGATCACTGCCTTCCAGTATTTGTTTTCCTAAGGGCCAAATATCCTCAACAAAACCTATTCAGTTCTACTGTTCCTCTAGTTGATATTTTTGTCAGTGTTTCTCAAGAACCTGATTCATTATCCCCACCAGGGCATTTCCTTCTACCAGGAAAGTGGAAGGAACAGTTCCCCCAGGAGAAAGCTTTAACAACCGCACTGCTGCCGTGGGCCAGGTACCGTACTCCATCTTCTTCCAGTGATGGGCAGCCCTGTGCTGTGTGGCTGGCAAGTGAATCCGCCTCAGAAGCACACATGAGCATCTGCTCTGTCAGTCTCCAGATTCTGTTACCAGGCCCGCTTCCATAGACATAAGAGCAAAATATATCTTAAGACTTATGTACAGATTTAGCCGAGCATGTCCAACAGAGAAGCTCCTAAAGAAGATACAAGGAAAACAAGCAGGAGAGGAGAAAGTCCACTGCAGTACATGCACAACCAAAACTTGGGCTGTAGGCCTTTGTGAGGAGCCTTGAAATACTGATGACCTTGCAAAGTGACCGATTTAAATAAAGGACCAGTGTTTTGTTTATGTGAATCATTCTGTAATTTGTATAGAGGCTACAGATCTTTTTAATGGAGGGAAATTCCTGCAAAGGCCAGAGATAAGAGAAGAGAGTGTGAATATGGTGTCCTAGAGGCGGTAACAGAGCCTTCAACCCAGAACGGGGTCCAGGCAGCAAAAACTAGCATGGGTTGTAGCTGGTAACTCACTCCTGGTGCATGAAACACAATTATGGGGAGATGCACACTCTCAGCAGTTGCATCTGTTAAGGAAGCAAGAGAGGATTTTCTGGTGAGCTGCTGCTACACAGCTAGATGCAAGAGGAAGGCCTCTCACGTCCGGCAGGCTGTGGAGTGGCGGTGACATGACTGATTCAAAGCCAGGTGATTAACCTGCACGGATAATGAGAAAATGGTGATTTTCTTAATAGCTGTTGCTAGAACTTGCCTTAGGATAGGAGCTGTGTTGGTTTAGAAAGTCACACTGGTCACCCACTTCAGGTAGAGTATAACTCCAAGATCAACAAAATCCATAGGAAACTCAGTGACAGGGATGATCACTGAAGGATTTTACAGAAGTTAGAAACCAGGAAAGAAAGAAGAAAGGAAGGAAGAGTATAGGGAAGGGAGGAAAGAAATAAATAAGTCAAAAAAAGGAAGGAGGGAAGAGTCATTTGTTCATTCATTCCTGAGAGGAAGAAATGAAAGCAAACTGCAAGGACTGATCACAATATTCAGCAAATAAGTCATAGGTAAAGCTTGGAAACAGCACAGGTGTTTCTTCATTAACTGAGGAACGGATAAAGAAGGTGTGGTGTTTTTACACAATGGTGTATTACTCAGCTATAAAAAAAGATAAACGTGAGGCTTTTGTAGGTAAATGGATACAACTAGAGACCATACTCATAAATTAAATAAATCAGACCCACATGTGTAAACATTGCTTTATCCCCCTAGTGTAAGAACCTGAAATAGTGAATAAAATCTGAAAGGTCCAAGTAGATACTTTGAAAGAAAAAGAACTGAGAGGAGGGAAAGGAGAGAAGAAAGAAAGAAGGGAAAAAAGCAATATATATCTATATATGCAGGATCGCTGCATAATTGTATTGCTGATTTCTGCTGGTCTAATGAAAGAAGCAGTTAATATTTTTCTCTCTCCTTTTTATTTATTATAATTTTCGACCAGTCTTGCATGCCTACATCTGGTAAGCTGAACAACTAATTTGAAGAAAACAATATGGAATAGAGCAGGCATTATTGAATTCCTATCATTTTGTGTGGTGAAATTATGTATGGTTTCTAATGCCTTTTATGATTTTTATTTTCTTTGAAAATAGAAAAAATAAAATAGAGATCATTGTTATAGCCAAAAATTGCTGTGGATATTTACAAATTAAAGTTGTTACAACAAAAGACACATCGCCATGAGCCTCCTTCGGAGTCCCCCCTCACTTGGAGCACCCCCCTCCATCACTCTTGCCACCTTCTGGACGCTTCTGGAAAGCCACTTCTGTGAATGACTAGGAATTGTGATAAAATGTGGTGAACGCTGTCGCTAATGCCATCCCCCTAGAGGTAGACTCAAGAAAATATTCTGTGTCTCCTCATCCCCGTGACCCACTGCAGCTGGCACCATGTGACTCACTGATTTTTCCCAAAGCCCAAACGACCACCAAAGATAAGCATTGTGTCCTCAACCACAGCGTGGAGGCGGTCAGAGCAACACCGCGGAAGGCGCTCTTGAAAGAAGGCGTCCGGCGTCGCTCCAGTAAGTGATAGGAGTGATGGGAGGACTGTGTTGATACTATGAAAAATACTTTGGTGGGACTAACGGCACTGCATCTCAATTTTCACACTCACTGTGTGTTCCAATCATTCCCCTGGAGCGAGTTAGAATCATTCCACTTCGGGGGACAACAGCCTCGTTCACATGGGGTGCTTCTCAGGATCTTTCGTAGAGGTGATGCTTTGCTGGGATGGTAGGGCAGGGGCCCGGCAGTGTCACCCAGACGTAGGGGCCTCCTGTCTCTTCGCTTGGTCATCCACGATCACAGCATCTTCCCAGTGGCTGGAGAGCTGCGGGGAGTCTTTGGAGCTTCTTTTCTTTTGGCAGAACCGGGGATTGAACTCAGGCCCTTGCGCTTGCCAGGGACGCGCTTATTCCACTGAGCTGTCTCCCCGGCCCCTGGAGCTTGTTTTTGACACACAAGGAAAACAATACCTCCCCTGCAAGCACCCCGCCTTACTGCTTGGCTGGGCCACCCTAGCCCACGTGATTTACCCCCCAAGCTGGGCGCGAGGCGTAGTCTGCTTCCCGGAAAATCCAGATTTCCTGGGAGGGGAGGTGCCGAACCAGAATGGTGCTCTATTTGCAGGAAAATGAATGCAGGGTAAGCAGCAAATTCAACGCTCTACAAAACAGAAAAAGAAAGAGGAAGAGGTGTGTTTATAAAATGAAAACAAGCAGAGAAGGTGATCATGAAAGGCCAGAGAAATCCTGGGCAGAGGCGCGGCTGGAAGGCTTTACAGCACCAGTGACTGACCCATCACCTGTTCTTAATTAGGGATACGATATGCTGTTTTCTCCGCACTCACACCTCTCACAATACCTGTTAAGCTCATGAGTACGCTATTATTTTTATTTAACTCTATGGTTTCATCTTCTAAAAATTTAAGTTGGCAATAAATGAATATATAATATGTGTGTGTATAGTGCAATGTGGTCTTTGGACTAGAAATATATAGATATACATTTGACATACTTAGACATAGTAGCAAGAATAAGTGAAGCTAACACATCTATTCCCTCGGAACATTTACAACCGCATCGTTAATAATTTTTAAATGTAGAATGCATCTTACTTAATTGTGACTGCTGCGATCAACATAGGCTGTCTCCTCAGTTTCCACGCCTCCCTTCCTTGCCACGGTGCTTCGTGACCATCTTTCTATTCTTGCCTTCTAGGAGTTGGACTTCAGGGTGGAGCCCGGGGCTCACGCATGTCAGGCAGGCACTGGGCCCCGAGCTGCGTCCCAGCCTTTTCTTAAAGGCTCGCTTTGAGACAAGGTCTTGTTCGGAGGTCATTTTGGCAGTGCACTTGCGACGCTTCTGCCTCAGCCCCGTATGTACCTGGAGCTGCAGGCGTGTGACATCTCACCCAAGAAAACTGGACTTGTGTGACTTCACAATCCAAAGCTAAAAGACGAGACAGGTCAGTGAAGGAGGAGAGGGAAAGAGCCCTGATGCACTGTGAGTGGGATGCACATTCATAGAGTCACTTCGGGAAACAGTCTCACGTTCCTCAACAAACAAGTGACCACAAAATTCAGCAATCCCACTTTTAGGTGTGCATTCGGAGGAACTGAGACCACTAAGTCGGGGAGACACCTGCATTGCCACGTCCATTCAGCACTGTTCCAGCATCAGAGCTCCGGAGTCAGCCCGAGGGCTCACCCACGGATGAGTGGCTGAAGGAAATGAGGTATATACACCCAGAGGCAGGAAGACACGCTGCCAGTGGGTCCATCTTGGACAGACAGGAAGGGTGTGGGGTGAAGGGAGCAGAGTACAGAAAGGCAGATACTGAATTATTTTGAGATATAAACTAAGTGGGTATAGTGCAGAATGACAGGTGTATACATGAGCCTGTGAACACACACACACACACACACACACACACACCACAAATGACAGAAAAATTGAAACAAATCTTTTAACTGAGAGAAGGTAACAAAGTGTCCTAGTAGATGGAGAGCTTCCTGAAGTTTCTGGGTTCTACAGGTGGAAGAACCATGTTTGAGCCAGATTCACCTAGACTTCCAAAGGCAAGGAAACTTCTTTCTCTAAATTGCGCATAGCACGTGCTAGAAGCATTATGAATAAATATAACATGGGATAAAAAAAAAGCTTTCCAGAAATTTTAACCAACTGTGGAAGACAAGTCCCATACTCCTGCAAATAGTGTTATACGTAGATTTCTACCACAATGTTAATGAAAAATCATAGGTTGAAATAATTCACAGGAATGGGACTTTTCATAAGAAATATTTCTTCTTTCAGCTATGAATCTTTCTGTATTAGTTAATATATATAATTATCAAAATTTTCATATATATATATATATATATATATATTTTTTTTTTTTTTTTGGTAGTACTGGGGATTGAACTGAGGAACCTGTGCTTGCCAGGCAGGCACTTATTCTACTGAGCTATCTACCATGCCCATTTTTTCTATACTTAGCACATGTTTTTGTACTTTGATACAGAATCTTACTAAAAATTTGTGATCCTCCTTTCTCAGCATCCCAGATTTCTGGGACTACAAAAGTTTGTCACCACGCCTGGCTTTGTATTTTATCTTTTTTTTTTTTTTTCTTTTGAGAGTGAGTCTTCCTCACTTGATGTAGCCCAACTTGGCATCAAATTCATGATCCTCCTGCCTCACCCTCCCAAGATTACAGACACACAATAATATCTGATTCTGAGAACAATTATCGATCCATGTTATATCAGGGAAAATGCTTCCTGAAAAAAATCTCTAAGAACCAGGATAATTTTGCTTGTGCTTGGTTTTGTATTCCCCTAGATTCAGAAAACCAATTTCTTTTGTGTCATTTATTTAGTTCAGTCTTTCCCATACTGTGCTCGCGATAACTGCGCAACGGTTGTGTGCCTGGAAACCCTTACTGCTGGCGAAGCGTTTCGCGTGAAGTAAATAACATGTCTCACACGTAGTATCTTTCAAAAGTTGCGTATGGAGATAAGTACAATGCAAGTTATTCTTTATATGCAAATTATTCTTTATTCTGAGAACTGTAGTTTTCAAGGGTGGGTTTCTATCTAAATATGACGTCAGGAGGTGCAGCCTGATTGGAGGAAGTGGGTCTCCGGGGCGTGGCCTGGAAGGGTAGCTTCCCTCCCTCCTCCCTGGAGCGCTGCTCCGCGGTGAGCTCTTGCTTCTGAGCTGCGCGCCTCCACCATGCTGCCCTGCCTTGGAGCAGGAAGACTACAGGCTGAAATCCCTCCAAACAGAGGCGCAGAGCCTCTCCTGAGCGTTGAGCGTGTCAGGGATTGCGTCTCAGAAACAGAAAGTAAGCATCCCTTAATTTAAGACTTCATTATTTCCTGAGGAACTCTGCGCAGGATCCGCTATAAATTGCTCTATCAGAAATGCTCAAATTGCTTTAACAATAATAATGGACGTATCTTAGACTGTCTGAAAAGCCACTACATACGAACAAAGACAAGATAAACTATTCTTCCTATAAATTATTATTAGCTTATATGAGTAAGCTAAGAAAATATACTATATAGAAAATATATAACACCCAATATATAAAAATAAATATTCTAGGTCTAGCACTAAGATTAAGCAGAAATACCACTCACCCGTTGCGTGTCCCGCCTAACCGCACCCTTCCCTCCGACCACTGATGGCTGTCTGTCTTCACCAGACAGCAGTCTTGCTGCGGCACGAATCATTTGCGTGCTCAAATTTACGCTTTTATATATTATCATCTGTGATGCTACATTGCTCAGCTATAATTTTGATCTTCAAACATAACAGTGTACATTTTTTTCTGACTAGCTTTTTTCTTCGTAGAAATTATTTTCTTGTGATCACTGTTTCTAAAGTATGAAGCTGATTTTATCCTTTTCATGTTTACTTTCATGAAAAAGCATTTGTCTTTTACTATCATTGCACTTGGCTAATAAATAAGCTATAACTAATTTGCTCACTGTCCATTAAAAATTATTCAGCTTTTTCCCAATGTTTTGCTCCCACCAATAGCAGCAGCATCCCAGTTGTGAAATATTCTCTCTGAATTTCTGTGGGTCTGTAATTAGCAAGATGCTAATTGTCAGAGGGTGTGTTTATTCAGCATGACTAATTAGTATCACCAGCAGAGGAGGCAAACATTTATCATATTAATCCGTATGAAGATGTTACTGTTACTCGTTCACTTGTTTTCTAATTTAAAATACCTTAAGAGCTGGCTTCTTTTCGTTTCGATTTTTGTTTTTACTTTTTCTTTAGTACAAGGTCTACAGGGTCTCACTACACAGATGGGACTCGTAGCGATCCTTCCTGCTTTTCAGCCCCCCAAGCGCTGGGATTACAAGTGTGCACCACCACGCCCAGTCTCGATCGCTGTCTCAGCATGCCCGGGGGCAGGGCCGGCATGGCACGGGATGGATCGAACCCCTGCCCCCTTGGTCTGCCTAAGCAGGCGCTTTAATCCGCTGAGCTATCTGGTCTGCCTCTGTTTCAACGTGAATCCCCTCTTAGCTAACGAGGCTGAATGCTTTTTGTTCAGTTGTGTTTCCTGTTACTGGCCAATTTTGCACTTTTCTTTCCTACCATAGATACAATTCTTTATGTAGTCTGTTCATGAAATCTTCCACTGTGTGTATTTGAAATGTTTTATTGCCTTTTCAGTTTCTTTATGGTATCTTTGGTTAAGTAATAGATTTTAATGAGATAATCTAACACCTTTTAATCTTAGTCCTTTCAAATATCTTCCAAATTGTCTCAGTGTTTTGTAGCACGTTGTTGGAATGGCACACACCACTGCTGTTACACGTTCACTGCTTGAGAGTACTTCACTGTTCTTAACGCTTTTCTCTCCCATATAAACTTTAGAAGCATCTTGCCAATCCTCATATTTTAAAATTCTTGTATTTTAACTAAAATTACACTGAATTGTCATAATGAGTTTGAGAGAATTTGACTTATATCACTGAGGATTTTTTTGTTCGTTCGTTTGTTTGGTACCAGGGAATAAACTCAGGACCCTGCGCTTGCTCGGCAGGCACTTGTGCCACTCAGCTATCTCCCTGGCCCTATCACTGAGTTTTCGGATTCATGAATATAGTATATTTTGTCTTTATTTAGAGTTTTAAAGTTTATGATATCTTCCACGAAATTCTTATGTAGTATTTTTATAAATTTATTCCTAGACGTAGTATTTTAGAGTATTATTCTAAGTGACATCACTTTTGGGGGGTTACCTGGGATTGAACTCAGGATTTTGCACCTGTCGGGCTGGCGCTTCAACTATAACCCTGGCCTGGGGCATCACTTGAAAATTTCCATCTGCCGAAAGTCTAAAGCAGTGTTATCACTATGTGACATCTCTCATGCTGTCTGTGAGAAAAATCAACCAACAATGTATGGTCTCTTGGTTATACAGAAAGTAATCAGTTCTTGCTGTAATTTTGTATATTTGAAAATATTGTGAGAGTTTATTATACACCTTTCAATCTCATGGGTGGTATTTCTTAGACTGCTCATTGCTGCAAATGATAAGCATCATAACTTTTATTTTATCCACAGCGTGTTTCCCCACGTCACCTCCATAGGGTATTTTTGTCTGTTGGACAACATGTCTTCTTAGGATCTCTTTAGTGGATGTCTCTCATGGTAACAGAAAATAGGAATGAGCACTGGTGTATTTAAGCTTCTCTAGTGAATTAACTCAGTGGAAGTCATGTTTATATTTTTACTTAAACTACATCTCACCTAATTAATAATTTTAGTAGCTTCTCCTTAAGAGGCAGTATATTTGGATTTTACAACAAAGTGATTTCTCTGGTTTGGTATTTTATTAGAGTATCATAACCACTTCTTTCTTTTGTTTTGCATGCATGTATTATGCAGGCATGTATATATTATATATGCATGCATGTAGGCATGTATGTATAGTTTGTTGAGCCTGGCTCTCTCTTTAATCCAGACAGACTTTGAACTCCTCATGGTGATCCTCCTGCTTCAGCTTCCCAAGTGCTCAGATTATAGCCATGTGTAGCTCTACCTGATCATCATTTCTTTAAAATATAAGCCATTCTTAATCTAAAATTGTACTCTACAGAAGGATTTTTAAAAATATAATAAGTAAATTTTCTAGAAAATTCTAGCTGTCCTGTATTAATTTACCACAACTCTTTCCTCCTTTCATTTTTCCAGTTTGACACTAGCAAAGGGATATGGCACCTGGAAGCTTTACGTTGTCTTAACAAATACAGTCTGCGAAACTGTACTTGGAGCGAACCTTGATGATTTAAGTCCAAGTGTGTACTCAATGGTCCTGTTACTAATGGGAAGGCACCCACAACAGGAATCCAATAACCAGGGACCCATTCTCTGTCTAGACCTGTGGGCACTTTGCAGTTGGACCCAGAAGGCTTTCTTCATTAATTCTGCTTTTATTGGCCAGTTCTTCTTTGATTATGTTCATAAAGACTAATCGGCGTAAGCCTTTGTCTAGACGCTAGAGTCAGCAAGGGCCCCCTTCCTCATCTGGGTGGCTTCCACAGGGCTGCCCCGTCTACCTCTAAAGGATACACATGAAAATCAAAAGTTCCTGTTAAATTTACTAGAAATGGAAGCAAGGATTAATTAGAGATCATAGAATTTCTGAATTTTCACACGATATGCATTCACATCTATTATTCCTAATTAGTCTTTATTTTTTATGTCATGCCTCATGCAGGAAGCTTTTACAGCACTCTTATAAACTCGGGAGCTAATGACAGTAACATAATGACATATTACCCATACTCTGTAACTCATCAGAGGGAGACAAGTACTTTGGATCTTCTATTCTCTACTACTCAATTAAACAAATCTGTTCCTATTCTCTTTGATCTCTAGGACCTAATCCAGCAAAGCAGAGGAACTTTAGTAGGATTCCTTCTTTGCCACCATTCTGTGTTTTATGTCCCATTTCAACTGACAGAGCAGGAAAGAGGGGAAGTGTTACTTACATTATTCCTCCCAGGCCAGATGAAATAAACCTGGCAGGAGCAGATGTTAAATTAGAGTCTATGAAAAGTTACACTCTCTGCTGTAATTGAAACCTTAGGGAGGAAGATGAGACAATTGCCAATGGACATTGAATACCAACACTGGAGTATAGCCCCAGGGTCATTTCTCAGGACCCCTCCAGTTCACCAAAGTAAAGAAACCAGTTGCTGGGCAGGAGGATGGGCAGGAAGTGATCTGTTGTAATGACAGGGAGGTTTCTAAGGAGGTCCCTCAGCTCGAGTTCCAAGGGACCAGGCAACCGGCCCTTCCTAATTAAATTCCCCAGGCATTTCAGGCAGAGGAAGCCCTTTTAACTCACATCCTAGTATCAAGTGGATTTCCTTCTTCACACGCATGGAATGTTTGGGTTCTACTCTTCATTCCAATGTGTACCTGCATGACCAACACTCTGGGTGTCCAATGTGATCAAAGCTGCTGAAAAAAAATGTACCTTTTGCTCTTGTCATGAACTTCTTGAGTTCTGTCATGACCCCATTAGCAGCCAGTCCTTCCAGACTATTACGGACTCTCTAGTTATGATACGTGTTGCATTTGCCTTCTGCAACTCCTTGGCTTGAGGAATAATCCTGGCACATCAATAAAAGTTCTATGTGTTTGCTGTGCTGGTTACTGCACCTGTGTGGTGTCTAGTCACATACAGCCAATGTCCTGCTTCTGAAGCAAAGCTATTAGAAGTTATAAGGACTGGATTCTGACTGGGAACGCAGGGATTATAGTCGTTGTCCACCCTCTCCTTGGTTCTGCAGTCTTGGGCCACCATGTCCTTGTGAATCACTTTCCACATGAGTAATCGGAGGATGGTTGTCGCTTTACTTCCTTGCTATATAGTTAACATAGGAAAAGTATCTGCGACAGTAAGATTTAAAAACAATGAGCTATTATGTTTTCATCATTGTTTGCGTGAGCTGCATAATAGTATATGCATATTGTAATAATGATCTGGCATTTTAAGATGCAGCATGAAGTGAATCACCGCCTCTAGTCTGCCATGTATGCCTTGTCACACAGAGGAGAAGTGGCTCAAGAGCTTTCCTGTTTCTTTTATTTATTTATTTTCCCCTGTCTTTAACACACTAGGCTAAAGAAAAGAAACTTCCCTAAAAAGAAAGGGTGGGGCTGGCCAAATAGCTCAGTGGATTAAAGCACCTGCAAGCAGGCTCAGAGACTGAGGTTTGATCCACGGGTGTCCCTGCTCCAGGGGCACGCTGAGACAGCTGGGGGAGGGCTGGTGCCCGCTATGGCAGGAGCGGTGCCGTCACCATCAGCGGAGGGCAATAGTCCTGGGAAGTTGTCTCCTTGCCTTTGTTTTCTGCATTTCCTTCAGGTGAGTTCTACCCCTAACAAAAATCTCCCAACTTGATTATTTCCGTCCCCTTTTCCCTCATGTTTCCCAACTCTGTCTTCTTTGATGCCTTTCTGTGCCCACCAGCCTCATTCCATCCCTTCTATCCTTCTTTTAAGTTTCTATTTTGGGATCTAATTTTATGTCAAAATTAGATCCCAAATCTTTAGAATTCTTCTATGCTTTTGAGTTTCGAATTGATCAAAGAACAAAATGGCACACAGTGTTCTCCAAGGGGTAAGGTCAGCCCCACCATCACAGTGTTCTTGTTGGACATAACTTTTACTAGAAGTTCATTACACAAAATCTATTTGGATTCACTCCATACATTTGCAACTTAGAGCAGTTTCCAGATTTAAGTATTACAGTTAGTTACTTTAGTGACCTCCAGGTCACTCTTGTCCTTTCTCTTGTCTTCACTCGCTTCTTAGATCCTTGTTTTCCTGGAGGAGAAGGCCTTCCTCCCAGAATCAGCAGAGAATGGCAGCCAGCGTCAAGACACTTCTCAGGGCATGGTGTGCTGCCACCAGCTGCATTGGGTAGCACCCTTGTCTGTACAGAAGTGATCAGAAACAGCCAGAGTCCCAGGAGGAAGCCATGGGAAGAAGGGAGACACAGCTCATGACAGATGAGCTGCACCATCCCAGGTAAAGGCTCCAGTGACAATTTTGTTGTGCAGAAGTGAATATAATGTGTCAGATCCACACCATTTCAGCTTTTTTTTTTATTTCTTACCAAGCCGAGGAATGGCATTTTGGGAGATTTAGGCTCCGTAGAGACTGACTTTCCTTTCACTGTAAAAGAGATCCAAGGTACTTGGTGAGAAAGACTCAACATACATCACCTTCTGCGAATTGTAAGTAGGAAGCAGAGATTCCATGTACCCCAGCAGCAGTTCTGGAGCAGGATGGGGTATTGGTGACTGCTGCTTTCTTTTGGGACAGGCAGAGCACTTAAAGAGTCTAAGAAATCTCACCACAGTTACATATATATTAAAGATATTGTGTGCTCTGCAAAAGATACTGCAATGTCCCTAACTCAGAAACATATTTTTTTCTTCAGGCCAGCAATTCTTTATTGTAGGTATGGTTGTGTTAACTTTAACCAAAGATTTACCTTTCTTGTTTAATTGGAGAAAGTCTAGGGAACTTGACTAGGCATTCCAAAGGCTTTTTTCCAGCTTCTTCTGCCAAACGTTGTCAGTGTTACCCAAAACCATTGGTTTGTTGTCTTCATTTGTCATTGAAATCCAACTTTGAATGTCAGGACGTGGTCACCTTTGTAACCTCCTTAATGTCTTATAGTCTCCTCCCCTTGTTTGCTTAGAAGGCTTCTCCTGGGGCTGGGGAGGTAAGAGCCTGCCTGGCAAGTGCAAGGGCCTGAGTTCAATCCCCAGTTCTGGAAAAAAAAAAAAAAAAAGAAAGAAAGAAAAAAGAAGTGAAGAAGGCTCCTCCTACTCAGGGCCTCCTGGGGGATTCCCACAAAGCCAGAACTTGCCAAGTTTACAATGTCTGCAACATGCAGCCTTCAAGCTTTCTTTCTGAAGCTGTTACTCAGCAAATCACGATGCTATACATATTTGTTAGTTTCGTAAGTGTATGTTTTAATTTACTAGCTCAATTGCACACCATTAAAGAGCAGGAATTCTGTCTTATTCAATTTATTTCACACGATGCCTTAAACCATACCAATAGCATTAATTTGATGCTCAGAACATGTGAAAATAAATGTATTATACTAAATGCAACATTAGGAGGAGGGTTGGTCTGTAAACTTCCTCAAGAAAGAAAAACAAAACATAACAGCTGTGTTTATTGTTTTTGTATCATTGAAAAAGGCAAGAAGAAGGTTCAAATCAATGCTTATTATTAAATATTGATTGACTCAGGGTCAGGTATTCTTCTAATAGTTTGGTATATTTCCTTTTAGGGGATACTGTGGATTCTTTATATTCAAACTGCCATCCTTTGTGGTAAAAGTGAGTACTGAGAACCGAAACCTAAAAATTATAAGGATGCCGTAGGACATCTTGTTGAACGGAAACCAATTTTCCTGGTGAGAAACTTGGTTTCATTTTTTATTTTATAAATGTTGGCTTAATACTGATTATATGTCATGGAGAAGCCCCACAACATTCTCTACATCAAATGCTGTGAAAATTATCCCGCTCATATTATACCTCTAAGCACTTCACCAAAATGTAATAATTTCCTGAAACATAAAAGAAACTTTTCCCCATCTTTATTTTTTGTCAAGTGAGAGTACTGGGTTTGTACTTTAATTCTACATTTAAAACTAGAAGCAGTGAAATCACTTTATGTTTTTTATTTTATTTTTTTCTTGACAGTGCAGTTGGCTAGCTGGTGGGGTGAGCTGAGAGCTCGGAAATTTCTGCCTCTAGGAGTGCGGGTTCCAGCTCCCTGGGTGTCAATGGAGGCCAAGCACCCTTGCGATGCCCAGACAAGATGAGAATCCAAACCACTGGCTTAGAGAGCCAGAAAATCCAATTTCTGGGAGAGTCAATGCATATATTTCCTTAGTCTGGAAAGAATTTGTGTAGATACTCTACAAAAATAGCTGTAAACTCTTTTCTGGGAAAGACGGCTCCCTGCCCCCTGGAGTCCTCAGAGCAGCCCTGTGTGCGTTCTGGGACTGGGCTCTCGCTTTTAGTGAGCTAGCCCCGACGCACGCATCGTTTCACCCTCATCCCTCATCACAGTGCACTCCCAAAACACGGGCTGGGGAAAATTAAGAATAGGCCAGCATCGCTCTGCAAGTAAACGACTGACAAGGATCTTTTCATAAAGCACATGTCTGTTCAGTTCTCTGATGTCTCTTTTCCAGAGATTGTGTGCTTTGAATTTCTTGGGCTTGTTGTGAAGTTTAACTCTCTTGAGCAGAGTTGCTCTCAGTTGAGATTTCTGAATAACTGCTGCACCTTTCTTCTTTCTTTCTTTCTTTCTTTCTTTCTTTCTTTCTTTCTTTCTTTCTTTCTTTCTTTCTTTCTTTCTTTTTCTTCTTTCTTTCTTTCTTTCTTTTCCTTCCTTCCTTCCTTTCTTTCTTTCTTTCTTTCTTTCTTTCTTTCTTTCTTTCTTTCTTTCTTTCTTTCTTTTTCTTCTTTCCTCCTTCCTTTCTTCCTTTCTTCCTTTTTTTCTTCTTTCTGTCCTTGGAAGCGAACTCAACACCCTGTGCTCGCCAGCAAGGCCCTTGTGCTGCTGAGCTGTTTCCCGGGCCCGTTCTATGCCCTCCCGATTTCTTCCCTTACTCTGGCTTAGATACACATTGTATCTTAGAAGAGTAGAGGTCACCTACTCTCCCTTCCTTATACCTTCATTACAGAGAGCTGAGTTGATATACAGTCAAGGAGGGACTGGGCTCTCCAGGGAATCAGCACCAAAAAACTACAGGTGTCAGAATTGGGGCTGGAGGCAAATCAGAAGCGAGCCAGGCCTCAGGATGAAGACACAATAGCAAGGCCTGCATACATCCCTGAGGGCAGACAAGCAATTTCAGATTGTGCTATAATCGGCACCACCAGGCAAGTAGGTCCAGATTGGCATCAGAGGTGCAGGTGGGCGAGCAGACAAATCTAGACCCATCCTTTCCCCAGAGTGCTTCTGTCTTTCTCTGTTGGAGGTTACAGACAAGCTAGAGTTAGTGCTGCTAGCCACGTCCTCTGCCACCTGGCCTACTTCCCTAGCCGACCACACTAGTTAAGTGACTGAAATGAGAATTTGGTTGTTTGATTGCAGTGTGACCTGGGCTGTCTCCTCCACTAACTAGCCCTGCTATTCCTATTGCCAGGGAAACTTCCTCCTTTAGTTCCTGGTTTCATTTGTCCATTCAGCGAGACCAGGAGACCAGCACACTTGACATCTAGGAGGTCTGGAGTTACGTTTTTCCTGGATCATGCTTTGTCAGACTGGACCAAAGCCTCACTTCTTTCGCCATGCCTTTTAGTATTCAGTAGGAAATTCGAAGCCTTTCAGCCACTTTCTTAGTAGCGCACCAGGCCTTACTATTTCTGATATCATGTTTAGAGTAAAAGTATGATACAAGTCTTCTTCTTCATATGTAAGGATTTGCATAACAGTTTCTTCTTCAAATGTTGATCTGTAGGAATGATTCCTTGCTTTAAATTTATCTCATTTTGCTTCCCTTCCTCTCTACTTCAATTTTTCTTTCTCATTTCTTTTCTCTTCCCTGCCTTCTTAGTTTCTTTCCTTCCTACCTTGATCCTTGCTTCCTCTTCCTTTTTTTTTTTTTTTATTTATTTGTGTGTGTGTTTGTGGCCAGCTCAGCCCACCAGGGGGCGGGGCTGGCTGGCATGTGGTGCTGGGGGATTGAACCGCGGTCCCTGTGCTTTGCTAAGCTTGTTCTAAGCAGGTGCTTTAGACCACTGAGCCATCTTACCAGCCCCTCCTCTTCCTTTTCTTTTCTTTTTCTTTTTCTTGTGAAGCTGGGTGGAATGTTCTTTCCTACATCGTGCTTAAGGTAGCCGCACCTTGACTTCCGCTTTCTAGCTGCAGCCGCGTTTCCCTCCACAGCTGCACCCCCCCCCCCGTTCTCACCCACTCGCACACTTCTGGTGCTCATTTGGCCCCTAATGTTTTCATGCAGTGGTCTCATTCTGCCATCTAGCAGCATTCCTCCAGTCTCTAAAATGATAGTTCTAAGTCAGTGCAGTCATCTTATTTTTCTTGCAAATAACTACTCTAAACTGGCATGAAGTCTCATAAGGCCTATGAGGCCTTACAAGGGCGGAGGTGCAGGGTCTGTGGTGATGTGCGGGGTTTCTGGCAATGCACAGGTTTGCAGATGTTATTCTCACTCAGCAGTGTCCCAATACTTCCCGTATTATTAAAGACTTTACAATTTTTATTTACAATGTTTCTATGCAGAAAACCTTCTGATTTGCTTAATTATTATTTTTTCTTTTTAATGTATTTGGTATAGGTCTGACTATACAGCTCAGACTCATAGTGATCCTCATGTTTTCAGCCTCCCCAGTGCTGGGATTATAGGTGTGCACCAATGTGCCCAGTCTTGGTGGCCAGTTTAGCATGCCCAGGGGCCTGGCCCAGCATGTGGTACTGGGGATGGAACCTGGGTCCCTGTGCTTTCTTAAGCAGGTGCTTAGTCCATTGAGCTATTTCGCCAGCTCTCTGATTTGCTTAATTCTTTAAATGTAGAGCCACATAGATTACATACATCAGATAGATAGATAGGTAGATAGATAGATAGATAGATAGATAGATATGAGATACGGTCCTTTCATATCATTGTTAGGTTCACAGAGGTGGAATTCTAGGTCAAAACTAGAGCACTTTGATGTCTGTTAGTTTCCAAAAAGCATACTGACATCAACTCCCATTTGAGGTTTAGCAACCTTCAGTCTAGCTTCAATCTTGAAAGCACTAGGTATTACTTATTTCATTTATTTGTACTTATTTTTTGGGGGGTGGAACTGGGGATTGAACTCAGGCCCTTGTGCTTGTCAGGGAAGCCATCTCCCCGGCCCACTAATTTGTTTTGATATGCCTTTTTTTATTCTTGGCTGGTTAGAACTTTTTAAAATACATTTATTCCTCCTATTTTTCACCCATTTTGTTTCTGTCAGTCATCAATGGAATTCTATTATTTTTAAGTAAATATTTGGGAGCTTTTCATACAGTACATTCATTGGTCCTTGCCTTATTTGATGGCAATGTTTTGTTTCCTATGTAGACTATCTTATTTTGATTGAAGAAGTTTCAAATGTTATTGCTATTAAATCTTCTTAGTCTTCCTTTAAGATTTCTGTTGCTTCTTTTTTTTT
>NW_004524598.1:21027568-21031169 GCF_000260255.1 Octodon degus | reverse complement strand
ATTATTAATATCTGTAATTATTTCATCTGGAATTCCTTTGACCAGTATGAAGAGCTACAGGTCTTGTTTTATTTTTCTTTCCAAAATGCTACCCAGCCTGTCAACTGCTGAATAATCCTTTGCTTCCCTGCTGCTTTGATAAAATAAATCTACATATAATAAAGTCTGTTTGGAGGCTCCTCTTCTGCTCCATTTAGCTTTGCTTTGTAGTTTGCAAGACACGTTAACATACATTATCTCATTTCATCCTTCCTACCCCACACTGATTGCCTGGCTTGCCCCCTGCTGCTCCTTCTGCATTGCAAACATCAACCAACCTGGTGGTCCCTTTCCAGTCCCTTCTTACAGATGGAAAACAAAACCTGGAGAGCTGAAGTCACTCCCTCCCTAGCCCTGCCAGCTATTAGCACTGGGCAGAAATGGAAGTTTCAGCCTTCACTTGCCCAAAGCCTGGGGTCCCTCCTCCCTGCAGAGGGATAGAGCCGGTGGCCATCTGTAGTGCTTTCAGGGTTATTTGTCTAAGACCATTCTTCTGGGTTCCCCCAACCTAGAACCGTTGTGTGCTCTCAGGCTGACCTTTCCTGGTACCCGGGGCTTCCGCTGGCCCAGCAGAAGGAGAAGAACGTGTGTGTCTGGGCCTCCCTGCCTGCGCTTCTGGCTCTGGCTGGGAACTCTGCTTTCTCTCAGTGCTTGTGTGCTGTGACACATATTCTCCAATGATTAGATTAGCCCTGGCAAAGCCAATATGAAAAACCCACACAGATTACCACTGTCACCCGCAGTAATTACATTTATTCATTTCCATTTAGCCAAGTTTTTACAAGCCAAGCAAGGGGCCAAATAAGCAATAAACACAGAGGCAAGAAATTAAAATGCTGATCTGTTTGCTGTGAAAACAATCAAACCATCATCTTTCTTTAGGCACCTCATTCATCATCCAGGAGGGCCACACTGGAGAAATGGGGGCTGGGAGCCTAATGTTATTACATGGAAATTCACTAACATGAAATTACTGCTCCTGATGTGATTTTACTAATAAATTAGTTCATTTCTACTTTTTCGCTAGAGACTTTAGGGACCGTGGAGAATTGTACATGCTTCTCCTAATCTCACTCGCTTTATTTCAGGCTGGCTAGCTGTTACATTTCTATTTGTTTTCGCTCCCTCCCGTCTGAGGCTTTCGTTTCCTTGCTATGCCTTATTGGATAAACATGCCACACAATTTGTTGTCTTCACATGTAGTTTGAAAATAAGCAGCTTAAGGACAAATTCCCTTTCGCAGGCGATGAGAGCGGCATAGGGAAGCATTAGGAATATAATGGTTCTCACAGCTACTTGGCAGCTTTTATTAATTCGTTGCTGGGTGTGGTGGCTTTGCTCATTTCTGTATAAATTTTCAATAGGAAAACAGAATTAAGCCAAACTTCGATGTCAAGTAGCTACTGAAGCAAGGAAATCAATCCGAACCCAGCTTCCTCCAGTCGCTGCCCCTGCGCTGCGCCTTGGCAGCCCTGGCGAGGGCACAGTGGAGGCGCAGCTGATGGCTCAGAGAAGAGGGATGAAGCTCCGGCCCGGAGGCCGGCTCCCTGGGCCTCGCACGCGCCTCTCTTGCTTACTGCTAATGGCCCATGCCTGCACATAGAAGAGCTGCTTTATTCTTTCAAGCTTTCGTTTCCTCTGCTGGTTATCTACACCCCAACCTCACGATACTTTTTGCAAGATGACAGATGGTTTCTAAGAACATGACTTTGATGCCACCAATGGAGGAGTAGAGATGCGCAAAAGCCATTGGGAGAGAGAAGAGAGAGGCGCGTTCTGGGTGGAGGCCGAGCTCAGCCCAGTGCTCTCTGCATGCCCCTTCTTGGGGTTCCTCTGGATGTGTCCCCAAGGCAAGGCCTTAGGGAAACGCGAATGTGCAAAATAGAATGTCCATGCTTTTGATAGTGAAAATAAATTTAAGTAGTTTCTTTGCCACTGTGGCACAGTGAAAATCAAAAGCAGAGTAATGGTAGGCCTTGTGCGTTTCCCACCACACCCTCCACATGCACGAGCCTCGTGCCAAGTTCCCGCATTCCTGTATTTAATAAGGGAATTAATGAACATGAACAGGAAAAACTCACATTTGTATGCCTTGATAGGAATTTAAATTTACACCCCGCAAAGTTGGAGAGCAAGGGCTCTGCTGCTTCGAATGGTTCTTATTATCAGAAAAATACGAGAAAAAGTGCCTGTTTGTCTAGATTTGACCATAGGCTATCAAGCTACATATTGCCAAAAGATAAAAGCAGATAAGCCTTGCATTTTACAATTCACGATAAATTTACATTTCTTTGCATCATGAAGGCATCATGATGTCATATTCGTAGAAAATGTTCCTTCATAATTCTTACACAGTTTGTCATTATGTTTCATTTAGTGGATTATTTCTTCAATAGCAGCCTTCCCCACTAGACCAGGTCCCCCAGCAGCTGGCTCTGCTGAAGTTTGGCGATATCCTCCAGAGGCCTGGTCCTGAGTGTGGAGACGCTCTGAGAGAGGGCCTGGGGGAGCGCTTGGGGCCTGGGCTTCTCCCCTCAGAGGGCCTCTGGGGCTCTGGCGTCTTCTGCCTTCTTGCCCAGGTCTGTGCAGTGCCGGCTTTGTTACTCAGCGGGCCCTGCAAGGGAGCCCTGCCTCAGCACGGGCCTGAAGGCAGCAGGGCCCGCCGGCCGTGCACAGGCCCCGAAACCACGAGCTGAAATACATCTGTCCTCTTTCTAAGTTGGTTATCTCAGGCAGGCGTTGCAGTATCTCAAAACTGACATAAACTCTGGCTTTTTCAGCGTTGCATCCTCATGGAGTGTTCATAAAATACATAGTAATTTTGAATACACAAATGCATGTCTGAGTCACACAGTCCAGTAGAAACAGAGATAGTGGAGAAGTTGCTTGGAATCAGTAGCATTCCAACACACGCCACTTAGTGAATACGGTGTAGAATTTTGAAGCATCCATCTTAGGTACTTTTGTAAGTACTAAGGACGCATCAGTGAATGAGGCGGGCAAAAATACTGACCTTTATGAGCTCACATTTGTAGGATGGTAGGTAAAACAAAGACTGTTTCGAATCATGAGTGATACATGCTATACGTTTTATACACATTCCTATATCCGCTACTGATCTGGTCCTTGGCACGCGTAAATCTGCATTGTGTTTATTTCACTTTTGCGAGTATGCTACTAGATATTAGAAATTGTGTATATGCATTGCTTGTGTGCTGTGTGATACATGCGTTCTTATGTATGATACACTTGCTGATGTATGAGACCTGACATACATGCAGTGTGTGCCTCTGTGTCTTTGCATGTGTGTATAGTTTTTTATAGTGAAGAAAGGCTCTTGGAGTGGGGAGATAGTTCGGCTGTCTATGTGCCTGCCTGGCAAGTGCAGGGATCTGAGTTCGAACCCTGGTACCATGTGCTGTGCCAGCCCTGAATTGGAGTGTGGTGGCACACACTTGTAATCCCAGGACTGGGGAGGCTGAGACCAGAGAGTCACTGAGTTTGAACTGCGTAGTAAGACCCTGTGTCAAGTAAATTAAAAATTTAAAAATAAAGGCTCTTA
>NW_004524598.1:21025048-21027356 GCF_000260255.1 Octodon degus | reverse complement strand
TGTGTACCCCAGGCTGGCCTCAAGTTTGAGTTCTTCCTGCCTCAGCCTCTTGAGAGCTGGGATTACTAGAGTATGCCACCCTGGCTGGCAAGTTTTTTCCTCTTTATCTAGCTGGCAGTGTGTGCTTTAGTGAACAATTTTTCACTTGAGAGGTGGGAACCCCCCAGGACTGCCCGAGCCTCTGCCTGGGCTGTGTGCTGGCTGCTACTGGCGAACTCCATGCCACCCTCAGCACTGGACAACTGCCTCCTTTCAGTCTCCTGTCAGCGCAGCCTTTGTACATGAGCCTCTTCATCAAGTCAGCTGTGACGTGAGCACCGAATCACCTCCCACAGCTCTAGAGCCACAGCTTGGGAAGTAATCCTGTTCTGCTTAAGAGTATCCCCCATTGCCATTTAAACATTTAAGTCAAATTTTTGTCCACACTTCATGTTTGTGCCTCTGATCAGAATCAGATTTTTTTCAGCAAAAATAGTTTTGTGTGCTCTGTGTGCCCATGACAGTGCCGTGCCTGTGATAAGCACTCAAAAACCTTTATTAAAGACAACATCAAAAAAAAAAAAAAAAAAAAAAGAAGGACTTCTTGACATTTGGGTCTTCCGGAACATTTCCTGTAAAAACTGTCAAATAATGTGATATTATTCTAACAAATCAAGAATCTCTTAGCTTTGTTTTTCCTTTTTTCTACTTTAGAATAAGAAATGAAAGGCGGAGCATTACCACCGCATTTCCTGAGTTCTATAAAGTTCCTAAGATGGACAGAATAGAAGAAAAATACCAACAAAGTCACCTTGATTTTAAGCCCCTTCTGATCAACAGTGGTTTTTTAAAAAAGTTCTTTTGATTAATTTCTTATTATTAAACTTTTACATGTCAAAACCACTATGCCAATATAAAAGATCAAGATAGATTTAGAAAGCATTGCTTTGTATTTTATGAAAATTTTTGTATTGCTTTTTATTTTAATGAAATGTTCATAAAATTTGAGATCTTCACCATTTTTAAGTTGGCAGTTCATGGCCTCAAGTACATTTACTCTGTGTGCATTCATCACCTTTGTGCATCTTTTTTCATCATCCCAAACTCTATACTTAGGAAACGGTAACATCCCATCACTCTAGCAGGAAAATAATCACTTTATGTCATTGAAATACCAGTAATATTTGTGATGGTTTTAATCATTTATGACACAATTCACACAGTATATTGATAAAATATTATTTAATTAAAAATTACACCCTTCCTCACTGAGAAATTTACAAGTTAATCATAAAAGTGGCTCTTGTGGGGTTAGAGTCAGCTCACACAGGAGAAGTATTAGCTGTTTGCTCTGCTTAGCGCGCTCTTCCATCACTGTCCTCAGCCCTGAGTGCCCAAGCTCATGCAGTGGGCTTCGCACCTCTTCCTCAGTGTTTTACAGCTATTCAGGACCGAAGCCGTGGAGAGCATGGTGTACCTGCACGTGGTGATTAATTTTAGCGGAGTATGTTTCAGTTTCCATCAATGAGATCAGATGAAAGATACGCAGGGTGGGAGCTCTGTGCTCGCGCTGCCCCTAGATTCCCTCCTTCAGCAATGAGTGCAGCACGATTCCCCTTTCCTTCTGAAGTGCTCTTCTAAGAATGAGTTATTTCATTTACCCGTTCTCTCTCCTGATCCATGGCTTTCTCAGTTAATCATGGATATCATTAAATGGATTTAGAAACCTTCCACACATATAGTAAGTAAAGGTACGGGGTAGTGTTGGTTTAATAATGTAGTGTTATCTTGCTCAACACTGTAATTTTCGTGTTCTTATTGATTGTAATTTATAACATCATTAGCTTTCTAAACTGCCATTAACTAATGATGGACTCCGCGGGCTAACAGCTCTTTGAAATCAGTTACTGACAAGTTGGCCCCAGAAGCATTTATCAAAAGGGTAATGGATCCCTATTGGAGTGACAATAAATTAGGTTATGCTCTTATTGAATTAAACAATAGATGAAGGAAAATTAGCTATCAATAAACATCTATAAAGCCGCCCCTATTATTCCCAGTCAATTATATCAATTAGAGATCAAACAGGGAACCCCTGCAGAAAGTTAACAGGGCTAGCCGGAGCCCAAAGAGGCCAAATTGTGTTACCGAATGCACCACCAGGGGCAGCTGCACAAGAGGTAATCGGTGCACCATTGACAAAGGGGCTGCTTTATGAGAACAGGGGCTACCGCCTCGGGGCTTACTCGGGGCTCCAGGACAAAGCCTCACTAACAAAGGCAAAAGAGGAGCAGAGCAGTGGGAGAGGAGAACTGAGACAGAAGAGCCG
>NW_004524598.1:20998955-21024613 GCF_000260255.1 Octodon degus | reverse complement strand
TTCCTTACAGCAGACTGTCAAGGCCTGACTTTTGCATATGGATACGAGGAAACTGCAAAGCACACCATACTGTCTTGGTCCTCTGAGGCTGAGAGCGCAAAGTTTCTCCGCCACAGGTGCCTCTCTGCTCCGTGCACATGCTTTACAAGGGAGATATACCTTTTACTCTTTCTCTCTGGTGTTTTGGGCATCTATCATGCAGTTCAGACACATTCGACCTCAGCATTCTCCATGACAAATAGCTCACCAGGAGCCCTTGCTGATTTTTTTTCTCTGTACATCTCTTGCCCTTGCCAGAGCCCAACTTGATCCCCTGCAAAGTGCTTGCAGTCGCTTAGTCCCATTTCCTGCCCTTACAAAGCCACAGTGGCTCTGGTGCCTGGTACCCAGGCCCTTAACTGAGCACCAACAGGAGAAGACAGAGGCCTCTGCAGTGCCTTAGGTTGACAGGCAGCGACATGGATCCAGAGGCACCACTCTGCCTGGAATTCCCACCAGGGCACTGACTTTGTCTCCTCGGCAGTGGAGTAGCAACAATCCATCCGCCTTGCATCCCAGTGACATAGTGTAGGTGACTACGCACACCTATGGTGCAACTGCCCTCCCCTGTGTTCCCAGAGCTGAGCTTTCAGTGTCCTCATCTGTGAAGTAGACAGATGACCCCTCGCATCTTCTTGCAGGACTCTGGTGAAACATGGAAGGGATAATTAATTTGAAAACTACTTTGTAACTCTGGAGCACTAGACAACCCCTAGCCACTATAGCAATCATACAACCAGGACAGCTATCCACCTTTCATTCCAATGAGAAGCAAGTTGATTTCCATATGATTACATTCAGAAAGAATCCAATTTCTAGGCAGTTGAGTCGAAGTCCTCCTAGCTGTTCCCACACTCCCTAGCAGCACTGAGCCATGCCACCACTTAGTCCCCTCTCTGCGACCTTCCATGGTCTTTTGCCGGCACCCATGTACACAGTTACTTTGGCCTGCTGTTGACCCCTGAGGCTGAAGTCTGTTTCTGCCCCACTATACTGACAAAACCCTAGGCTTTCTTTAAGGCTCCCATTGTTTTCCAGCAATAATTTCAGGGCTTCCTGTTCCTAAATCTGCATGGTTGGTTAAATGTGTAATTCCCAGGGTCCTAATCTTGGCCAGGAGAGATCATGAATTCTTCCAGCAGAGAACTTGGAAGAACTTAGCCTTCATTTGTAAATTTGTTTTATGTGGCCAAGGACGTTTTCCATGAATTTTGTCCTGCTTTAGCTACCAAACAAATGTGACATTTAACAGCATCTGAGTGACCTATTCTGGCCCTTTCCTGTGTAGTGTAAGGCTATCAAGACCACTTGTGCTTTCTTAGGAACAATTCTTTATGCCCCTACCTACCAAGATAAACTTCTGTCCTAATGTAGCATTCTTGATGTTCGGCTCTCCTCAAACTCTAGTAGTGAAAAGAGGTTTGGAACAAATAGCAGGCCAAGGCAATACTGCAAGATTTCCAAAGCAAAACGAACCTCATTTAATTTTGATAGCTTAGAAAAGATGCAAGCTATATTTTGAAATATCTAAAAAGAAATGACCCAATGTGTAATCGTTCTTTGTAGCTGAGTAGGAACTTAAGGACTCGGTTTGGCTGGGATTAGTGAATCGAGAAAGCTAGAGCTCAGGGTTGGCTGTGGCACGGACCCCTTGGCAAGCACTCAGCCAGCGCAGTCCTTGCTATGCAGAGTGGTTATGAGTGAGTGTTTCCCTCATGGGCTCAGTGTCCCCATGTGCAGGAGAAGGAAGCACACGTACATGCTGCACATACATGCTGACAGGTCATGCTTGCATCATAGGATTGCTGCAACGGTGGAATGAGGCAAGCAGGTGGAACCCAGACATGGGACTGGGATTGTGGCGAAGTCTCTGCAAGTGCCGGCAACAGATTTTAAAAGTCATTTGTAGGAAATTAACATCTGCCAAAGTTCTTTGGTGTGTTTCCCACTTCACTTACGTTTTTCTTATGTGAACTCTTGGATCTTTTGCTTCATTCAGGGTCTACAGGGTTTCACTACACAGATTGGACTCATAATGATCCTCTTGTTTTCAGCCTCCCAAGTCCTGGGATTATAGGCACATGCCACCATGCTCAGTCTCAGTCACTCTCAGTGTGCCCTGGGGATCAAACCCTGGTCCATGCGTCTGCCTACGCAGTCACTTTAATCCACTGAGCTATCTGGCAGGCCCTCTTGCTCCCTTCTTTACACAGTGGACATGGTAGAACTTTCTTGAAGAATGAAATGTTTTGGTAATTGTAGAAACAGCTGGAAAAACACCATTTTTGGGCTGGTGAGATGGCTCCGTGGTCTAAAGCACCTACTTAGAACAAGCTTAGCAAAGCACAGGGACCGCAGTTCAATCCCCCAGCACCACATGCCAGGCAGCCCCACCCCCTGGTGGGCTGAGCTGGACACACACACACACACACACACACACACACACACACACAAATAAATAAAAAAAAATTTAAAAAAACCCCACCATTTTTATTCTGAGGAGGTGCTAATGTTGCAATGACGTGCGTGTCCCTATATCGCCCTGCAAAGGGTGGGAAGCGGTGCGGAATCATATTGACATGAGTCCAAGAATGTCTTGTATATTTGTTGGAATTGACCCCGCATACACAGGACTGTTTCGTATGCGAGGGCGTGGCAGGCCCTAAGGAGGGCAGGATGTGTGCGGGAAGGAGTCGGAGAAGGCCAGGGCCACCAAGTCACTCTGGATTGGAAAAGCAAACCACGAATGCAGGTAGACAATGACGGCACGTCATCAACACAGACAGGGTCACCAATCAGTGATGGAATTTAGTTACTTGCTTTCATTTATTTATTTCTTCGGGAATGAAACTTAAGTGGGGCCAGGTAAAATGATTGTAAAGCATGCAGCCTTTCAGACTGCGCAAGCAGATCGGCTCCGGGACATTTGCCAAGGCCGCTTCCACTTGGGCACCACGACCTCCTCCATTCTCTAGCCCCGAGGGGCACACGCAGATGCCCACCCATTGCAGCATGGTCTCCTCATCCGCATGCCTCTGACATTTGGACAGGGAGAGAGAAGTGAAGAGTTTACTGAATTTTTGCTGGCTCTGCGTTCAGACATCCTTCATGGCTTTCTGCATGTGGGCCTTAAGCAAGTGACATTTGGCCCTGGGACACATGGTCAGATGGGACATAGAAACAGAAACCAAAATCTAGTTAACACAAATGCTTCTGAAAGCACAAATATGTATTTAAAACAGTTGCGGATTCACATTACAAAAGCGTGTTAATGTCAGCAGTAGACAAAACGATACACAATAAAAGGCAGATTTCAATTCAACAAAATGTGTAAAATTAGCGAGTTAAATTAGCTACAGTAGTTAAAGTTTATAAATTAGCATCACTGAGGCCACACAAAATTTCTGAAGGAAACATTAGCAGCTGAACACGCATTCATCACGCCGAAGTACGCTCTGCCACGTTGCTTTTGAAATCTTCCAGGCGGCCCGCAATGAACTGGTGGCAGTTTCATTAAAGGCTTGATTGTATAATTGGGTCTGTGATTTCAATTTGTTCAACTGGCCACTTTAAATATAGTTAATTTCTCCCTGCACTTCAACTCCCTGCATGGCATTCCTACATTAGCACATCGAATAACTGTGAGTAATTTTTACTTTAGATACCCACGACTCTTCCCCAAATTAATTTAAAACATATTTATGGAGCACCTAATAAATGCCAGAAAGTATTCCAGGTCCTGAAGACACAGCAGTGAGTAAAGCAATGATTCTTGAATTTAAAGATTTTATTCTACTCGGTGGACATCAGCGATCTGCAGCAGGGAGAGTAAAACACAGGCAAGAGCGAGCGTTCAAGGTGCTGAGAGGCGAAGATAAACTGCTCTGGGAGACGGGAAGCTCTGGGCAGAGTACTGAACTAGGAAGAGCTGCCAACGGTGCCACTTAGATCCGCAGCCTAGGACATGGGCCGGAGAGCAGGGATTCTGGGGTGGGAGTGTTTCTCAAATACTGAGAAATTGCTGGGAACTGTGGTTTTTTCCCTATTTGTGATAATTTCTCTTTGTGTCTCTGTCAGGCAAACCAACCTTTGGGTAGGAAGAAGAGGAGATGTGGTGTGGAGTGAATACCTGGGAGGACCAAGGAGCTGGAGTAACAGGGGAAAAGATATAGACCCGGGAGGACCGTGGCTTCTCAGGTGAGGACTCCAGCTTCTATTCTACCTGAGACGTGATTTGTTAGAGGGTTGGACAAAGGAGAGACATTTATATTGAGAATGTCTTTTAAACCTTTGAACTAGAGACTGGGGCTTACTCAGAGTCAGATGAGGGAATTAATGGTTTTCATTTATGACCTTAAGGACAAATTGGGGTGCCACATGTGGTGTGGGGCATAGTGGGGCAAGGATCATGCTGACCTCTGTGATGGGCTTCCTGAACGTGTCTCCACTTGCAAGCCACATGATTCCACCATAGTAGACTCAGCCAAGTGGAAAGCAGTTCCTTTAAACCTCCATTCACATTCCACTAAATCCAAATGTTGAATTGAAATAAACTTTTATAAAAGAACACAGAAGCGAAAATGACTCCCCAAGGCTGCAAGTCCTAAAACAAAGTCTTTTTGCAAATCCCTTGATTTTAGGGCCCACACGTGCTCTCTGCTATCACTAGCTCCTTTACAAATGGAACAGATTACAAGTGCGTGACAGCGTTTTAACTACCCAGCTTGCTCTACACCCACGAGGCACATAACCATAAAAGAGTGAAATACATATTTGTTAATATTCACCTGCTATAAATTGTTGCTATCTTAGACAAGTAGCTGCATATGCGTTGGAGGAAAACTGCACACAGAAAGCTTGAAAGTGAATTTTTCCCTCAAGTCCTGGAATGCATAGATTGTGGTGCTGATTAACTGAACCCGGTTCAAAAGCCAAGAGGAACCGGGTGACATAGGGATTGGTCTGCGATGCTTTGGCTCTCTTATGACAACTCAGAATACATTTATTGAGGGAAAGAAAGCTCCTGTCCAAGAGAGGGACAGGAGGGAGGCCCGAGTGGGTTGTCTCCCTAGTCTCAAATTTTTGAAGAGGGTAGTTTTGTAAATTCTTTCTACCCCATGAGTTGGAAACTTAAAGCCGTTTGTCCTGAAGAAACAGAGTGATTGATAGTATTTGCATTCTTGGGTGAACTCCCAAAGCCTCCTTAACCCAGAGCACAGGTGAGTTATAGCAAGGTGTGACACCTCTGAAAGGCAGGCCAGCAAGGGGGCAGGGGGCGGAGAAGAAGGGGAGGGAGGAGTTCCTTTTCTTTCTCCTGCAGGGTTATTGAGACGATCCAACATTTAAAAATTGATGGCTGTACTGGAACCTTCTGCATCGCGTCTGGTGGGCCTCTCTCTCCATCTAAGCAGTCATTGCTTTGCGAGTCCCCAAGGGTCTCAGGCCCAGCATCACTCAGTGCTTCTGGCTGTCTCTCAGCAAC
This sequence comes from Octodon degus, assembly GCF_000260255.1. Taxonomy (NCBI): domain Eukaryota; kingdom Metazoa; phylum Chordata; class Mammalia; order Rodentia; family Octodontidae; genus Octodon; species Octodon degus. The sequence goes on along the minus strand of NW_004524598.1, from coordinate 21,019,092 downwards.
GCGCTCTCTGATGCAAAATGATCTCCTATCTCTTGCCCCAACACTCCAAACTAGTGGACACTGGGAGAAAAGTAGATCATATTACGTCATTCTGATGAGTGACAGACTTATTAACACATATGGATGAATACTAAAAAAGTGTGAGATCTCAGAATTGTTAGAACTTTCTTTGGTGTGCTGATAAGAAATGAAATAAACAAGCGGAGAAACATTAGCAGAGAAGAATCCCACTAGGAGGGTTTCCCCCACTAGGAGGGTTTCCCCCACGAAGGAGTGCCCTGAATGAATCCTCTTTTTCTCAGCAATTTCTTCTCATTCTGAGCCTGAGTTGAAGGACTAATTTTCAACTGAGCTGGCCTTGTACATAGTTCTAGACCTGGGCTTTGGTGGACCTACGAGTGACGGGAAGAGGAACGGTGGGAAGACTGTGATGTTGCAGTTCCTATTTTTCAGTGTCAACTCCATACGACAAGCCACCGCCAAATCTGGGCATTTACATTCACTTTACTTTCTTGTTACATTTCTTTTTTCAATCCAGGGGATATCAGAATTTTGAGGAAAAGAAGTTGTTTTAAAGGCAACTTATTGTTATCCTCATAAAAGAAAGCATTGTGATAACTTATTGGGAGAAGATGAAGCCTTTCTCAGGTCTTTTATTGTGTCTTTGCGACCGCAAGCTAGGGATTGTGTGACACACTGCTTTTTAAGCAGAATATTACCTTTCATTTTAGAAATGAATAGTGAGCCTCAGAAATTTTAGCTTCATGGAAATAAATAAGAACCTTGCCTAAAATAAAAACTAGAATAGTTAACTGCTTAAAAAAAATCTAGCTGAACCACCACCATAAAATAAGACTAGATTTCCAGAAGACATTCAATTTATATAGCTCTACGCAGTGGCATAGTTTGAATTCCACAGCCTCAGAGAACATTTTTTTGTGCAGGATCTTGGCAGTCGTTTCTCCTTCTCTTCTTTTCAGTGTACCTCATTCTTGGTCTTGTCCCTGTTGGAGACACATAAAATGCTTCCATCGTAAATCTAAAGGCATCCTTGGGTCACAGGCCCTCAGGGATTACCAAGAACAGCCACGCTGCAGGAATGCCTATGGCAGCAGAGTGAGTGGATTTGCAGATGAACACTTCGGGTTTTTATTGATGGCTCCTCCTCTGAAATCTCCTATGTGCTTTTGCTAGCAATCACATTAGTTAGTGTTCACATCTCAAAGCTGGGAAGTAATCATTTCTTTCCTAAGAGTACAGTAGGGGTAATGTTTTCTTTTTTACTTTTTTTTTTTTTTGGCATTCATTGTTTCTCTTACATTTTTTCATCACTTAATTCATGAACCTATCATTTTCTCCTCTCTGTGTCTCAGCTATATATTGCCCTGGAAAATCAATAAATCCTTTGCACATAATAATAGTTACCTCCTCTACCTCACAGGGGTGCTGTGATGCGTAATTAATTAATGTGTGTAAAGAGCTCAGGGATTGTGCCAGGCAGGGCGCCGCATAGGTGGGAAGAATCATTATTGATAAGTGTTATTACCCAAATGCCTCTAGATGTCAGCAAAACATCTTTAAAAAATACAATTGGTCAGGCTGTTTTGCAAAGCCTAGTTTCTTCTTTCTCCCATTTTGACACAGGGCAGACACCTAAAGACCAGCATCACAGTGATGCCACAGAAGCCTTCTCCTGTGGCCCAGGTAGATCCTCTTAATTGTAGGGTCTGAGCTTTGAGCAAGAGGTTGAGAGTGAGGTTCCTGGAAGCCTGAATGGGTAGCAAGCCAGAGCAGTTTTCTCAACAATCCATAAGCAAAAATCAGTCTTTTCTCCAAAAATATTATTTTATTTTTTCGTCTGAGAGGCAGCTGGTATTGGTAGTGAATAGATGGGAGGAAGATAAACAATAGATGGATAGATATGGATGCACATATATGCATACATATGCACATATATATTTATAAACATATAAGTGAAAATCATGTCTGTCCACATTTGAAATGTGTATGCATAATTTCTGACAGATAAGCTGATGTGAGCAATTCTAAACGTGCTAACCCCAAAGGTGGCCACTGGTTTCTGTCACTGATGGTAAGATGAAAAAGAAATGATGGTGATTGCCTGCTTCAACAAAGCAGTCAGCTCAGGTTGCTGCGGTTCGATCCCCGGAACTCAAGCCAGCCAAACCTGCCCTGAAGGTATTCGGAGCCAGCCAAAAAAAAAAGAAATGATGGTGATCTTCCACAAAGTACAAATGACAACATCCCAGATGTATTTTCAATAGTGATCACAGAAATCTAAGAGAGCTCTCTCTGATGCTTGTCTCAGAAACAGATGCCCTCTGTCTCAGCATCTTCTTATACATCACTCAGTCGGGAGACATTGAAATGTAAGCTGTGGAGACAGGAGAAGAGAACCAGAGCTTGGGACGCACAGGAAGAGGCTTCGCAGGTATAAGGATGCTAGCTGGAGAAGTGGAAGAGACGGAAATAACTCAACTGGGAAAATTGAGCTTTCTCAAAACTTCCCAAGAAGGTAAAGGTTTTATTTCAAAAGTTTGCACGATGAAACATAGTCCCTCCAAGCCTTATTTAAGTCAAATCTACTGAGGTGCAGGTTATTTTCTTTTTTTATTGTTCAATATTGCAAAGGCACCGCTTCTTCAGCAGTGTCACAAAGAGGAGGCTGAACTTCGGTTCATTCTGTAGGAGATGCCAGTGATTGGAGGAGTGCGTCCTCTATGGTTCAGCTTCCTAGGATGAAGGAGGCACAGCCCGGGTCCCACGTTGAGCACTGGTGGGGACAGTACTTCTCTGGCAAGAATGGCGCAACCCTTGCTGACGCTGCAGCAGGCCAGACCTCGGGGCTGCTGCTCACAAGGGTGTGGTCCTCAGCCCTGGCTTGGCATTGGCCATAGATGAAGTCATTTTCCTTGCTTGATTGTAAGGTCTTGTGACTGACCAATCTGAGCCCCAAAAGTGATCAAAGAGAGGAAAGGGGGACAGAAAAATTAGGAGTAAATACAAGCACTTCCTATAGAAAATTAAAACACACAGAGGACCTTGAATACCATAGAACACTGCTGTAATTTTGGAGCTACGACCTAAACTTCATAGGTGCACTCTAGAAAGATTCAGATGTGGAAGTTTCTTCCAGGAGCACACCCGGTTACAGAGGCTTGACCGCACATCTGCCCCTGCCCCTTCTACTTTCCCTTTCTGTCTGTCCCCTCCTGGGCCCCTCCCCCACTCTTCTACGTAACAGGACTCCTTCCCTGAGTAGATATTAAGCTGTTCTCTGTTCCCCAGTTCTCCTTGCACAGCTGTCATAAGACTTAATTAAACACTGTTTATGAAGCATTGTTCTGTTCCAGTATCCCTAGATAAAATGCAAGGAACAATATAATTGTGATTATCATTAATTAGGATGATCTGACTGAGCTGAGGGATACCTCCTTTCAGTGTTGGAGGGTCTGCTCTGGCCTCTAGTTTGGCAGAGGGTGTGCTGCAGAGATGGTCAGTCTATAGCCTTGGTCTTAGAGAAGTCTTGAGAGAGTACGAAGGATGCCAGCAGAATGAAAAGTCTAAAGTTTCTTTGCTTATTTTTGAGAGGGATACAGGAAGATTTTTACAAACAATCTAGTAATATCCTTCATTCTGATATGGCCCTCTCCAAAATAATCAGGATTGTTTATATAAGGGCTGAGTTTGTAATCCCTTGAGAATGTACTAGCAACCATTAAAAACTAATGCAGGACACCAAAAACAAGTACTCTTCCCTCTCCAGTTTCTCTTCTGATCTTTAGACCAATAATGATGGAAGTGAGACTGGGAGAGAAGCCAGGCTTTGGGAAAACATTTGCAAAGGCACCTTGTGTGAGACCTGTAGACAAATTTGACAACCACCAATTATAAGTGAGTAAATGGTGCACAGACGGCAGCAGGCCTGGAGTCCTGGCTCCCTGCTGGGCACAGTCCTTGGCCACCAGCCTCTAGCATGGACTTCTTCATTCAATGGATTTAATTGATAAATGTCATTTTATTTGGAAAGAAGGGAACTATGTTGACTGTTATAAAATGTTGGTAGCTGGGGCTCAATAGACTAAACCTTAGATGATAGAATCAGTGGGGACAATTGTATAACTTTCCAAACTGAAAGACCAAAGCTGAGACAAAGAGAACCAAGGCTGAGCATGGGGAGGGTGAGCTTCGGAGCTCAGTAAAGTGGGAAAGAGGTTGGGGCATGTGTGAGAGCTTCGTGCATCTCGGACTTCACTCAGCAAGTATGTTGTTATGTTCTGTGCAGAGTTGGGGAAAGATACAGACACACAGGCTCTGAGGACAAATCTGTGTTTCATTCACCTGGGTACCAACCAGTCTGCAAGGTCACCTGTACAAAATAGGGTCCCAGGGCACATTTGTGGAATGAACAAATGGACAATTTGAGAGATGGCAGAAGATTTAGGATTGGTGAAAGATTTAGTGTTTAACCTGGAAAATATAAGACCTGGAAGTATACAACTGTCTCCAGGTGCCTGGAGTAGGGCTTCCATGTGGCGGGGAGGTCAGGCGGGTCCTAGTGGCACAGTGGCACATGGGGACAAGTGTGTTCAGGGACACAGCTGCACCACGCTGGTGGCCGCCTTCACATGAGAGAGGCTTGGGAGCCCTGGAGATAGGTAGTGTCCTGCCTGCACAGACACACAGGGCAGACTTGGGAACACGAGGGTCAAAACCAAATCAATCTCTGAAAGGATTCCGTGAGCTGCTTTCAAACCTTGAGCTACTTGAGCCCACTTTTCGAAATCATGCTATTTGTAAAGAAGTTCCAGGAAGCTGCCATTTTAATCAATGATAATGATGCTGGATTCAAGTGAAACTAGAAAATGACCATCTAGATATTTCTTTTAAAGAAGGAAGAAGGCAAATAGGTGCAGTTAAGACAGAATTTGCAAGTGGCTGCTACATACTATGGTCATGCATTTGATTGAGCTGTGGGGGATTGGCCATCTAGTACAAAAACAAGCCTGTGGTAATCTTTTTATTAAATTATGTATTTGGTACAGGGTCTACAGGGTGTTCAAGGTCTCACTACTAGATCGGACTCCTAGCGATCATCCTGTTTTCAGCCTCCCAAGCACTGGGATTACAAGTGCGCACCACCACGCCCAGTCTCAATTGCTGACTCAGTCTCAATCACCGACTCAGCGCACCCCAGGGGTGGGGCTGGCATGGCATGCCGGGGATCGAACCCCAGCTGCTGTGCTCTGCCTATGCAGGAACTTTAGTCTGCTGAACTATGTGGCTGGCCAGCTCATGGTAATATTAATAATTACAGAATTTAAATCATTTCTATTAGACATCAGGGTATAATTTATGTAGGTATAAAAAGAATGAGTTTAAGACAAGTTTATGTGAAGAGAATAGAAATGATTCAAATCTGTATAATATGTGCTGTTTAAAAATACTGAATCATTTCCTCCTCCCCCAATCTCAGAGAATAGACATTATGATTCCCATTTTCAAGATGGGAGAATTAAGGCCCCAAAAGGATAAGTCACACGTTCAAGTTCAGGGAACTAGAAAGCTGCATGAAGGGAAAGAAAAGTGGGGATGAGGAGATGGTAGCTTTAAGTTCAGGAATCTTGAGGGGCTGCTCCTCAGCATCCCTCTGCGCTGTCTCTTCACAGGCTCCCCTCGTAGCCCTCAGAGTGCCTGGCCTTGTCAAGGCTTTCCAATTTCTCTGCTCTGCACCTTCCGAACAAACACAGGACGCACGCCGGAGACCATGGCCAGTTTGACTGCCCATCTGGGAGAAGTGCAGATAATGAGAACCAGTATTTGCAGACCCACCAGGAACTGTAGGCCACGCCTCCTGTTTTATATTGTCCTTTGAAATAACCAAAGAAACAAACAGGAAGTGATGTTTTAAGATAAATAATTTTAGTCCAAAATCCAAGAATTCTCAACAAGTTATAATAGTATCATGCAAGATTTTGATGCTATAAAACATAATGAGCTCACAGTTGTATCCCTGAAAACCCAACTCAACTTATTTTTTAATAATTTTATTTGTCCACAAATAATGCTTTTTGTTATGTAAATAGTTGATTAAATTGTATAAAGTTGTTAAATGGGTAAACATAAATATTTCCTTTGTATATCATGCACATTCAATTTATATTCAGGTATATTTTATCATATAATTTTGAAATTTATTTTGTGCTAATAGAAAATATTTTACTTACAAAAATTCTTATGTTGCCCAAAACTAAAACTCTGTCATGATTTTTTTAAGACTCTATGTTTCTGGCACATGCTTATAATCCTAACTCTCTGGAAGAAAGCTGACACAGGAGGAGTGCAAGTTCCAGTTTAGCCAGGGCCCTTTAGAGATTTACAGACTCTGTTTTGCTTTTGCTTTTTTCTTTTATAAAATGGAGGTGATGGAGAGCTGTGACTCAGTATGCAGGCTCTGAGCTCAATCCCTAGGGTTACAAAAAATAAAAAGATAAATATTACATGCTTCTAAAAAAAACCAATATATGTACTTCTGTGAGAGGGATTCACAGTTTAAAATGCTACAAAATCCCATCACAGAGTGATTAAGAAGCAAAACTGAAGTCACGGGATGTTTAATAGCAAAGGCCTTCATCCTGCTGAGATTGCGTGTTATGACATCATTGTTTTCACTTTTACTGCTTTTGGGGTGAGTTAGGAACATTTATTGAGTTCATTGGGTTTATTCCACTGAAAAACAGCTAGGACTTTGGGTATTTTCTAAAAGATGGAGCTGAGCATAGCTCTTGAGTTTGTGGTTTTGGAGCGGGAATAAATTTTAAAATGCCTTCTTTGATCTGCGCTGCTTACCTAAATCCTTCTCATTGTCCAATTCCCAATCACAAAACCACACTCCGGCCACGCTCACCCTGTCAGCCTTCTGGGTGGCAGTCAGGCCCCAGTGTGGGTGCTTCCTCTCCTGGGGCCTCCCCGAGCTCTAGCAGTCAGTGTACTGCACTGCAGTCCCCTCCACGATGTCCTCCAGGTTATGGTTTTAAAGTCAGGTACTTGACCTCAGGGTCCTTTCTGTGTTCTCAGGCTCATTTTTATTCCTTATTTTTCTGTTGGGAATACACACCTGAGTGGTCAAAGTGATCTTGGGCTTAAATTGTTCTGTAGACTAGATAATATTCCTCAACCCCACATTGCTTTCTGTACCCTTAAAAACCAAAACAGTAATGGAGCTCTTTGTTTTTCTCTCTGTTCTGTGGACTAAAGGAAATAAAAGGCAGCTGAGATTTCTGAAAGAGGCAAGCTGGGAGGGCAGAAGACCCCAGCCCCAATAACCAGGACTCAAGTTCTGCCCTCCACACCCAGGGCAGGATGCTTACACCAGAACCGTGGACTCTCCTTGCTCTCCCCAGTGTCCACTCCTTTCCATTCCTCAGTCTCTTCATTCCTACTTTCATACTGAGGCCATCTGAGCTTAAAGAGTGATGGAAAGCTAGAAAGTACCTAATGACCCAAACTTTGCCTAGAGAATTTTAAAACATAACCCTGAGGATTGGACTATAGATTCTCACATTCTGGTAGGACCTGCATACCTCTTTTGCAATTTGGTTAAGAAATTATCTAAGATAATTAAAGGATAGCAGCGAAAGCTCAGACCATCCTGCATTCGGTTGTCTGCAAAAATAGCGACTCTAAGGCACGAGTCCAGCTCTGAGCCCTCTTGGGCTGTTATCAGCCCCTCTCGCTTTTCCTCTCTCCTTCTCCACAAAGGCCGAAGCAGTAATAATGGAGACACTCCCTGCCTGTTAATAGCATCTCTGTTGGTCTTTCTCCAGTAGGTGTAAGAACTGCAGGAACAGCACCTCTGTCACCAGCTGCAGATGGGAGTGGCTGCCTCAGGGGATTCTGAGCCTAAAAATTCACCACTGAGAAAAGGCAATAACAGAAGTCTGTTGCTGTCTAACCTGCTATATAAATGAAACAATCAAACAAGACAACAAAGGAAACTCCAGTAACCACCAGAGGCAAAAGCAGTTGCTGTAATATATCCTGGCTTCAGTGACTATTTTTAGTTTCCTCCCATCCCCCCTCTAAAAAAACCCCTCTAATTTAAATGAACTAGGGAAACATTAAATAATTCAACACAGCTAGAGAAAGAGAGGCAAGTAGCAGAGACAGGAAGGGCACACGCTTGCACACGCTTGAATGGGATTTGGAAAGCACCCTGACACCTTGGAATGTATGTGCAAATGTGCTTGCACTCAGCAAGTGTTGGAGATTGCTTAAGAACCCAAGGAGTGTTTATTTTTTTTTATCCATTTGTCAGAGGTGATGCTTATCAGAGTTTCACCCTCTGTTCTTCTTGGTCAAAATTCATATTCCAAAACCATTAAGAAAAATAACAGTATTTTCATGAATGAAATGAAGAGAAAATAGTAATCGATCCCTGTCATTACTATCAGCTAACCATGCTGTTCTCCCTCTGGGCCAGCATGTTAGATGCTGTACACATTGAGCCAGCAATTTGTGTAAGGAAAGTCAGCATCAGTGGTATTGTGTGACTCTTTGATACCCCACATACTCTTCATGGTACCCAACCTCACACCTGCGCATCACTGGGCAAGGCTGAAAACTAAACTGTTAGTGGGACTAAGCAAGATTTTGGATGCAAGAAAGATTTCATTGGGCTGGTGAGATAGCTCAGTGAACTAAGTGCCTGCTTAGGCAAGTGCAGGGACCAGGGTTTCATCTCCAGCCCCCAAAGCCATGCTGGCCCCACCCCCAGGGGTGCTGAGCCGGCCACAGAAACCTGGTATGGTGGTACAGACCTGTAATCACAGCACTGGGGAGGCTGGAAACAGGAGGATCATTATGAGTCCAAGCCGTGCAGTGAGACCCTATACCAAATGCATAAGAAATAGATTTCATTGCTTCAATGAACTAGCCATTGTCTTTCTTTCTTTTTTCTTTTTCGTATTTTAGAGAAAAGTCTACAGTGTGGGTGTTCAGGGTCTTACTGCTAGATCAGACTTGTAGTGATCCACCTGTTTACAGCTGGGATTGCGAGGTGCATGCCACGGTGCCCTTCTCAATTGCTGTTTTAGTGTGCTCCGGGGGCGGGGCCAGCATGGCATGCCTGAGGATCAAACCCCTGGCCCCTGCACCTGCTTGCACATGCTTTAAACCACTGAGCTATTTGACTGGCCCACCACTGTGTGTCTCTGCAGAATTATATTAGAGAACTCTGGCAATGATCCTGCCTGTTCATTCTATACCTGAGAATGACCAGGGCAATGCTTTTGATACAGGGAAGTAAAACTCCCAACCTGATCTAAATGAGTTCGTGTTCTCTAAAACCGAAGAATGAATTTTAGGAACAAACGGAGGTTGAGAGTAGAATATTTTATTGGGAAAGAAAGCTTCTGTCTCAGAGAGGACAGAAGGGGGACCCAAGCGGGTTGCCCAGGAAGCTGTCTCTTTCAGTTTATTTTTATAGAGCACAACCATGCGGGGCTAAGGTAGAGAGGAAGGGGTCTCGCTTAGGTGGATGTGGGGTGGGACGAAACTATGGTCAACCAATAGGATTGCAAGCACCATTGCTCAGGTAAAGTTGATTATGCCCAGGGCCAAAAGGGGAAGGGAGTCAGGGAGTGAGTGGGCATGAATACAGGACAGCGTTTCTTCCTGTTGGGGCTGGAATGCAGGACAGGGTCTCTTTCCCTTGGGGGTTGGGCTGGTGACTCACTTGGGTCTTTTTAAGTGATGGATACCTATTTAGAATATCCATCCCAGGTGCTATTCTTTTAGCATTTGTTTGGCCTTTAGGTCTTTTAGGTCTGGCTCACAGCAGGAGCATCCTTCCCTCCCACAGTTGCAGGGTAGCTTGCCTTTTGTGCTGTCTCCTTCAAGAGCCTGGCCCTCTCTGACTGCCTATTAATATTTCTATCTAATTTGGCTACCTATAACACTTTCTGCAGAATTTCCTCTCTTTATTTCGCATCTGTCACAAGATGCAGCCTCCAAATGACCAGCTATGTGCCCGGAAAGGCTGCTTGCTCCATAATGACCAGGTGGCGTTGTCTGATAGGAGGTTCCTCACATTGTAGAACTGTGCACTATCCAGCCACATCTTAACTACTTCCAGTGCCGGGTTCCCTTTCCTTAACCAGTCCCGTACATTCACTGATGACTTACTTACCGAGACTCCTTTAAGAGGCATTCCCCCTTAGGAGGAGACACACATGGGGCAGATCAGTGTCGAGTAGGGGCGCATGGTGGGCCACTGGGCTCGACATAGTGAGTAAGGGAGGTGTTGGGCAAAGGGAAAATCCTTAGAAGTGAGGAGATGGTTTTCCAGTAGAAGTGGGTCGAAGTTTAAATTATACTTGGTTACTAATTCTCCTAAAACTATCCATGATTTTCATTTTCCTACGCTTCAGGCCTGCCAATCTCAGGACACTTGGGAAGCAGCAGGACTCTACCTGACACTGTACTGGAGACTGTCTGTCGAGAGCCCCGACTTGAGCCTGATGTGACGGCAACAACACAGGGCAAGGGCTCCGAGCATGTGGAAGAAGCTACTGAGATTCTCAGAAGCATTTCAGGAGGAGGGCTGTGCTGACTGAGAGGGAGTAAGAGTAGAGCCGGGTGTCTGCGAAAATAACTATGCAGGTAGACATCAAGCACTTCATTTTTGCAAAGGACACCATGACGTGGGAACTTGTGAACATCGGTGAAAACAGATGTGGGGCTGGAACCCCTGATGGAGTGGGACATCACGGGGCTGCGGGCGCAGAGACAGGGCTGCACTGCACAGGGGGCTTGAGGCCTTCTGTGCAGCCAGTCAGGAAGCCATTCTGGTTGCAGCTCTTTTGGGTGAGTGAGATCTTATGTGAGGAGCGATGAGTGGCTACGCAGGAGGTAGGCAAGGAGAGACGCCATGAGCCCAGGTAAGGGGATCTCGGCCATCTCCTTGTGGTGCCTGAGGTGGTGATTATGATAACAGGGGGTTGCATGTTTAATGCAGTGGTAAGGACTGGTGGCCATCATTTCTAGGAAAGGCCTCCACGTGCAACAGTGGAGCTCCTCTAGCACCTAAGAGTGCTTGGCTTTACCACATGGCACAGGATAAATGTTTTGCTCTGATGCTCAGAAGCACTAACTCTCAGTGAGAAGAGTCTGCCTCTTTGTTTTTACCTCCTTTCTGTTTCTCACTAACCTGCAGCTTATATTGTCTTTGCATCCCTGTCATCGGCGCCTGCACCTGTGCCTCTGTCTCTGTCTCTGCTTGTCTCTTGTCTCTGTCTGTCTCTCTCTTTCTCCTCGCCCTCATGTGGCCCCCAAGTTTTCTCCTATTCACTTATCCCATATCTGTATGTTGTCCTTACCAATGACTATAAAGTTCTTGGATCCAAACCTATTTTCGCTTTGCAGGAATGCCACCCAGTCCGGATGCTTTGGAGGACAGCAGCCCACAGGAGTGCAGTTAACACAGCAGCAGAGGTGCGCTTGAGCACCGCGTGCAGCTGCGTGCTTCCACTCCACGGCTGTCCAACTATGCGGTCAGTTGGGGATTCGGAGGGTCCTGGAGAGGTGAGCGGTCGTGGGGGTGCCTGCACTGATTGCTGATCATGGTCATACCTCACTTGCTTTAGGAGGTGAGCCAGGTTAGAGGCCGGTGGGCTCCGGGGAATGTGACTCTGAGGGTCTACCCAGCGACGGAGCTCTTCCTCGAAGCTCTGCTTCCCAGCTGCTGGGGGCGGGGGCAGCTTTGCTGCACCCCAGAACCCCAGTGACTGAACTGACCAGCCATGGGCTTAAGCCTCTGAAGTCCAGAGACAAATAAACAATTTCTTCCTTTACTTGTTGGGTATGCCAAACATTCTGCCCCCCAACAGGCAGACTGATGACTGTGCAACCCTTCTGGCACCCCAACACGGTAGCAGGAAAGGACCAGTGCACTTGAAGAAACCGACTCAAACACCATCAGCAGGAAATAACAGAGCTGGACTTGACGCCTGCAACCTGCTCTGCGCTTTTGCGCTTACCATTCGCACTGCACCGCCTCCTTCAGGGACAGCCTGTGCCCAAAACAACCTCTTGGGGAATAAGACCTTAGACCTATCTTTAATTCTTTGTAGCTCATAACATCCTTTGACATACGCTACTTTGTTTCATCTCCTAGGAAGACTGGTTTTATTAGCAAAATGGGAAGACTGTATTGAGAATTTGCAGAGTTGAGGCTTGAGTTCGGTTCTTGCGCCCTAATTTGAAGGTTTTCCCGCTTCAGCCTCACCTGTTACACAAGGGGCTTCTCCTGGCAGGATCCAGCTGTCTGTGCATGCAGGCGCCGTGAGCGGCATGCGTGGAAGAAGGCGGAGCTGAAAGAAGAGGAAGACAGTGGTGGAAGGGGACAAAGCCAGATATGAGGACAGATTTCATAAGCGCTGGCCTTGGGTGTGAGAAAGACCTCTGAGTACAGAAAGATGGAGAGCGAGCAAGCGCGCACCCGAGAGAATATGAAGGGCAGCAGCGACCTCTCTGGAGAAGCACGCTTGCACTCGCAGTGTGCACTGGAACTCACCTGGCTAACACGCGGATTACGTTTAGCAGAGCTGGGCTGAGCACTGCGAATCTGCACCTCTACGAGACTGCCCTCCCCAAGCCTCTGAGCCTGGTCCACAGCCCACATTGTGAGCAGCGAAACTCCAGTCATTTCAGGAGAGATTCTTGTGCTGTCTTCACTGAACTTCGGAATATGTTCTGAACTTTCCACCAACGTGGCACTTTTGTTTTTGAATCATAATTACTAGCACGTGTTAATTATACCAAATAATAGGTTCACTGTGACATTTCTGTACGGATCGTCTTCTTTAGTTCACAGAGCCGGCAGCCTGCTGAAGCCGAGACACCCAAATCTGAAACTCTAATTATGGAAACAAACCTCTGCCCAGGAGATGTCCTCGGTGTGTGGCCACTGGCCTCAGATACTAAGGAACAGCTTACACCTGCCTGTGGGTTTTTAAGGCAAGGCCATTTCTCAACAATACGCTTTGTGCTTTGTAGATAGCTCAGAACACCATTGGCGCTGGGCGACCTCCCGCTGACCAGGTAGGCAGGGCTGGACGCCAGTCCATGGAGCCCCCACGCTCAGGGAGAGCCTGCGCTTGCACTCACAGGTCACCCAGGGCCGAGTGTCTACGGATCTGTCCCTGTTCCTCTCGTGCTCTCTGGAGTGGTGGAAATGCCGGTTAGTGGTCCGCAAACGTGTCAGGACGCGTCCACCTAGTGCCGCAGGTGCCACTTCTGGGGGTGAAGCCCCGCTGTAGGCACCACAAGAAGCCACATGATGAGGAGTGTTCGTGTGGTGTCGTCTGGAGTGGATGCTGTGGGGCATCCAGGGTCTCTGTTTCCTCCTTCGTCAGGCTTCTTCGTCAGGGGTGAGGGCAGGAATGGCGGCAGCGGCCTCCTTGGGGCTGTGTCCTGACGGCAGTAGATCACTTTGTATTACCAGAGTAAGTGCCAAAAAGGAAGGAAGGTAAATTCCAGCCATCTGCCAGGAAAGGTGTGCCCCTCAGGACCATGGTGCTCAGTGGAGTGAATCGGTGCACGGGCTCAGATACTGCGCTTAGGTGAGAAGCCTAAAGTGTAAACAATCTCAAGAGCAAAATAAAACACAAATGATAGGAATTGGGGGTAGACTTTCCAGAGATGAGAAGGAGAGATTGGAGGACGGAGGGGGAGACAGGAGGGAAGGAGGGGGAGGAGAAGCGAAAAGGATCCACACACAGGAGCTGTAGTGCCAACGTTCTATTGAGAATGTCCGTATTATATGCTGCGAATCTATACTGACAGATTAAGCAAGAAGAAGACAAAGCAGAACAAATTGGATGATGCCTTTATTTTTCTTGAATTCTAAAGTGTGCAGCTCCACACGGTTTTGCACAGAATCCCAGCAGCTATCCTGTGTGCCTTGTACCACACCCTGGGGTAGCACCTCACCTAAAGCCCTTCAGGTGCAGTACTGCGCCTTGGCTTGCGTGCTCGTTCTCAAAGCCTTGGCAGTAGGCAGGCTTACGGCGCAGAGCCATCGCCTAGGAGGACAGTCTAGTGCACACTAGGCGGTGCTCCCTCTTAAAAATTGTTGTCAACGTTGTTCTACTGCCTGGCTTCTCTCAGGACTACGCTAGGTTCTTTCAGGGTCTATGGCTTTAAAATAACTTTGTGATTAATGTGACTTACACAAGAAAGGTCTTGCATAGCTCTTTGAGGCAGCTCATTGCGGAAGCTGGTCATAGGTGGTCAGGCCTGGTTACACATTTCTTTTTTTTATATTTAAAATTGCATTTCTTTTCTTTTCAGTTTTCATTGTTCAGTAGTCTACGTTTGGGCCATGTAATGATTGTGTTCCTTGTCGGAAGTGGTACACGTAGGATTTCCTTTTCTTCTCCGTTTCTTACCTTCTCATCTCTTGACCCGCTTTCACCTGAATGAAGTCTTCTGACTTCCTGTTACCTGCCTTCTATTTTGCTCTTTACTTACATTTTGGGCTTCTCACCTAAAAGAAACCCTTCAGTGCTCAAGCTTGGGTGTCTGATTTAATGCACTCAGCAGTATGGTCTCAAGGTGCATCCATTTTTCTGCAAATGATTAGTTTACCCTTCTTAATGGAAGCAAAATATTCCATGGTTTGTAAATACATTTTCTTTATCCAATCATCTGTTGATAGACATGTAGACCACTTCCAAGATTTAGCTATCATGAATTACACTCCTGGATAAAGAAAATAACCAGACCAATCACTCCCATCTCTCTCACATGGGAATTTCTTACCTAGAAATGGGGCTGCTTGGTCCCAGATGAACACGTTCTGGGAGCGGATGTCTACATATTCAAAACTTGCACAGGCAAACCCTCCAGGTAGCACTGCCACATTTGTGGGATGCCAGTCTCTGGGAACATGGATCTTTCCACATAGCAGAAAGCAGAAATGCCTTGATGTGACGTCCTGTAGTCAGTGGTAGGCACCTCAATATGGCATCGAGAACCCCAGATATTTTTCACATTACTCTCAGTGACTAATGAAAGCAAGCTATTTGGAGCAACACTTTTGCATTTCTTTCTCGGAGATACTATAGAGGTCCTTGAGATCCTGGCTTCTGCAGTGCTTTGGCCCTCTGTCTCTTGGGTAGCCAGTCACCATTCCTTTCTGCTGTCCACAGGGATAGTCCGCCTGTGTACAACGTGAATTATTCCTTCTGCCCGTTTGGATCACACTCACTGATATGCAGTGCTGCACTCTGTCTCTGGTTTGTGCTGCATCAGAAAGCTGACTTGGTGAGTCCAGCCCTTCACAGGCCAGCAACAACAACCCAGCCAGGCGCAGTCCTCACTGAGTGCCCTTTACAGCCAATTGCCTGGGTCCAGACAGTCCCAAGGTCATCTGCAAATTGTTACTGGACCTCCACTATGGGCTGAGATGTGTGCTAGGAACTAGGGATTCTGAGATGAACCAAGCAACACAATTTACAAGGGTCGAATACAGAGAGGTGAGTGTGGGTGGTAGTATATGGTGGGTCTCAGACAATCAGAAAAAGCGTCTGTGATGGGGAGGCATTCAATCTGAAGCCTCGAGAAGGGGCAGAAATACTCAGGGTCTGTGTGCATAAATATAGTCATTTAAATTAATTAATGAATTAATTAATTAATTTGGTACACCACTTCACTATGCAGCTCAGACTCATAATGATCCTCCTTTTTCAGCCTCCTCAGATTACAGAAGTGCGCCACCATGCCTGGTTCCGGGGCCTGCACAGCATGTGGCACCTGGGTTCAAGCTCGGGTTCTTCTGCTTTACAGGCAGGTCTTCAGACTGCCACGTTGTCTCCCCAGCCAATATTGAGCCATTGATATCCTTCTGGGCTTCATAGGCTCCCTCTCCTCCTCTGCCCCTGGGCCCACATGCCATCTCCACCAGCATTGTTTCTGTTTTTTGTTCAAATCTCCACCTGAGGAGATGTCCCTGACTTCCCGTCCCTTGTCTCCCTGCCCCCAGCTGTGTATTTGGTAACTAGTCAAACCAGGTCTCCACCATAACCTTGTTACTAGCACTTATGATACAAAAAGACAATTATTTAGTTTCCTATCACCCCGGAGTACTGGGGACTTTCTTTGGGGGGGGGTGGGCAGGGGCAGAACTGGGGATTGAACTCAGGCCCTTGAACTTGCCAGGCAAGCACTTATTCTGTTGTGCTATCTCCCTGGCCCTGGGAACTTCTGAACATTAGGATGTATGTCTTTGTCTCTGTGCTCCCAGGATCTAGCCTAATATACATAGTTGCTCAATAAATGTGTTTGTACAAATATGCGTGTTACACCATTGGCTCCCCAGGGGGTCCTGGTCTGTGCTTTCAGTTCATATTCTGGGCAGGTCCTGGGTGGCTCTCAGTGCTTTCTCTAAGGGACTCAGCCTCAGGCCCTGGATGCCCAGGAGGAACAGGAGTTTGGGGCTCAGGGAGGCTCAAACTTGAAGAATTCATTTATATAAATTTTACAGTTTTAGTTCTGTTATTTTCTGTTTGACATAGGTTGGATCTTCCACCCAAACTAAAAAATCAGAGCAGCTGAAGAGGCCACAGTCAGCTAGAAGCCTGGATCTTGTTTACCAGGTAGTGGGCAACAGCTCAGAGAACATGCCAGAGTGCAGGGCGCTGGGCGCTGTGTGTGGCAGGCATGATGCTGGGCTTAGGCGGAGTTAGTGCAGTTTCCACAAACACACAGAGTCCCTAAGGATCCACACACATTGTTAATGCTACTCTTGTTTAACAAATAGACTCATCAGGCAGAAAGATGCAAACCACGCTGCACTCTAAGGAAGCAAAAATGATTGTGAGTTTGGTACAAATACTTCCACCAAGGGGCCGCAGAGGGTCCTAAGTGCCCTCCCTCCAAGGCAGCATCCTTGCGATGCCACCTGTCAAGTATTAATTAAACTAGCTTAAAAGATAGAATTCAGCTAAACTTTAACTATCACAATATTGAGAATTCCCAGTGGCTCGCTGCTGTGAAAGGAACCGTGGATCCCAGGAGAACATTAAAGTGTGTCAGGATAAAAGGGCGCCTTCCGTAATTGTCCTGGAAACAGCTTGTGGTTTTCAGCTTCCTCCATCATCTGTAGACTGGGCAGGTCAAGAAAGTCAGACCCTGCACTTAGCTGTCAGGAAAATGTAGCTTTCTCTTACAACCCTCTATTATTTACAAAGTAGGAAGTTAGGAAACTTCTTTCTGTGGAAGATGCTGTGATCAGGAGTCTGTTAAGTCAAAGTCTTTTCTCCAAGTTGCTGGATTTCGTTTTCTCCTTAGTCATCTTTTTCTAAAGTTTGACAAAACTGTGCCTCATACAACAGGCCCCTTCCCATTTTTATCCTCCCCTGACTCAAATGGTTTTGGGGTAAACCACTGGGGGGCTTCCAGGTTCCTGCATACACGGGCTGCTCTCTTTTTTCTCCATTGCCATCCACCCCTCCTGACACCATGGGTTAAATTCTTTAGGAGTGTACCCAAAATTCCAAATGCTGTAGGAGCACTAGTGTGAAGCCTTGGACAGTCATTTGCCAAGTGATAGAGAGGAGACTTCACTCATCACTAGGAAAGTCACCATCAGGGATATCGCTGGAAGTGAGGCATGGGACGTGAAAGTCTATTAAGCAATGAAATCATCAGACAAAGTGTCTAGGGAAAAGGTTTTTTTTTTTTTTTTTTTTTTTGTTTTGTTTTTTTGTGCAGTACCAAGGATTGAACTCAGGACCCTGCACTTGCCAGGCAAGTGCTTATTCTATTGAGCTATCTCCCCAGCCCCAGGGAAAAGTTCTTAAACTTCAGTTCTGCTCAACATTTATGAGTTTGGGCAGGTGCTGGGTCTTGGGTATATAAAGGCATATGAGACTCAGGGGTCTCCATGAGAAACTGAGGTCTGCTATGTGGACAAATATCACACGCCTGCCACACATTGCCTTTCAACATTCTGAAGTCTGTCGTAACGTTGGTATTCTTCATGACCTGGAGATTTCTCCAAGGCACAGGTAGTTGTTTGTCAAAGACAAACCAAAAGTCCATTGTGTGATCTTGAGCACAACATTATACTTCTTGGAAGCCTGTCAAATCCTGAGAACTATGATTTCAGGAATTAAAGACCACAAAATTACTGTGGTGCGCATGCTCATGAGACTGTATTACATTCAGTAAGCCTCAGTAGATGGAACTCTACTCCTCTCCAAATTCTTAAGATCTACTTATTTTCATAAATTTAACCACAAGTCACTCATCCCACTGCTTGGCATTGCTTTCTAACATAATTCTCTATCTACCTTTCAGGCAACTCCTCTCCTTTGAACCTGTGCTGGAAAGAGAATTCAGACATTCAGTTATCTCCTAGTGAATGCACTCGATGCAGGGAGTTAAGAGTGGCTACTCTGGTCCTTTCCTCTTGTAGGGACTCTCTGACGATCACAAGTTTTATGGCTCTGGGTTCAAGGTCCTTATGCTCTCAGGGCTTTTCCCTCACCGCTATTACAAACACTCTAGCTTCAAAACTGGAATGGACAGAATATTCTAGAATAGAGAAACCAGTCAGCTCCTTTTTCCCCAGCTGTGTGAACATAGACCAACCATTGTAATTTTTCACTTCCCATTTCCTTATTTGTAGTTTATATGAAGCAATGGTGAAAAATGACAATAATTTTACAGCATTCGTGTTAGGACCATATACAGTGGTTACTCAGCGCACAATCTTAATTTCTTTTGATTTTGGTAAACGGGACCACATTGGGGTTTGTAAGGGAGAGATGACCGTAGTTGCGTTTTCTCCACTGCAGTTTTCAAGCAGCATTTTGCCAAATGCTTCTGTTTGTGAACGGGTTACTTGCAACCGAAAGTGTTTGGGAACTGAGGTACAGGTACGTATGAAAACCCGATGGTGATGCCAAACCTAATGGAAATGAGTTAAATGTATACTGGATACCTAATAACGTTTGCAAAGGAACAGGTGATTAGGTTTGCTTTAGCCAGCAGTTTCTGCAAATCAGTGGTCTTAGTATTTCACATTAATTATCATAGTTTTATACAAATATGTCCTCAGTACATACTTCATGAAAGAGTAAGGGATGGGCCAGGGAGATAGCTCAGCGGCAGAGTGGCACAGCGCCTGCCTGCCTGCCTGGCAAATGCAGGGTCCTGAGTTTGATATCCAGTACAAAAAATAATAAAGAAAGAGTAAAGGCACATATAAAGTTCTGCCCTATAAAAACCTGCAAGTTAGAAACAGTAGAATCGGCAGAATGTGGTATAAACTTGTTTCCCTATTAGACTGTATTCACTTTTAAGAAGCAGCGCTGCCCCTCAGAAGATGAAATGAAAACCTTGCCAAATGCGAGCGCTCTTCCTGAGTCATCCGTGGGGTGTCTCGCCACGTAGGAGCGTGAGAAGAGGGCCCGGAGGCTTCACAGGCCGCCTAGGACAGGAATCTGTGGGCGCTCTGCCTGGACGCTCCGGACAGGAGCACCAGTGCTGCAGGCAGTTTACACCGACCGAAGGACCGTTCGGCTTGCGCAAAGCGCCTTCCTTATTCCCAGGGAGGCAGGAGGTTATGAGGCTGTCCAGACCGATTCGCCGTGTCATTCTCCTCTTGCGTGGAATTATTCCTCCTCTGGGTCCCCTTTTCGGAGCAGAGCACTGAGGCGCTGGTTTGAAGCCAGGATAATCGGAGGCGCACCGTAGTCAGCCACAGTAGGGCCGCTGAGCTGTGCGCGGGGCTCAGCTCTGGTCACTGTTCCCAAACCAACGCGATTTATATCCAGGCAGCATGAGGCAGCCCGGCCAGGCAGAACCCAAGCGGCACTGCAAGCGTGTTAGACAGCGCCCACGCTGTGCAGCAGTGAAGAGCGCGCCTCGGCTTGGGCTTCTCAGGGCTGCCGCGAACCGCTGCGCGCGCCCACTAGCTGCGCGATGGGAGGTGCCGAAGCTTTTGGCCGCAGAGTCTCCAACTGTAGAAGCAGGGCATCAGAAGCGCCAACCGCCCGAAAGCGCTACATACACAGGACAAAGCCGCAGGCTCTGGCGGTTCCCGAGG
>NW_004524598.1:20997857-20998790 GCF_000260255.1 Octodon degus | reverse complement strand
TCTAATTATCTTTTTCAGAAGGGAGCCTCAGCTTGGTTCTCCCCGCATCCCTTCCGTCGACGTAACCACAGACTTTCGGGATGAGCTTCCATCTGTCTGCGCTTGAGGTAAGTGCTCTGTGGAGACACCCCCATGAGCGGGGCCCCTCAGGGTGCTGGTGCTAGGTGGAAACTGCTTTCACGGAATAGCAGCGCCAGAAAACAGGAAAGAAAGGGCTCCATCAAGTTGCTTGGGCCCCCGACCGCCCCTGGGAAGAGTGGGACATTTATTTACCTGACATCAGTGTCATTAGCACAGAGACGCCATCAGGTCCCTGGGCCCCGCCTTGTCAGGACAGGGCAGTGCTGTTGCTTAAAGCAGAAAGGTCTCTGGTCTACTGTCTCGTAAGTCGTGAACATCAACCTTGTCAACAATATGTGGGATATTTTTTGTTTTCTCTATAGTTCTCAATATATTACGTGTCTAGTAGATATATATAGTCAAAAAGATTTCTTTATGTAGAGAAAAACAATTTAAAATTACTTGAAAATTACGCAAAGAATGAAATAATAGATCAATTCTGAAAATGTGTCTGAGAGATCCAGCAAAATTCATGGGATTAAAGTTTTAAATCTGCAAATAACTTTTTTTTTTTTTAAAAAAAATATTTATTGGATACATGGTGTCTCAGTTACTCTTCTCATTGCTAGGACAAATACTCGACACCTAAATTACTCTTCTCTCATTGCTGGGACAAATACCCGACACCCAAAGTGAAGCAAGGAAAGGTTTATTCAGCTCACAGTGACTTAGAATCCGGCTCATACTCAGCGGGCTCCAGGGCAGAGCGGCACGCGGCACAGAGCAGGAGGAAATGGAGAAGCCGCAGCTCCAATGGCTGCAGAGAGCAAGTCTGTCTTCCTTATGTTACATTCAGGTGCTCCACCCCAGGCT
>NW_004524598.1:20979360-20995951 GCF_000260255.1 Octodon degus | reverse complement strand
ATCATGAATTAATCACAGACTCTAGAAGCTGCACCATGGCTGCATGAAGCTGTGGTGGGGACAGCTAGGCACAAACCATAACAATCAGAAGCTCATGACCAAGAGGAAGAGCTAGCTATGCACCACAGTACAGATAGTGAACAATCTAAGAAAAGAACTCCTATTGGCAAAGCTTTGAACCCATTTCTATCCTTTGGACAAAATAAATAGAAAATAAGCCCTGTGATTGTTCCACACTAGTAAACTTCAGGAATGGAGGCCAGGAGGTACTACATGATGATCGATAAATCCAGCAGGGCCACAGGGAGAAGATGCAGATTAGCTCAGGGGAAAGCACACTCCAGGAGAAGTCTGGCTTCCAGCTGAAGATCTAGGTGTGATTTTCCAGGCTTAAGTGTAGGTAATTATAAATCCTTTACCAACCACTGGCCTCAAGAGAAGCAGCTGCCCCCTCAGCCCAGGTTTGGAGCTCTGGGCCTTCTGAAGGTGCTGCAACAGAGCACTGGGTCTCACCTGGCTGGGTATGGTCACAGGCAGAGCTGCCCCTCAGCCTGCATCCTGCGGTGGCTCTGGGTGAGACCTGTTTGCAGTGCACCTGGGTGTCCCTGACAAGACCGGCTGATGCGGACTGGGGGTGAACTTGAACATGCTGCTCTCCCCTCCTGTTTGGTCCATCCTTTTCCACTCCTCGCCTCTTCCCTCATGACCTGCCTGCCCTCAGCTCCACTGTGACTCAGGGACACAAAACTGTAGGAATCTCTGGTTTGGGACTTTTCACTAGAGAAGATGGTACCTGACCTTGGACAGGTGCAATCCTAGAGCCTGTGTTTTCTCTGGTAGAGCTTTTATCCCTCACTGGTGCAGTGAGTGGTTCAAGGTTTTCCTGATACCTGCGTCCTGGATTTTGTTGTAATCAGATAGTCCAGCATCTAGCATCTCAGTGCCCTCCGGCTTCCCTGAGCTCCTGTCAAATTGATGAGACAAAGCACAGCACCATTCTGGAAGACTGAATGACTGAAGAACCCACGGGACACTTTTGGGAGAAGCTTTCAAGATCCCTTGGGGCTTTCTAGAAAGATGCGGTGAATCACTTCCTAGAATTTGAGGATTCTTGGTGCAGTTCACCAAGGACACTCTAGAAATTAGAAGGCTCCCTGGACACTCTGCCAGCCATGCTGATGAACCCCAGGAAGTTCCCATGGAAGCTTTAGGTCGCTGTTTAAGGGTGCTAGTAGATGGCCCGATCAAGTTTACTGGCTATATGGAGAAGTTCAGGGCTTTACTTGTTGAGGCCTGACCCCTGCGAGAGCTCACCTAGAGGGTTAGCCTGTAGATCCCACAGTGAGGTTTGGAAAAAGTGAACAAAGCACCTCCTCACCACCAAATGGGACCTCTACAGCAGGGCCACACGGAGTCACAGGCTTCCTGAGTGACTCTAGGAAAGTCCACAACACAAGTTAATACCCTGGAGTACAGCAGGTTGCTGAAACTTTGGAGAAAAAAGGAAAATAACTAGAAAAAAAGAGCAAACAAAGCAACCATTGGGATTACTTTCCAGCCGTCTCAGGAAGACCTAACGGCCTGTGTGAGATGCCTTCTGGAGAGGCCCTTGCTGAAGGAGAGGAGGGAGAGGAGCCAAAGCGTGCGGATTAAGCCTCCAGGGCTGCGGGTGCTGACCTAGCACAACAGCAATATGTGAAGGCTGACTACTGATCAAGGATTGGTCACCACATGTCGCCAATGCTAAAAACATGCTACAATAAAGAACTGCTTGTTCTTCACGAAGTTTGCTGTCACTTCAGACACACCGTCCCATCACCCCTGCCAAGTTCAGAGGCAGCTCTGAAGTCCTCTTCCCTGCATGTCTTCATGTGGTGCCGGGAGACAAAGCCCAGTGCCAGCAGCTACGAAGCCACCCCGCAGCACCGTGGCTGAGGAGAGCAGTGTATGCATCCTCATCCGTACTGTCCACTGAACCTGGGACCACGTGACTCCTGGGGCCTCGCAAGAGTCAAAATGACCCTGACAGGTGAGCAGTTTTGCTTTGTTTTGTTTTTCTTTCATTTTGTGTATTTGGTACAGGGTCCTACTTTACAGATCGGTCTCCTTGTGATCCTCCTGTTTTCATCCTCCCCAGTGCTGGGATTACAGGTGTGTGCCACCATGCCCGGACTCTGTCATTGGCTCTGCGCCCCCCTTGGGGGGGCAGTGCGGCAAGTGGGACTGGGGATCGAACTGTGCTTGTCTAAGCAGTTACTTAGTCGCTACGTTATCTAGCCAGCCCCATGTTTTGAGCTGACGCAAGACACCAGGGGCCACCATCATAGCATGATGTATGTCTGAAGACAGTTGGTTTAGCTGGCACGGGAACAGGCTGTTAACTTAGAAAATTCTCAAAAGACCATGCAGAGTTTTCATGGAAAGAAAAGCCTGCACCTTTTTAAGTTGGCTGGTTTCTCTGCAAGAATGTTTCTGGTCTTTCAAAGCACGGGTTCTTATCAAATTTGGGGAGCTTATTCAGGGTAGAAAGAAGATGTCCAAAGAGCACACGGTGCTAAGGGTTATTATTATTATTTTTTTTTTTTTGGTGGTACCAGAGGTTGAACTCAGGACCTTGTGCTTGACAGGTGAACAGTTATTCCACTGAGCCATCTCCCCAGCCTGCTAAGTTTTAAACAAGCCTACTTTACACTTATTACTCATGCAGGCATTTATTGGAGGAATGAAATATTTTCATTCCAAAGAGTTAAGAATAACCAGTTCTATAGACCCAAATGTAAGTGCTTGCAACAGTTCTGCTATTTCCATTAAACTAAATTTCTTCAAATATATAGAATCTCTGACAAAACTAAACACAAAAGGGGCTACAAATAAAGGATGATTTTGTATCAGAATACTCAAAATAGGATAGATATACAGCTACTTTCTCTTAATTCAATGAATAGAAAAATTTGTTCTAATAGTGTTTGTGGACAGGATATCATATCTGCATCTTGTACTATAAATAACCACTAAGAAGACTACAATATGCAATGTATTAATTATTGAAACTGTCCTACTAATCAGTTTTGAAACTGTCTCATTGCTGTTTGTTTCTCAATAAAATTATTTTAAAAATACAAGTATTTTAAAAACATCCCTGTCATACCCGAGCCACACAACACCTGCATAATCATGTAGTTCCTACTGAATAGATCCTAACCTCATAATTGATTGCTCAGTCATGATTCACTCTTTTATTTCCTGAATTAAAAAAGGCACTTAAAGGGCTTAAAGTAACTAGAAATTGTAATTTCTTACCACAAGAAGCTCAGTTTACTAGAGGGTAAGAAGACAGTAATATATACGGAAATGGAATCCAGAAAGCTTCAGCCTATAATTATCTGCTAATGTGGGTGACTAAGATTCCAAGATCTGTAGGAATCCAAAAGTAGGAGCTCAGGGAAGGGGGCTACTCTAGGGCGGCCCCTCCTGCCTTGGGTCTGGGTTCTGCTGTGGCCTCGGATGTCTGGCTCCTCCTTCTCCTTCATGCCAACCATTCTCCATGGGTCTCCCTTAGTCTGATTCCTCTTCTTGTGCCTTTAACTGTCACCCTGCCCTTTCCCTCCCCACTGCATTGCCTCTGATTAGGTGGCTCTCATCTTACAACATGAAAATAAGTTCTTCTTGCAGTTATAATTGCATTTAGCCACACCTGCCATCCACTTCTCTGCTCATGTCTTCTTCCACTGGGACAGTATGTGTAAAAGTTCAGCATGTGCCTCCTGTGGTCGGTCGCTTGAGGTTTGCACTCGGACTCTGCTAGTTCCTAGATTCAGAGAAGTTCTATATCTTTCTTATGAATAAGTTTTCTCAATCATGAGCTAGAACAAATAACAGCAGCTGTACTACTGGGTTATTGTAGGGATTAATTGGATGAATAACGTAGTCCCTCAGAATTGCACCTGAGAGTACCTCCTCAGGAATTGTTCCTCGTTATCCTTCCTGAGGTAGGGTCTGGCTCTGGCAATTCAGGCTGGCCTAAAACTCACTATGTAGCCTGGGCTGGCCTCAAACACGAGGATCTTCTCCTGCCTCAGCCACCCTCCTCATCGTACCAGCTCAGTACTCTTTCGTCCAAATTCACTTTTGCTCAAGAACATGAGTTTCAGGTGAACTCTCCTAGCTATGTGTTTTTAAAAGTTTTATTGTGTCCTCAGCTTAAATAGTCATAAGTAGAGCACACTAGGTTAGTAACTGTTTTGTCTTGATGCTTTAAAAACATTATGCCATGGGCCGGGGAGATGGCTCAGTAGAGTAAGTGCTTGCCTGGCAAGCGCAGGGTCCTGAGTTCAATCCCCAGTACTAAAAAAGAAAAAAAAATATGCCATTGGCATTAGCATTTATTTTGACTTTAGGAAGTCCGCAGTTAATCAAATTGCTAATGTTCTTAAGGTAATCTATCATTTTTCTGACAGCATTTTAATGTTTTATGTATATATGATAGACCCCGGTTTGCATGTGATATTTCCAGCTACTCTTTTCTCATTACTTGTCCTATTTTGTGTTTAGAGGATATATTTTTAGTTTTCCTTGCTTTTGGAAGTTCTACGGCATTTATTACTTTTTTTTTTTTTTTTGCCATTCTCTGCATTTTCTTCTAAGGGACACTTCATTAGACACATTTAGAGATGTTCAACCTTTCCCTGGAAAATGTCGCTGCCTCTTTCTTTGTACCTCCTCAGCTTGGTGCTGGGTTCTAGGTGAACAATTTAGAGCACTTATACTTTCACCGATGCTTCTGCGTGGGGGCTTATTTTATTTCATTTCAAACAACTATATTTGTTTTATTTGTAAGATGTTCAGCCAGTCCCTTTTCACACTTTCCCTCTCTGTTTATTTTTGGTTCCATCATTCATTCCTTGTTAAAAATTGAAACTTGTATTTTTCTTTTTTACATCCCCCCCACATTCTTAACTATCCATTCTATACGTCTGTGCTGAATTTCTCTTTTAGCGTCCTAATTGTCTTGCAAAACAAGCTTTGTTTAGAGGCATATATGAAGTTTGCTTCCCCTCTTTTCCCAGTAAACTTATTTTTTCAGCAGTTTTTTTCAGAATCCTGTCCTCCTTCC
This sequence comes from Octodon degus, assembly GCF_000260255.1. Taxonomy (NCBI): domain Eukaryota; kingdom Metazoa; phylum Chordata; class Mammalia; order Rodentia; family Octodontidae; genus Octodon; species Octodon degus. The sequence goes on along the minus strand of NW_004524598.1, from coordinate 20,990,838 downwards.
ATTCCACGAGATTAAACTTTATAGATAAAAATGCACCAGGGCTCCTGTTCTCTTAATGCTTTCTTGAGTAATTATTACTTGTAGTTTACCCAAGATGGCATAACTGCCCAGCTCCAATTTTGTTGCTTTACTTCAAGTTTTTTCCTTTTGTACCAGTATCTCTTCTTCCAAGTCTAAACCTTTCTGGAATTTTCCACACTTCTATAAAGTAGACTTTCTAAAAACGTGTGACCACATTTCTACTCCCTTAGACCATCAGTGGCTCCTCACACGGTTCTGCGCATGGTTTACAAATCCCTTTCTGGCGGGTTCCCGCCATGCTCCCCGCCTGGCTGCACCCCACCGCTGGCACTGGGAGTCTCCTGCAGTGCTGAGCACGTTGCTGTGCTCTCTGACACCCTCAGCATTCTGGTGGAAGCACTTGCTCCACATCTTGCCCCTTCTCCACTCTCGCTCTCTGTGTGCTGAGTCAGAACGCTCCTGAGCTCAGAGCTTCCCAAGGAAACCCCCAAGACCTGTCCTGCCCCCTTACTAGCCCCTAGTCAGAAACTTGGGAACAACCGCTGCACCTGGCTCACGCTGTCCCTGTTTGTTGGAGCTCTGCCTTCCCCATCATTCCCGGGGTTACCTGAGGTCAAAAGCTTGCCCTTCCTTCTACCTGTTTGCCTCCTTCTCCCCAGGACATAGTGTCGCTCCTACCATGAAACACATACTCAGATCTTGTTGAGCTAATGTGTGAATGCACGTGGTATGCTGGGTAACTAGTGTGCGCTGCGCAAATGTCGGGGTAGCAAAGAGTGGGATCAGAGAAAGGGTTCACGGAGGTTTACCACAAGGCCATTTTATGGAAATATTGACTGATTGATTTTTGGTACTGGGAATCAAACTCAGGATCTTACACTTGCCAGGCCGGCGCTTGTGTCACTGAACTATCTCCCCGGTCCTTTTTAGGGTTGCCAAATCCCACGTTAAGGATAAGGGCTTAGTTAGGGAAACTTAGCCAAACACACTGAGTCCCGACTTATGTAAAAAAGTGAGTATCATCAAATCTGCAGTGAGTATTGGTACAAGACAGGAAAGAGACAGGGGCCCTCCCTGGAGTGCACACTGCACTGTGGGGGACACACATGAGTAAGTGACAATGGCGGTGCAGCACAGGATCTGCTGATGGAGGTGGACGGCAGAGGACGCAGAGAACAGGGAGGAGATGTGATGGCTTCTCATGGGTACTAGAGAAAGGGCACCCCGGAGAAAGGGGGGCTTCATGGGAGTCGCTGGGGATGAGGAGGACTCTGAGCGGAGACGCGGAGGATGACCTTGCAGACAAGGATGGCAGGGAGGGACGCATGCGACATGAATGTTCCAGATTGTGTCCCTGTAGGGCCCGGGGCTTTGACACTGTGAGGTACAGGTGGTGTGCACGGAAACTTTACCTTTAGCGTTCGAAACGTGGCACAGGTGCTGGTCTCTTGGGCCCACTGGCTGCCTTGCGCTGGCTCCACTGAACACTGCACCCACCCTGGCAAATCTCTGGCTGCCATGATTGCAAATGAGAGCAGCCACAGACGCCCCCGACCCCAGATCAGTCAGCAATTAAAAGCGCTTTTCGTAAACTGTGAGTTCTTTTCCTCATTTTGATCAGGATGATGTAAATATTTAAGAATAACTACATAACTACTGAACTCTTTATCTTTATTCACAACCTCTGAAGATTAAATAGCCCACATATATATTTTAAGAACTAAAGCGAAAGTTCAAATAGTCCAAAAGCAAAACCCCTCAGCTTTCTTTGTCCCCAGAGAAAGGAAATCTTCTACCTTTTTATGTTATCTTCGGCAGGACTGACAGCTCTGCGAGGTTTAATTCAGAAGCTTTGAGTTCACTCATTTCAATAGCTCTAAAAATGAATGAAATTTCTGATTCCCCAGTACCTTGTGCCACAAGGGGGTAGGGGTGCTCTGTGTAAGTCTTTGCTAGGTGCTCTTCCTAGACAAATGTCCTCACTAAAATGAGTTTTTAAAATATCACATATTGAATTTAATAGATATTTAAGAGATAACTTCTATACCACCTAAATTTCTACTATCATTTTTCTTATCATTAACAGCTGTACAGAGACTTCAGCAGAGAAACAAGGGTCAGCATATCCGAGGTCTGTATTTTTGCTAATGATCAGCAGTGTAGCTGCAGAAGGGCCAGAGAGGTGACCTTAGGACTGGAAGCTTTGGTTACAAAGACTACCTTTCATTAATGCAAACAGATAGCCACAGGGCAATGTGAATCTTCTACCACTGGATATTTATCACAGCAAGCTATCTTCTACGTATACCCATTTAAAAAGAATTTAATAAAAACCTTCTAAAATATCTTCTGTCCATTATGCACTTCTTGAACAAAGAAGAAAACAAACTACTGAATGGAAGGAGCTGACTAATCCCTTAAACATGTTTTAAAAGACTGCATTGCCTGCCTGCCTGCCCCTTAAGCAACATGCCTTTAAAAAATAACTAGGTGGAGGATACGCCAGGAAGACGATGATGTCATCTCGCGTAAGGTGTCCTTCCCCGGTGCTGAGGTTGTCCAAGGTACAGTTCATCGAGATACTGTGTGACGCACGCACGCACACGCTCGCACGCATGCACGCACAGCGGGGACACTGGGAATTCCTCCCGGGACACACAGGTCAATTATGTACCTGTGGTTTTACAGAGCTAACAGATTCCGCCTGCAGTGCCTTGGCCCTGCCACCCCATTTCTTTCGTGTTCCGGAAGCCCCGACTGCCCAGCGCCCACCCGTCCTTTGTATTCCTTACTCTTTGGCTTGGAATATTAACCCATCTGTGCCCTGGATCCAAGAAGCTTCCTCTGCTGGGTGGACTTCAACGTGATGTACTTAAGGTTTAGCCTAGAGAAGAACAAAGCCTGTGTACGCGGTGGCTTGGGTAGGAGTGTGCGCAGCGGCGTGCTCCCCTCTCCCGTCCGCGGAGCACAGCCGCGCCTGGCCCGTGAGCAACCTGCCTGTAATAAGTGACAGATTCCCTCCATAAAGGAAAGGCCAGGGGAGAGCAGCCCACACCCGCACAATAGCGAGGCAGGTGCTCTGGTCAGACTCTGGCCCACTAGGAAACGCCTCTGGAATGCATGACCAATTTGGTTTCAGAACAGAATACTCCCTTTAATGGACAGAAAACACTAACCTTTTCTTTTTCCTTTTCCCCTGCCCCCACCCTAATGACTCCCCAGTTTCAACAAGTCCCCTTTTCACTTTAACCCTTTCGAAGGCTAAAGAGCGGGGCCTCCGCATGCACCCATTCCTCTATAGACTGCTTAGCTAAGTGCCCAAGAAGAAGAGTGAAAATTCCTGGGCCTGAGCACATGCTCACTCCTGGGGACACAGCGCTGTGTTATCTTAGGTCACTTTTTGTGAATTATTTTTTTAGCAACTTCAAGAAGAGTACTTTCTGAGAAAGGGCTGAAGTATGCAAATTCCTGCAAGAAAAGGGGCCCTGGAAGGCCAAGTATACTATTAAACATGAAATAACAAAATCACATTAAAATTACATGTATCCTTTTAAAGACTGTATAGTGCCTCAGTGAAATTTAAAAAATCTCACTTTGAGGCATTCTAAGTTTGTAACATTTCCCTGATATTCACTAAATAAAATAGAACACCTTTGTTATTACGGGGAGTATTATTCACACATATATGTTGGGGACAAAACTGAATTTTGATATGCCTAAATAACTTTTACTTGGGAGAAAATAATTATTCGATATCGAAATTAAAGTGCACACATACGTGCCCTAACTCTTGAGGAAGCAAAATTTAAGCAGACGTGTACGATTTCTACACAACAGTACTTGAAATGCTGTGATCGAGAGTGACATATATTAACAGTAATAGTGGCTTTTCCTCTGAGAGTTGCTGGAAGTTATCTTTGAAGTTAAGCTCATTTATCATGGGGAGAATAGACCCCCCAAAGTACAGCAGCCACCGCATCCTGCCTGAGGCAGAGTGGGAGATTTCTAAGTAAGGAAACATTTTCAGAATGTGTTCAAGACTACACCGATAAATCCTGAAACAAGAGTTTTAATTACAGAGGATGGGAAAGCTGAGATTTTTCAAATGAACCCAAAAATATGACTCCAGAGCGATGCTCCCCCATTCTTGGGATGCCCAGTGCTTAGTGGACGCCTATGTCTTCTTTCTTCATTTGGAAACAATGCATTGCGTTCTAAGCAGGACTCTTGGAGGATAGCCTCATTGGTAATATAGTATCGTGAGAAACAATGGGAGTGAAATGTAGTAAATCAATGTATACGCAAGTATGAAGGGCAAAGAATATGAAAGGTGCACCATGAGTTCCATGGGAGTACATCACAGATGTCTACACAGGGCAGCGTGTTCTGCATGTGCAGCAGATCCCACGCATGCGCAGCAGATCCCACGCATGCGCAGAGGATGTGCTCTCCACTGGCTTAGGTCCTAATAGCCTGCTTCTTTAAGGAAAAAAAAAATTAATATCATTATGTCCTAGGAATAAAAAAAAAACTTATATTTTGAAGAAAAATAAAGCTAATGAAATTAGAGGTTGCTTAAATCAGAGGCAATTAAAATGCACACATTTCTTTTCCTAGAATCTGAAATTGTATTCAACATTTGCAGTACAATGCCTGCCTGTAGGACAAATACTTTAATGGGTTTTGTGATTTGGCACTAAAAGCATAACAAAAATCCTACAGCTGTAGCCTCATTTTTCTCCACACTCAAGCTATTTCCATCTTAAATTGCATATTTTATTTTTGAGAACACAAAGTATGTTGTACACCTTTAAGAACCAATTTCCAATGCAATAGGTAGTTGCACATAATTACAGGAGTTTTAGAAACTGAAACAGGAAAATAAAATAAAATTCCTTTCCACACAGGTCCTTCTTAAGGGCTAGGATTAAATCACCACCAGAATCTCTTTAATTGTGCCCTTTTTAACAATAAATGATGTACTCTGACCATAGCAGAGGGTCATAAGCACCATGAATTCTTCTGGTGTGTAGTCATTTGTTATTAATTTAGCACTTGGGCTACACAAATAGAAGAACAGGCTTTTATACATTTCTGTCCTTTCTACATTTCTTTCCTCACATGTCCCATGCTGTGGGGGCTTGTGCTTGCTTAGGGATTGGGTGTAGGTGGCATTTTCTTTTTTTCATCCACACTTGTGCTTCTTGAAATTTATTAGCTCACACACTTAGAGTGAGGCCCAGGACCAAGAGAACATCCAGCTTCTGGACTCAAGGAAGAAGATCTCAAACTTTCAGGAGTGGACATGAGAGAAAGCCTCAGTCACGAATGGAAACAGCCTGCACCCACCTTTGCAGACTTCGGGGCTTGCTGCAGTGGAAGCGGGCTTGGGCCCTCAGGCATGAGGGGGCTTTGCTCTCGGTCTTTGTGGGAATAATTTCACAACTGGAGCTTCTGGATTCCAGAGTATGTGGTAAACTGATCAATCATTGTATTTTCTTTGCTTCCTGTGCCTAACAGGAGAGATTTTATTATTATTATTTTTATTTATTTTGGCATCTTAGTGATATTTATTTCAATTACTTTGAGCTGCTCTAACAATCTGGTTAAACAAAAAAGTAAACAAGGCCAGAAAAATATGTAGTGAAGATAAGAAGACAGAAGGAAGAAAGAAAAAGAAATAGAGTGAATTTAGCTTGCCTTTCTTTTTTATTACCTTCATGAGGGTTTCTAGAAATCCTCATTTCAATTTTAAGAAGGATTTATATGCCCCACACTCAGTAATACACTTAATAATTTTATTCAGAATAGCAGACTCTCTTAATATTCAGAATCCATTCACTAGAGATTGAAAGAGTTTTAGAACTTCCTATCATTCTTTCCAGTAAAAGATCAACTCACGCCATTTGGTCACTAGGTACAATTAGTGGGAGGTCTTTGCCCTGAATAGTACCTGTGAGGGCTGCCAAGCAGCTGACCGAGTGGCCATTTCTGAGACTCCACCAGGATGAATTTGCTGAGAAGGATCACCTTTACAACTCAGAGAAGGAGCGGACTGTAGTTTATAAGACGCATCTTCTACGCCTATTATTTCCTTTTCTCTTGTAACACAAAACTGTCACTCAGCGACTCTTAAAATCAATAAAGTATATATCCGATGTCTGCAGATGTATTTTCCTTAAACTACAGGCTTAAAAATGAAATGTGTACATCAAACATACATGAAAGGAAATATACTGGAGAGCTTTCCACTTTTTTCTGTAGCAAGATGAGGAAGCATTTGCGTCAGAGGTGAGAAACAGGCATGTTAATCTGAGCATGACAAGGAAGCGTAAGGATTTTGGCCCTCTTAGCCACTTAGGGACAACAGCAGCAACCCCGCTTGGATAGTGGATGAGCTAGTGTTCCTAGAACCAACATCTTCCAATTTCAAAAGACAAGTAGGAAAAACTTCGATGTTGATATTCCCACTTGACGGAGGAGAAAAATGATAGCACAGATTAGAGCAGGTCAGAACTGTGGTTGGAAGACAAAGCTTGAGAGAAGCAGTGGGTGATGGAGGAGGAAGCCAGCCTCCTAGAATGTAGATTGACTTTCTCCCATAGGTGACTTTGGAAATGTCACTAAAGCTTACTGACCCTCAGCTGGCAATTGTGCAATGCTTTTGCTAGTAGTTAGTGTTCTTCCACTGCTTCTACTAATTCTTCTTGCACTGCTAGATAAAGTGCATGCGCTACTTCTGCTAATAAACAGTCTGTATGAAGGCAGGGACACAGTTAGGTTTTGTTACATCCTGCTCTCAGTGTTGGTCTGTCCTTTCGGGTATGTGGTGAGTTGTACTCCACTACCTCCTCAACTCTTCTGCAACGCCTTTCGTACAAACACTTCACAGCATCTGATAAACAGTTACATGAAATCACTTTCTTGAAGTTCCCAGCATTTTAGAAATCTATGAACTTATAAAAATCTAATTAGGAAAAGCATAAATAAGATAAATTCTGCTATTTTTGATAGAATCTTACAAATCCTTCTTGCTTGATTCTTCTCCGGGGAATCACAACCCACCCCCCCCAAACTCTACCACAACAATTAGAAAACGATGGATGTGGCCAAGTGATCTCTATCATATTCCTTTGCGTGTCGTGCAACCTGGGAATTGACTAAGTGCATGTGGCAATGAGATGCAAGAAGTGCCCATAACGGAAGGAGAGGCCCGTGAGCCAGCCACAGTAGGTCTATTGCCCATTTTGGTAGATAAACTTTTGTTGTAACAGGACCTTCATTTATATATTTTAGAACTGTAACAATGGTGTTGAATAGTCGCAACAGAGATTTCATAACTTGTAAATGCAAACATATTTCCTCTCTGGCCCATTACAGAAATATGTCAGATCCTCACCTGTCTCCCTTCTCAACTCACGCTTTGACTCACAGAGACTGGAGTTCTGATCTTCCACCTCTACAGGAAGAGTCGTGATGAACCGCACGGACAGCGAGGTGATTCGTAAGCTTTCTCTTAAGTCCCTGCTAAGCTGTTAAATAAAATTGAGGGAGTGTGATGAAATGTTTATCTGACCTCTCAAGTACTGTTCACCACATATCCTATTCTCACACATATTTCAATAAAAAACTTATTGTTTTATATCTAATTTGATAATGTGGCAAGTTGTATTATAAGAGGCCAGAATATAAATTATTGTAAGACTAGGTAACAGGTGTCGGTCTTTGTGACATCTCAGCCTACACATAGGTAATTCTGTGCTGTGTAAGGAAAGGTTCATCTGGGGAACATAAATAAAGGTGTTACTGTTATGTGCATATATATTATATATTAATAGGTTGTCATCTTTTTATTTTTTATTTTTCGTTTTGTGTATTTGGTACAGGGTCCCACTACACTGATTGGACTTGTGGTAATGCTCCTGTTTTCAGCCTCCCTAGCACTGGGATTACAGTCATGGGCCACCATGTCTGGACTCTGCTCTCCGCTCAGCATACCCCAGGGGCAGGACTGGCATGACATGCGGGACCAGGGATCAAATCCCGGTCCCTGCACTTGCCAAAGCAGGTGCTGTGTCCACTGAGCTATCTTGCCGGCTCTGTCATCTTTTATTATAATGAAATCATCCTTTTTCTTCAAATATTTTTTATTGTTCTCAGATCTTTTAAAGGTAATATACAGAAATTCAAAGTGAAGAGTTAAACCACATATTGTGTTTATTATTTTAAAAACACATTTGTGGTTAGAACTACAGTTGTAGATTGTGATTTATATATCACAGGTAAAATAGTCATGCATCTTTAATAGAAGTATTTAAGCTATTTTTGTATTTTATGGGTTATAGTTAGATAGTAGCTATATTGATATGCTAGTAGGTATAAAAATATTTGTAACATACTTTTGTGAACTCATCCAATACAGACATGGTTTTCTCTTTTTTTAAGGAGGTTACTTATGTTCTAGAATCTTCCCCATGATTAAACACAGTTACTATCTAGGGCCAGAGTATAGTCCTGTTGTTAAGATTTACATAAAATAGATTGATATAGTGAAAAAACTAGTGTGTTTTCAGAACGTAGCAGTTTCTGAGTGATGAGTGTGCGATTCCTTTGGATTCATGCACTCAGCAGCTGACCTGCAGCCCAGCTGCACTCCTTAACCGTGTAAGTTGAGGAAGGATTTCACAGGTCACTTGCCTCTCCCCTTTGTCGCTCCTCTTCCTCAGGTTCCTGCGAAGCAAATGCTAATGCCAACAGTGCCCCGAGCAACACTGGCCCCGTGAGGTGAGGTGATGCACTCAGAACTCTCGGCTGGGGCCTGGTTCAATAAGAGATGCCCTGCACTCAGCATCGGTGTGTGGTTTGTAAACTCCACTTACTTTTGTCAGATGGACTTATGGGAGACAAGTCTGCCTCAGAATGCTAACACCTTGAAAATCTTGTTATAATTTGGTGTTGGGGAGATATGCAAAGAAACAAGGAGGGTGAGAAGGGAATTGCTTTAGCCAAAATCAGAGACGATGAGGTTGTGGTCATAAGTCAGACTCCTGAATATTCAAATGCATTCACATCCTCACATTCACATGCACTATATATTTAGCATCAAGTTTAATGGTATGTACATTAAATGCCAGCATCTAAAAAGCTGAAGTTTGTATTAAGTTCTTATATTTATTTCAAAAGTTTTTCTAGAAATTTAACAGCCACAGTTCTCCACACAAGGCACTGCAAGGAGCGTGTTTCAGTACAGAGGGTAGCAGAAAGGGTTTCCAGTACACTTAGCCTTGTCTGGACGACCAGAGAATTCAAATGATTTTTTTATATATATAACAGAAATTAAGCCATAAGGGAGAATCTCAAGCATTACCAGAAAAAGAGCTGAAATTCTGGGTTGAGTTTTTGAGGTTAAAAAGAGTAAATACGAGAAAAGAATCTAGAGACCATTTTACAGCGAGCTGCACTTATTGTCAATTGGATTCGTCCACCAGAGGTCATTGGATGACCGGGTGACATATTTCCCAACACCTTTGAAATGAAAAATCACCACACCCTCTGGTCTTTTTAAAGAAATTGCAATTTAGTCCCCCCAAAATGGGTTTAATGGAGTTGAAAACTTTGGGGGACCATAAAACTTTGCACTGTGATAGTTTGTCTTAAGATGAATTACTTCAATCCTGCCGAGGCTCTGGGGTCGTGACTGGCCACACGACAGCACAGCATCAGGAAAAGAATTTGCTGCAAATGTGCATTTTATGGCTGTGGTGCCCACTCCTTGTTAGGTTATCATTCCGCTGAGTTAGAAATGGAAGCCTCTATTGTCGCTGTTTCACTCTCAAGTTCTGACGCTTATTGTGGGGATCTTGGGCAATCATATACATAATAATTAGACGCCTCTTTTCCCACTACATTAGATAAATGACACTTAGCTCATGGGATTATTGTGAACACTAACAAAAACGTCTCAAGTATATTTTATAAATCACCTATTGCTGTGTAATCAACTACAGTTCCAAAATGTAATGACATTTATATTTTTGTAGTTTTGCAGGTCAGGAATTGGGGGACAGCTCAGCTGTGTTCTCTCACTCAGAACCTCCCACAGCACTGCAGGTGAAGTATTGGGCGGGGTGACAGACATTGTGAGACACAAGTGGGAAGGAGCACAGCTTACCTGGCTTAGGAAGCCACCGGAGAACTGTAGGACAGAGGGTCGCAGTACCCATGGCTGTTGGTTAAGAGCTCCTCTGTGCTCCGTGCTCCGTGCATCTTTTCATAGGGCAGATCCTAACTAGGTGGCCTGCCTTATGCATGTGAGAAAGTATGGGGGGGAAAGAGGGAGAGAGGGGGGAGGGAGGGCGAGGGCGAGAGTGAGAGCTAGAGGAGCCGTGGTCCCCACATCCCGTCACGGGCACACCACAGTATTGAGCTTCTTCCCTTGGGCCCCCCTACCACCTCTCAGGGGCACCACAGGCTGGGAAACAAGCCTTCAGCACTTGGGCCTCTGGGCTATGCTGAAGATCCACAATGTGACCCTCACTTGGATAGAACTAGAGGTGGCTGGAAAGAAGAAAAAGTTACTTCTGTGGAAAATGGTAGCATGTCCTGTGCATTGTTAGGCTTTCTGTGCGCTCACTGAAACTTTGCTGCCTGCCTGTGAGCAACCTGGGAAGTGGCGCAGGTCCTACTCAGCCCTTCTGGAGCTCTCCTCGGCGTCTGGCCACAGTTCTCTGAAGTAAAGTTTCTGTTTTATCACACTGTCCTCACTGGCACTAAACTGCCCTTCTCCTCAAGGTCTGTGACGTGAAGGCAGGGACCTTGGCAGGAAGGAAGGAGAGCGGGCACAGCGCGGCCGGCGAGGACCACGACCCGACCTGGCCACCGGGCGGCTGTCCGCAAGAGCTCCACAGCGCCAGGTCAGGGCAGCCACAGCCTTCCTTAACTTGAGATTTCCTCTTCTGATTTTCAATCCACTGCCCCCTCGGGGCTCCCCAGCTATCGATTTCTACCTTTCCATGCTGTTCTTGGAGGTGAGCGCCATCTCTCCCCGACTCAAGATCCCACCGGGGACACTTCTATATCCATCAAGAAGGCCCTGAGCAGAGTCTGGCCCTCGCTGTCACTAAAGATGCCTGTGGACGACGGTGTGCTGTTGACTTTCCTGGAGGAGCTTGTCACGCTGTTCTCCGGATATGAACTCAGCTGTTGTCACTGTCAGAGGAGCCTGGGTACCCGCTGTCACTGAAGATGCCCGTGGCACTTTTCAGGTGAGCTCTGGTCCTCACCGTGAGCGCCGCTTCCTGCTCCAGTGCTGATCCCTCAGCCGGCTGGCACAGATCCTTCATCCTGCTGGTGCCGACTTTCCAGCTCCTGCCGCTGACCTTTGGGCCCTCCCAGCACAGACCCTTGATGCAGACTTGCACGAGACACTTAGTCGTGGACCCTAGGTCTTCAGCTGGA
>NW_004524598.1:20978150-20979260 GCF_000260255.1 Octodon degus | reverse complement strand
GAGGGAGAGAGAGAGGGGGAGAGAGAGAGGGAGGGAGAGAGACACAGAGACAGAGAAATGGAGATGGAAACGAAGACAGAGACAGAGAAATGGGGGAGGACACAACACAGACATTGCAGTGTTTTTATGTTCTTTTATGTTTTCCATATTATATTTGTTAAAATACAAATTCAGTAAGGAGATTAATAACAAGATGTGGAGATTATTGAAACCCATTTTAGAAGTTATCATATCATGTCAGGTAGTTCCTACAGTAGTAGGCATATAGGAAGGACTCAGACTTTGTTCTCTGAGTTTGTATGTATTTCAAAGAATTTTTCTATTAGTAGGTCTAAGAACACAGAGCTATGAGATAGGGTTTACAGCTCAGCATGAGGCTCCTGAAGGGGATGCAGCGTCTCTGCTCCTGAAGCTAGCTCTGTGTGAGTAGCTCCTCGTACTTCTGGAAAATATGAAGCCATCCTATGTGTTAGTATGGTGGAAGAGGCAATCAAAGTTTAAGGTAAAGAGAAATTCTAAAAAAGGCACTGCTCCTCTCCTTCATTTTCTCAATCCAGTCAGAGATACATGGGCTAATAGTAGGAAAAATGGAATTTCATGTCTAATTTATTTCTAAAACCTCTGCTATTGCCTGTTTAATAAATAAGTGAATTTTCTAGCTTGTAGATACAAGAATATTGGCTCATGTACACTGATAAACACCTCATGTGGATTTCCACAATGTCTCTCCTATTGTCTTAAGTCTCATTCTCCAAGCTCAGCAACTGACATCTCTTTTGTTTCAGGAGACACTTGCTCACGTTCGGAGCTATGGCTCTGTCTCTCCCATCTCTGTCTGTCTCTGTCCCTGTCTGTCTCCTCTCCATCCCCCTCACTCACTTGCTTCTTCTGAACATGCCTCTTCCATTATTTAACTCCTGTCAAACTCATCTTTAGCTGTCTGGAAAGTTCCAGTATCAGGAGATATTCGCTCAATTTTGTCTCCTCCTCGTCCTCCTCGTCCTCCTCGTCCTCGTCCTCCTCGTCCTCCTCGTCCTCCTCCTCGTCCTCCTCCTCGTCCTCCTCCTCGTCCTCCTCCTCGTCCTCCTCCTCGTCCTCCTCCTCGTCCTC
>NW_004524598.1:20975323-20977465 GCF_000260255.1 Octodon degus | reverse complement strand
AGATAAGTGCTTGCCTGGCAAGCTCAGGGTCCTGAGTTCAATCCCCAGTATTGAGAAAAAAAAGAAAAAGAAAAAGAAAAAAGAAATGGAAAAATATCTCCTGCTGCTGGATAGGAAGGACCAACATTGTAAAAATAGCCATACTTCCAGCATTGCTATACGGATTCAATGTACTCCCAACTAAAATACCAATTATATACCTAACAGATCTAGAGAAAACATTCCTAAAATTCATTTGGAACCAGAAGAGAACTAGAATATCAAAACCAATCTTGGGCAACAAAGAAATATCAGAGGACATCACAAACCTTGACCTGAACTTATACTACAAAGCTACTGTGATAAAATCAGCATGGTACTGACATAAAAACTGACCTAAGGATTAATGAAGCAGATTAGAAGTTGCAGACACAACTACAAACACACTTAACCATCTTATCTTTGACAAAGGAGCTAAACATATGCACTGGAAGGAAAATAGCCTCTTTAATAAACGGTGCTGGAAAAATTGGCTTTCTGCATGCCGAAGGCTAAAATTAGACCCATGCCTATTACCATGCACCAAACTACAGTCAAAATGGATTAAAGATTTACATATTAAAGCAGAAACACCAAATGCTTTGGAGGAAAATGTAGGTAGAAATCTTAAAGACATCGAGTAGGTAAAGGGTTCATAAACATGAAACAAACTCCATTGGAAATACTTCAAAGAATCAATAACTAGGATCTCATCTTATTGAGAAGTTTGTGCATGTCAAAGGAAATAATCAAGAGTGAAAAGACAACCTACAAATTGGGAAAAAAAATCTTAACCATCAGTCACTCAGACAAGGGACGTCAATCTAGAATATACAAAGAACTGAAAATAATTCAGGCCCCCAAAATTCAAAGACCCAGGGTCAGGGATACAGCTTAGTGGTAAAAACCAACTGTCTGGAAAGCACAAAGTCCTGAGTTTGACATCCAGTACCAAAAAAAAAAAAAAAAATTAAAATTTAAAGATTCAATCCAAAAATGGGCATCTGAAATGAGTATACACCTCTCATGAAAAAATACAAATGGCAAATAAGTATATGAAAAAATGTTCAACATCATTGGTCATTCAAGAAATGCAAATTAAAACAACTATGAAATTCCATCTGAGGCCGGGGAGATGGCTCATGGAATAAGCGCTTCCCTAGCAAGCGCAAGGGTCTGAGTTCAGTCCCCAGTTCTGTAAAAAAAAAAAAAAAGAAAAGAAAAAAGAAATTCCATCTAACTGCAGAAAGAACAGCTATCATCAAGAAGTGAATCAATAACAAATGCTGCAAGGGCAGTGGAGGAAAAAGGAACCCTTCTCCCCTGTTGGTGAGAGTGCAGACTGATACAATCACTGTGGAAATTAGTGTGGAGATTTCTCAAAAAGCTCAAATTGGAAGTTCCCTTCAACTCAGCTCTTCCTCTTCTAGGCATTTTTTTCAGAGGAAATTAAAACATACCACAGCGATTTATATGCACCCATGTTTATAACAGCATAATTCGTCATAGCTAAATCCTGGAAGCAACTCAAATGCCCATCAACTGAGGAATGGATAAAGAAGAAGTGGTATTGGTATTTCTACACAGGGGAGTATTATTCAGCTATAAAAATGATAAAATTGAGGTTTTATCAGTAAATGGCTGCAACTAGAGACCATACTTTTAAGTGAAATAAATCAGACCCACATGTGCAAACACCATATTGTCTCCCTAGTGTAAGAACCTGAAAGAGTAAATAAAATTTGAAGGGTACGATAGACACTATGAAAAGAGAATGAATCTGTCCAAAAGGAAGGAATCACTGATATGAGAGGGACAGAAGAGGTAGTGGGAGAGAGAGAGAGAGAGATCCATGTACATAAGCAGGATGGTTTGGACAACTGTACTGGGGACCTTTGCTGGCCTATTGAAAGATAAGTTAATGCTTACTTTTTATCATCTTTTTTTCCTTTTTTTCCTTTTTTCTCTTAATTTCTTCAAACTTTCTTTCCTTTCTTTTTCCATTTTTGCCTGCATATATCTGGAAATCTGAGCAACTAATTTGAAGACAACACTGCAATACTGTCAAATTCATAGTATTTTATTTAATGAAATTCTGCATCATTTCTACTTTTTTCTTTTTTA
>NW_004524598.1:20970018-20975103 GCF_000260255.1 Octodon degus | reverse complement strand
AGAATATACTCAAATTAACATGTTTAAGTTCTGGATCTAATGTTTTCTGGAAAATTAAGTGTCAACAAAATTGTAAAATTATTTGTCTCAGTTCTCCTATGCGTGAAAGGGTGAGAGTTCCATTCAGGAGTTTTTGTCTTTTATTTTTGTGCATTGTCCTGTTTCTTCTAGGAAAACCTTATTTGTTTTTCTTCTTTTCTCAAATCTCAAGTACATGTGGTCATTTATTAATGTCTTCTCTTACTCTCTTCATTCTCTGCACCACTACTGTAAACATCTGACTTCTTTCTAATATCTACATATATAATGGTGATACTTTGAACCAGAATATTATCGACCTCCTACATGACCCTGCCAATGACATAAGATAGAGCAGATCAGGGATATGGCATGATGTTAGGGCCATTGGCATGAAGAGAGGAATATTTGCACCTGTTAAGAAGATATTCAGTCCAAAAGATGGACCATGACATAGTGTTCAAAAGCCTCCTCATGGCTACTAAATAGGCAGCAGGAATTTGTTTGTACCTTTGCGGTAGTGTCTGTATATACATGGTTGAGAAGAGAGATATCCAACAAAAATATTCAGGGTGTGTCAATAGATGGATATAGAGTACGATGGTTGACATCATGCAGCTAGTGACTTCTGAGAGTCCAGATCATAGCCGGCAGATGCCTGGAGGGCCTTTATAGACCTTCAATCCCAGAGAAAATGGGCACAGGGCAGGTGATCTGAACAGAACCAGAAAGAAAGAGATTGTCATGGATGTAAGTTAGGGACTAGATAGATAATTAAAGCCTTCAGAGCGGACGCTCTAGAAGTCTGGTGCTTTAAGCCTGCTCTCTCTTTCAAGTGTTTTGCACTTGCTTATTGAATGTCTCCATCTAAATATTTCGACAAGGGGCTGGGGAGATGGCTCAGGAGAATAATGAGTTAAATCCCTGATTCTGCTAAATAAATAAATAAATAAATAAATATTTCAACAAAATGCCCAATCTGTATGCTTTAAACTGGATGCGTTCTTAGCTTGCTTCTCAGTTGTCTTCTTTTTACATTCGTGTTCTTACAAGTACCAATGTCATATGGAGAACACCTTAAAATCTGACATTTTGTCTTTGTTTTCTCTGAGTTTCCATTTCTCACAGTTCTGCTTTCCTCCAGACCACCTGCTTTCTTGTCTTTCCACGCCACCGTTCTGGGTTAGACTCTGTTCCATGGGTCACTGCAGTACTATCCTTGGTGGTCTATCTTCATGCCAAAAATTTACTTTAAATAATCATCTAAGATATAATTTCCTATAAATTCATGTACAATCTCTCCATACTAGTTCAGAGCTCTTTCTCGTGTGACTACAAGCCATATTAATGGTGTATCTTTATGCATCTCCTGTACAGTCCAGTCACTTTCAGCCTCTAATGTTTATTTTCTTGTGCCTTTGGTGATGCTCTGCCCTCTGAAAATGCACTCATATCTGCTCATAAACACTTACTCATTCTAGTGCTGATACATTGAGTCCACGTGAGAAGTCTGGAAGGTTAACTGAGTGAGATAGCAGAAGGCCAGGGCCTCACTAGGTAACCATCCTAAGCCTGTGCAAGGGGAGGGCATGGAGATTGTGACTGCTAGACCTGCCTGGGGAGTGAGTGCTTATAATATAAGGGAGGAAACGAGGCCTACTCTCCCCTCTTGTGCTCTTGTTGCCTTTCGCTGTCTTCTGCCACCATGACCTGCTGCCCCTGTGCTGTGCCTCTCTGCCTTGGAGCCAGGTGACTGTGGACTGAAACCTGTACAAGCTGTGAGCTAAATAAACCTTTCTTTCCTTAATTTTGGATGTCAGGTAATTTTTTTCTTTCCTATTTTTTTAAAAGTTAATTTTATTGAGAAACAAATAGCAATGAGACAGTTTCAAAACGGGTTAGTAGGACAGTTATAATAATTAATACATTGCATATTATTGTCTTCATAGTAGTTATTCATAGTACAAGATGCAGACATGATATAGTGTTTGGACAGGATGCAAGTATTTTGTTTCAGCAATGAGTAAAAAGTAACCAACACACCCATTACACTTGGTCTCTCTTCATTCCTTCAGTAGAATATGAAATGCTGCTAGTACATGCATGTGCACACACACACACATATCAAAACATCACAATTTTCTTGCACCACTTCTTATTTTTTTCTTCTACTAATGGTTGGTATGTTTTCCTTCATCTATACCTCTCTTAAGTGCTCTAAAACACAACTATATTGATCTATTTCTGCCTGTATTATCCTTAGCTTCATACCTTGTATATGATATGTATTCAATAAATAAAGATGAACAGAGAAAGACTTAAGGTATTTGCCTGCATGCTTTTGAGTACATTCATTTTATTCATAAACTTGAAAGAATAGTTTTCTTCTTGAGTTTACTCAGTACCATACTTTAGCCTGATATGTCGGAAATCCCACTTACCTTGATGTATATTATCAATGAGGAGCTATTGATTTGCATCTGAGAAATGTATCAGCAACCAGGGTGTAGCTCCAGAGAATGAGTTTGCTATTAAGGCATCATTTATCCTAACTGCCTAATTGTTTGATAATTTCAGGATACGAGATCACAAAATACTAAATGACATGAAAAAGATGATTATAGCATTTTGAGTCTTCCAAATGTACTTGAAGTAGTTATCATTTAAAACTGAGATATGACATAAAAGTAAAACTGCGGAAAGTGACTAAAAATATTTCATTAGCTGATATCAAGATATCTTCTCACTTGCAGATAAACAGAAATCACTCTAGCAAGCAAAATAGATAACACATTTTGATAACTCACATTGCTGAAATTCCTTGCATCCAGATTTTGCAACAGCTAATATTTGATCATTTTAATTTTCAAATACACTGACACCTCTCTGTACTATTGGAGTCAGCTGTAAACTGGCGAATCGGGAAATGATCAATTCATATTTTTTTTCCTGGTAACTCCCTATCAGAGCTTGCCCAAAGCCATATATTTTCCTTAGTTCATGTCCAAGACATCTGAGCATTATTTTCCTCTTGCGACCCAGATTCTTTGGTCTGTGTGTCTGGATCAAACTTCCAATTATGTACAGCATCTCTGTGTACATGCTGTATAGTCCTTATTAGTAATTCAGAAAAAACCAAGCAGCTAAGGTAGGATAGGTTGTATTCTCCAAAGGACACTTGAAGGAAAGATTTGATTTACAATAGTTTTCAACACTTAACACTGACATGGTCTGAAGATGTGTGTCCCCTCAAATTCCTATACTGAAATCCTAACTCTCACATGATTGGATTGGGGTGGAGATGATCAGATTTTGGGTAATGATTGGGCTGTGGGGCAGAACCCTCATGAGTAGGACTAATGGTTTCACAAAAACAATCCAGGAGTAATGGTGGGGGTGGAGGATACAGAAAGAGAGAACTCTCTAACCTAGACCTTTCCTCCCTGTGACAGCACAGCACTAAAGTACTTTGCAGAGCCAATGAGGTTATCATCTCCAAACGTAAAATCTGCCTCGCCTCCAGATGTACGAAAAATAAGTTTCTATTGTCTAGAAGCAATCAGGTCCATGGTATTTAGAAATAGTGGTGTAAACTGCTAAAGACAAATACCTAATGTAAAATATGGCTAATTGGTATTTCTTTGACCATTTATCTCATCATTCCTCATAAAGCACTGTATTGTTCTAAACTCCCACTTTGGAACTCGATATGGGAGCTGTTAGAGGGAGTCCACTTCTTCCTTTGAACATCTGCCTGATCATTGCAGCTGCTCCTACCAGGAACACAGTCGCTTCTTCCGAGAACCGACCCCTCGGGCGGGCTCTGACGTGGCGCTGGTGCTGAGGCTTTGGAACGGTGGTAGCATTAAAGCCACATGTGCCAGTGCGGGGCAACCACACCTACTCTACGGCATGCCCTTCTGAAAGAGCCAGGGCACTAGTGCCTTGCACAGTCTCAGTGGCACCCTTTTGGTGCCATGCGTCTTTCTTTCCCCCACACCATTCAGGCGTCATAGAATTTGCGCATAGCTCACATGCTGCTTTGATCAAAGGGCAAGGCCTGAGGCCGTTCACCTTGTCCACGGATGGCCACAGCTCTGCTCCTTGGCCTGGGGGTCGTGATAAACTTCCTTTCTCCTGCAATGTGTCCTTTCTCAGTTCTCTCCTCAGCCCTTCATCCAAATAAATATGTGAGGGTCTAGGCATGCTCCTTTCCAAGCACAGCTGGGTACACTAGAGCTTCAGTAGCTAAGTTTCACACTGCAGCTGCTGTCATCCACTGCGGTGAGGTGACGCGACCTGGTACATATACAGATTCTTACCACTCAGTGGGTGCTTGCGTCACATAGCATGATGCAGATATTTTACTCATAAGACATAAGGTTTTTTTTTTTTAAAGTAGCATTCTTGAATGTGGTTTGCTTTATGCCTACTCACAATAACTTAGTAGAAGTCTAAATATTTAAGTTTGGCATAAATCACTATGGAGAAAATACACTTGATTTAGTAATTCAGTCAGTAAGTTTAGAGGGTATATCAACACGTTACTGTTGAGAAGACAAAATACCACCTTGGGCATCTGACAGGACAAAAGATATACTTTGCCCTTCAAATATGTTGCTTATTGTATACTGTGTACTGCATATTGCACAGTTTATATTGTGCATTGTGTATGACACAGTGTATATTACATATTATATATTATCTGTATATTTATTTAGTTAGTTTTGTGGTAGCAGGGATCACACAGCTCCTGAATTCTGTACGTATTAAAAACTAGCATCATGTAGATACTAAGGAGCTTAGCTGCTGGGGGTGGAGGTGGGGCAGTAGCTGGGCCGTCTTGGGTCATGGCTGCAGCAGCCTCCGAGTGTCTGGGTGACTGAACTTGGGAAACGAAATCCTGGGGAGCCCTGAATGAGTTTGGCTACTTGTGGATGGGGTGCAACTCTTCTCAAAGCAAAACTGTTTACACCCTTGAAATACGGGGATTTGGTTAATTCCTGAGATTCCTTCAAGCCACTTTACCTATTGTTTTGATGTAAAATACTTGACTCCTTTTTTTTT
>NW_004524598.1:20955333-20969918 GCF_000260255.1 Octodon degus | reverse complement strand
GGTGAAACTGTGCCTTTGCATAGTCTGCTTTTTCTCCTCCTTTTCACTATAGATCTGGATCAAAAGACGCAGAAATATCCAGGCCACAGCCTGAATGATAGGTGGTCTTGAAATTCCATCTACCGGATTAAGTATAACATCACTCTTAATCTCAGTCCTAACATTTAGAAACAGGGCATCTTCCAAAAGCCTCCTGTGGTGAATGGTCCTTGAATCATGCAGGCCTTTTGCTCATAAGTGGATTAATCTATTGAGGAGTTCATAGCTGACTTGCTGTTAGGAGGGCCCTGCTTAGAGGCCAGTCACTGAAGGAATGACCAGGAAGGGTCCGTTTCCCTTGCTGGCCTCCTCGCTCTGCTCTCCACTTCCTGCTTCTGTAATGTGAGGAGTTTTCCTCCAGGGTAGGTCCTTGCACCCTGCTGGGTCTGCGTTTGAGTATGCCAATCATGGACTGAAACTTTTGAGCTACAGAGCAAATTAAACCTCTCCTCTTTTAAGTTGTAGTTTTGGGTATTTTAGCTCAGTGACAGAATGTGATTAAGAGAGTATCCTGCAAAGTCTCAGGACATGGGCAAAATGTAGACAAATTTTCTTCCAGAGTGTAACATTCATGGCCTACAGTGAAAATGCTCGTGCAGTCTTGGTTCTTAACTAAAGCTCCTGACCCTGAGCTTGCGGCTTCTATTCCTGTCAATGTTCTGGTCTTCTCAGCTCTGACTAGAGTCACCCATCAAACTCTTTTCTCCACATTCTTGGGCTCCCATAGGCTGCTTCTCCAAACTGCTCCAAAGCATTCCTGCAAATAAATTCAAAAGATTTCTAAATGTATTTTTTTCCTTTTTCTTTTTTAAAGAGAGTACAAATTAGAATTAAAACAATAATCACAAGTGATGCAGATTTTCACTTAACAAAGTAATATGAATTTCACAGTATTTATTGTACTATACAGCGTTGTCTTCCAACCAGTTATTCATATTAGCAGATGCAAAATTGAAAGAAGAAAAAAAGAGAAAGAAATGTATAAGAAATTAAGAAGAGAAACAATTGAAAAAAGCAGATGAAACAAATAAAAGCATTAACTGCTTCTTTCCATAGATCAACAGAAATGCACAGCACAGTTGTCTAAACCATCCTGATTATATGCAGAGATAAATCTCTTTCCCACACCCCCTCTCATGTCCTTCTCCTAACTCAGTAACTTCTGTTGAGTAAGGTCATTCCCTTTTGCCAGTGTCTACTGTCCCCTCCAGACTCCATTTTTCTCTTTCAGGTTCTCTCACTGAGGAGACCATACGTTGTTTGCAAGGGTGGGTCTGATCTATTTCACTCAAGAGGATGTGTTTAGTTGCATCTATTTACTGACAAAAGACTCAAATTTATTCTGTTTTATAGCTCAATAATATCCCATTGTGTAAAAATACCACATCTTCCTTATCCATTCATCAGTTGACGGGTGTCTGGCTTTTTTCCAGGATTTAGCTATAACAAATTGAGCTGCAGTATGCGGGCGCACACATGTCATTGTGGGATGATGCTTTCAGTTCTTCTGGAAAAATACCCAGGAGGGGAACTGCTGGATTGAATGGCATCTCCAGTTCTAGCTTTTGAAAGAATCTCCACACTGATTTCCACAGTCGTTGTATCAATCTGCACACCTACCAACAGTGGAGGAGTGTTCCTTTTTCCCCCACAGCCTCCCCAGCATTTATTAATAGCTGACTTCTTCTTTTTTTTGGTGGACCTGGGGATTGAACTCAGGCCCTTGCGCTTGCCAGGGAAGTGCTTATTCCACTGAGCCATCTTCCCGGCCCCAATAGCTCACTTCTTGATGTTAGCCATTCTTTCTGGGCTGAGATGGAATCTCAGTGTTGTTTTAATTTGCATTTCTCAAATGACCGATGATGCCGAACATTTTTCATATATTTATTTGCCATTTATATTTTTTCATGGGAAGTGTATATTCATCTCAGCAACCCATTTGTGGATTGGGTCTTTGAATTAGGGTGGCCTGATCTTTTAAAAATTATTTGTATGTGTAGGTAGAAAGCCTTTGTCTGAGGGACAGTTGGCTATAATTCTTTCCCAGTTTGTTGATCACAGTGCAATAAAACTGGAAATTATTAGTAAAAGAAACTAAAAAAAAACCATAAGCAAGTGGAAATTAAATAACAATCTCCTAGACAACAAGTGAGTCACAGATGAAATTAAAGAAGAAATTAAAAGATATTTACAATCAAACAAAAATGCAAATGCAACTTACTGAAACCTGTGGGATGCAATGAAAGCTGTCTTAAAAAGAAAATTTACAGGGACAAATTTGCACATTAGGAAAACAGAACAAGCCCAAATAAATGATATTATGCTGCACCTCAAGCTCCTAGAAAAAGAAGAGCAAGCGAAGCCCAAAGCTCAAAGAAGGTATGGAATTATAAAGATTAGAGCAGAAATTAATGCATCGGAGATGAGGAAAACAATACAAAAAATAAATGAATCAAAGAGCTGGTTCTTTGAAAGAACAAATAAAATTGTTAAGCCCCTGGCCAACCTAATCAAAGAAAGAAAAGAAAACCTCAAGTTTATGCAATAAAGAATGAAAAGGGCAAAATCACTATAGACCCTAGAGAAATTCAGAAGATCATCAATACCTACTTCCAAAATCTTTTCTCTCATGAGATGGAAAACAAAGAGGAAATAAAAAGTTTCCTGGGTACGTATAAATGCCAAAGCTGAGATTTCTAAATCTTATGCAACTAAAATCACAGCAACTATTCTACATCTTGTACTGTCCAGTCATATTCCAAAACCTGTGTCTCTGAATATGAGACTTTTGTGGGACATTTTTGAGCTAAGTCATAACCAACGGCATCAGGCAACATTTGCTGAACAAACTCAAGATGATCACAGATTTGTATCTGAGGACTAATATTGATATAGGACTTCTAAATGATATAAAGGAGATAGTAGAACTTCCAACCTGCTAGAAAATTGATGAATCCCCAAAACTGATTATTGAATTCTAAGGAACAACAAAGTTTGTGGTTAAGAGTAGGATATATTTTTTGACCAAAATAACGTCCGAGAGACAGGAGGCCACCCTAAGCTGGGTTGCCAGTGAGCCTACTGCTCAAAGGAAATTTTATAGAGGAAAACCATGAGGTGGGTGCATGGGAAACAGCTATGCTAGATAAGATTTACACCTGTAGCTGTGTAAGTGATGCTGAACCAATGGTAAAGCAAGTCACATATGAGTGTACATGGAAAGAACAAAAACTATTTGAGGGAGAAATGAGTCAGAAGGTCCCGGTCATTCACCTGGACGACTGATGTCTGTCTAGATTTCACTGGGCCAGGTTATGTCAACTATAGCATTTTGCTTATTCCTTGGGGAGGCATGTAGGCCTGGTGATTTTTTTTTTGTTTTTACCTTGATTCTTGTCCTTCAACAGGTACACCTCTAGCCACAGTTGTAAAGTATTCTCATCTTCTGCACTGATTCCCTCCCCGCCCAGGGGCCTCCCCCTAACTGCCTATACTATTCCTACCTAGCTTAGCTGTCTATAATATGAGGGTTTCACTGAGCTGGGGGAAGAGATTTTATGAAGATTTTTTTCCCCTCCTGGGAACACATTATATACAGCTGAGAAGTACCCTCAAGAATTTTTGAGCAAGAGTAAATAATTAAAAGATGTTTAGAGACTGACCCAGTGTGCATATAGACATACACACATATGTGTGCACACATACATACCTTCACCTGTAAGTTTGCATGTATATAGCGGTAAAACAAATGATGAAACAATATCTATCTGTCTTATACATAGTGCAATCGGAACTTTTTTTCTGTTGCATACTTCCCCCTTTTCTTTCTTTTGTTAAAATAGCTGATCAAGTCCTTTGATAACCATAACTGCTGTTTCCAAATCACTGGACAGTAGTGTCATGGTCATGTGATTTCAAAACATTCCACCCTAAATTGAGTTCAGTTTAATGTAAATTCCAGGGAATAGTGACCTCTAAACATTTTTCTTCAAAAACCCAGATAAGATCATTCACAAAAGTGCTTTTAGCTGGATGACAGCTCAATTCCAAAAGGCTGAGCTTCGCCAGGGTGAGTGGTAGCTTCTTGGTAGCTATCACTGTCTTCATCTGTCAAAATCTGAGGAAGAGTTCAGGGCTCGAGCGTGGAAATGCCGGCCGGTGACCGCCGCCAAGCCTGTGCCTCACCTCACTAGCACTTGTGCCACGCCTCACCTCTGAAAGCTTTGGCGGCGGCAGCCGTGAGGTCCCTTTCCGCTTGAAAAAGGATCAGAAAGGCCTTCTTGAAGAACATTTTTCCCTCTATGGTTATGGACTGGTAGGAAGCAGGATGGAGACAAGAGCGAACCAGTGAGGCCACTTCTTAAATGATTAATATAGCTATGAATTCTGAGACCTTGCAGTTTTGCTAGATGTGAAAAGAGAGGCAGTTAAGGAACTTCATCACTTTGAAGTTTACATAATGAAATTCTCTCCATCCTTCATCACTCTTCTTCTTAATAAACTGGACCAAAATTGTCTAAAATCAGTGTGCTCTGGCTGGAGGGCCTCGTCCCTGGCATGCTAGTTCTTTTGCAAGGAATGGAATCACCATTTCACAGTTGCCTGATGCCTGTGACCTCTGCAGCTCTTTATGGAAACTGTATTCATTTTTTCAATTGTTCTTATGTAAAGCCTCCAATATTTCAAAACTTCAAACCAAATTCTTCCAAAAGTTGCATTTCCCAGATCTGAAGGCAAGAAAGAAGAAATCATTACACTGTATGCACACGCTGACAAGGAAATGGGAAAGCTGCTCAGACTGCTTAGAAATCCCTCTTGAGTGAAAGTGGAAATGACACTGCATTCTAAAAATCCACATTTCTATTCTCACTCAAACTATTAACACTCAGGAGGCTGAGGCAGGAGGATCACTGTGAGTTTGAGGCCAGCCTGGGCTACACAGTGAGCCCAAGGTCCGCCTGAACTATGTAGCAGGATCTTGTCTCAAAAAACAAAACAAAACAACTATTAGACAGGCGATGGTTCTTGGCATAGGGTGGGACTGTAATGCTGAGGAAATATCCTCAAGAAATACTTTGGCAGGTATTTTCCTTTTAAAAATATAAAGAGAAATTCATGTAATAGCTTTGTCTGGTTTCAATGCTCAGGTAAGACTGTCTGCATATAGCAAAGCAGAAATTATATGTATGAGCATTTTTTTTTGTGGTACTGGGGATTGAAACAAGGTCTTTCACACTGAGCAATACCTAACCCTTTATTATTATTATTTTTCCTTTATTATTATTATTATTATTATTTTATTTTAATACAGGGTCTACAGGGTCAACAGGGTCTCACTACATAGATTGGATTTGTAGTGATCTGCCTGTGTTCAGCCTCCCAAGAGCTGGGATTACAGGTGTGTGCCACCATGCCCAGTCTCAATTGCTGTCTCAGTGTGTGCTGGGGGCAGGGCTGGTATAGCAGGCCAGAGATTGAACCTCAGCCACTGTGTCTGCCTTATAGGCATTTTAATCCACTGAGCTGTTGGGCTGGCCCTCCATTATTATTATTGTTATTGTTATTATTATTATTGCTATCGTCATTACCATTATCATTGCAGGATTTCACCAAGTTCTCCTCATTGTCCTCAAACTCCCAACCCTCTTGCCTCAGTCCCCCAATCCACTAGGATTATGGATATGCATTGTACATGTACATACTCATTTTAAAAAATCGTGCCTGAGTCACCTGTACCTCACTGAGAGGACGCTCCAGTGTGAGGCCTCACAGCGGCCATGGATGGTGCAAGCTGAGGTCCACATTTGACACAGCGACTACGTGGACTTCAGTCGTGTGGTGTGTGCAGCTCAGAGGGAACACCGCCACAGAGACCTCTGGGTTTCTGGGGACGTGGCCTCCTGCACGCGCTTCTGCGATGTACACCAGGGTTGTGCTAAGTTTCATGCTCTGCCCAGAAATTCACACAACATGCAGGTGTGGTCGCTGCTGACCAGCTTTTCCCTGGGATGCCAAGGGACACCTCAGGACTAGAGAAAGCCTTCCTGTCAGGAAGCCTGGAGACCGTTCCAGCATTCGTTGCTCCGGTGTTCTGAATGGTGGCCTGGGGCCCAGCAGGAGGTTTCACGCTGGTTCCAGATTTCCCGGTAAGCGCCCAGAGAGCAGCTGAGGTGAGAGGCTGCTTCACGGAACAGAGAAGGCTCCGCTCGAAATGCTGATAGGCCAGTGTTCTTGTTCTGCTCGGACTCCCTCCACTACGACTTTGAAACTGCTTCTCAGGCATCCAAGCAACATCACCACGAGGATCGAGGATTTTTGTCCCAGAAATCCCAGAAAGAGCGACTTTGGCGGGCGCTAGTTGTAGAATAAAGTAAGATCTTTCAGAAGGTCTTCTTCCGAAGCTCCTGGGTTCACCCCGGACTCACCTTCGGCATCAGCCCACCTGTTGGTCACGCTCAGGCAGTTCCAGCAGGCTGAAGAACGCCTTATGCTCTCCTAATCCCCAGCTCTGCTATTTAGGCTCTTACACATCTCCCGGATCTATTCGCGCAAGCACTGCGGGTCCTTCCTGGGTCAGTGACATCTAATTCTAGATTTTCATGAATCTTCCAATTTGGAAATCCACCTTTCTTCTGACACTGAATTCACATTTGCCTTCCATTCAGGTGACCATGTTTTATTGCTCCATCTAAGTGGGCAGAATCCTAAAGTTGAATACTAGTTCTGAGTTGTCTTTTTTATCTTGTATGGTTGTTTTTGCTTTTCTTTGTTTGGCTTTGTTTTTTGGTAGTTGGAATGGAACTCAAGACCTCATGCTTGCAAGGCAGGCTCCATGCCACTGAGCTATATCCCTGGCCCTGAGATATTGCTCTTAGTGGCATCTTCTTGAAGCTGTGAGTGAGCGGTAGGTATAATGCCTCGTTATCCTCGCCAACCACACAGCTCAGCCTCCTCGCAGCCACTTCCCAATGGACGCAAATATTGACTCCTCCCAAAGTTAGTATTTTGTGGCTGTTCACACGTTCTAGATCTAGATAGGAGCATGTTTAGATAGTTCAGATTTATCCAACTCTCTGGTGCTGCTAAACAGCTCTGTCTTCCCAAATTCTACTTAACACTCACAAGCGATGGTTGGCCTTTGGATATTATTCTCTTCAGGGGCTGCTCAGAACAGCCAAAACTCCGAGGAATATCTGAAGGAGCTGATTAATGAGCAACCAGAGAGGAGGCTGAGGATTTCCTTTCAGGTTTGGGAAAGTGTCTGTGTGTGGTGTGATGAAAAGACTATTTGGGGCTGGGGGTGAGAGTGGCTCCACATGTCTTGGCCTCCTGCTGCTTGGGGTCTGAGAACAATGAGGGGTCAGAGAGGCAGCGGCACACAGGAGGCAGCGGAGTCCAGCTGATGGAAAATGGGCCATTTGTCCTGGTCAGGGATTGCTTCACTGGGGCTGCAGCCTGGGACAACAAGGCAGGTGTGTGTGTGTGTGTGTGTGTGTGTGTGTGTGATAAAGCTTTCTGTCTTATCTTTTTATATCAGTTTTCTCTACTCAATAAATTACCACTAAGAATGTACTATGATTTCACTAGCTTTTCTAGCTGGCAAAGATGTAAGCACTCTGGCTTTGCCAAACTGGGGGAAATAACTTGGATTCAACTTCTAAAGCTAGATAGAGCCCCTCTGGATATTTCAATCATAAAGAAAGAGTTGGTCAGAGGAGTTGATGGCTCAAATGCCATTATATTCAATTATAAGGGTGCAATTGGGTATTCTAATCACTTGAGTTCTTCCCTAAAAATTATTACTTCGATAAATATGCATTCCCAAGGCGTAGAAATCTCTAGGCTGCATAAGAGCTTACTGGGGAGATGGTTGCAGCAAATTTGACCCACAGTTATCGGTCTTCAAGGGCGCCTGACTCCAAAGCTAGCGAACTCCTTACAATTTGACTCCCCCAGCACCAGCACAGACCTTTGGGAAACCCAAGTAGCTTATGCCCCTAAGGGGAACTGCCTTTGCTTTCCTTGTATAGATGGTGCCAGAGCAAGCAGGTGTGCACATGTGTGTTTGGGGCTCACTTAGGGTATTTCACGTAGATAGGTTCAAGGAGCATCAGTGTTCGTCATGCCGCCCTCAAGAGCCATCCAGCTGCAAAGAAGTTTAGCCCACACCTTCATGTTGTGTAGCACTGGGGCCTACTGGTGTGGATGGCTTGGCCAGAGGAGAGGGTGCCTTTTCCCTTTCAGTTGGTGCCAGACCTTGTCGTGTCAAGGACAGAGCTCCAATCTTGTGACCCGCAGGCTGGGGCTTTGTTTCACAACACCATGATCAGTGTCAGTAGAAACCATCTGAGTTAGGCAGGTGAGGGCCCTCTGAAGAAGAAACGATTCCTGAAACAAGGTTGATGATTCTGACTCCTATGACCACTTCTCTTCTGGCTGTGAACACAGGAGCGGCTGATCCCTGCGTTTGCTTATGGGGCATGACCTGTAGAACACAAAGGATGCGCTGTAGAGGAAAGGATAGCTACATTCCTTCCTGAGATTTTCCCAGAGTCCTACAGTGAGGGATCCTCAACATTTCCTTAAAGATATTTTTCTTTGCTTTTTTTGACATCGTAGATAATTTAAAAAATCTCTCCTCTAACTACACAATTACCCTAAACAATTTCCTGAAAATAAAACCAACAATTATTTATAAAATCAGCTCTTCTACCAGATCCCAGGAGCTGTTCTTCAACAGAGCCTGAACTCAGAAGGAATGAGATACTTCAGCTTGTTTCACTGGTCACTATTCTCATGTTCTGACAACGAGGTTGGTAGTAGAAGGGGACTTAGATGAAAAAAGTGAGTAAAATGATATGGTTTCAAACTTCAGGAGGATTGTAGTTTGGTACAGGAGATAACAAGAGAATGCATACGTATTTATCATATGATACATGTCTCAGTTACTTTACTCTCATTGCTGGGACAAAATACCTGACACACAGAATTAAGGAAGGAAAAGTATATTTAGCTCACAATGTGTGGAGGTTTCAGTCCATACTGGGCTGGCTCCAAGGCACAATGGCACATGGCAGAAGGCAGCAGCTCATGGCAGCAGAAGACAGCAAAGAGCAAATGGAGGGGCAGCCACAGCAGCGGAGAGCAAGTCTCTCTCCCTTCCTTACATTGTACTTAGGCTTCCTGTGGGTGTGGCATTCACACCCATAATCCCAGCAGCACTCACATTCCAGTACTGGATTATGAAATAGTCACAAACCCTAACAACCACTCCATGACTGCATGAGACCTCGGGGGCGGGGGACAATTAGACACAAGCCACAACAATATATAATTATATATGAAAAATACGAGATACATGTAAAGACACAAATGAAGACACAGAATGTGAGTGGCTCATGGGTGTGGCGTATTCGTCAGCAGTTCAATCCACTGTTGAGCTCATACTTGAATGTTAGGAAATGGGGCCTGGTTAAAGGAGTTGTGTCACAGGAGGAGTGACCCGGAAGAGTGTATTCTTGTGCCCTGCTCTCTCTCTGCTTCCTGGTTGCCATGGATTGAGAAAGCTCCCTCCAGGTGGCATCCTGCCATGCTGTTTCTGCCCTAGGGCCAGTCGACAATGGACCTAGACTTCTAAAACTGTGTAGCAAAATGAACATCTCTTGCTACGCATGCACACATTAGGTACTTTGTCCCATCAATGGGAAAGTGACTAGC
The DNA here is from genome assembly GCF_000260255.1 of Octodon degus. NCBI lineage: Eukaryota > Metazoa > Chordata > Mammalia > Rodentia > Octodontidae > Octodon > Octodon degus. The sequence goes on along the minus strand of NW_004524598.1, from coordinate 20,960,162 downwards.
ATAAAAAGACAGAGAAGTCTTCAAATATTGTAAGCAGAGCTTGAATAAGGACAGTTCTTTGAAGTGTTGAGAAGATGATAATGAATATAGGAATCTGGACAGTAAAGGCCAGGCTCAGGGGGTTTCATAAGGAAGTGTGGACACGATTGGGAAGTACAATAGAGGCCATGCTTGTCACATGTTGGCAAATAACTACATTTTGTCTGTGTCCCCAAAATTTTAAAGCGACAGATTGCTGAGAACATTTTAATCCAGTATCCATGATGTAGCATGGGTACTGATGGCAGCTTCTAACCAGAAATATAGTGAGAATCAGAACTAAAGGATATGATAAAAAAAATTCCATAGGTTAGCCAGAAAGGAGGTGTGGGCAAAGCTGGAATCAAAGAGAATGTGGGACTAAAATGATTAGCACCATTGAAAACAAGTTGATTGTTTTACACAGGGACAATAGAAACAGTTTGAGGACATCTCAGAAACAAGACAGATGCCATCCTTCAACTGGTTTAGAGAGTAAAAGGATACATTCTTTAGAAAGACTACTTTTACAAAACAGCCTTAGATTGCCCTGCTAGTTCAAGGATGTCTAGGGAAATGCTTACCCATGTTCAGCCACTAAGTCATTCAGAAGCTGATTAAGGAAGGAGACAAGGTTCTGATTAAGCTGGTGGCAGACTCTGGTACCACTCACTTGATGCTGATTTGAAGTCACACAGAATAAATTTGAGATTCATAAAGGCTTCCATGCAGGTTTTTTTAGAAAGAGCCAACAGACCAGGCAACATGTCCCTGAGAGAAATATATGAAAGTATAATAATAAAGCCAAAAATATAGTAAGAAGTCCAGGAAGATTATGCACTAGGATCATGCAACATCTTAAAGCAAATCCACAGGCAGTGAGTGGAGTGACCCCAAGAGAGAGGACACATGGCGGCAAGCAGGAAGGCCATGGTGGTCACACTGCCCAAGCTCCTTGGTACTCACATCCCACCACAGTCTGCCACAGGAGCTGGATTTGGGTCCTCAGGATCTAATTATTTCCCTGCTTCCCCTATTTTTCTCTCTGTACTAGGCATATCTGCCATGTGCAACCACATATTGGAAGAATTGAACTGTTCTTATTTTGATAGGGGATAATAGTTTTGAGCTTGCCTTGCATCTCAGAGGAGACCTTGGACTTGGACTTTTCAGAAACCCTGGAACTGTTAGGCCCTAGTGACTCTTAAAGATGCACTATGAGTTGAGTGTGAGCATTTTGGGCTCAAGCAAAAGAACATTATGGCTTAGATCTGCATGCTACCCAAAACCTTACACACTGAGGGGCCGAGATTTTAGAACATCATTGCATCATGAGCATGATACGCTCATCAGTGGATTACTCTACCTCTCAGTTCATGGTTGGTGGTCCTCTTAAGCGGCTTGGGCATAGGTGAAGGAAGCAGGTCCTTGGGTGCACAGTTAGAGGGTTATGTTCCTGTCCCTAGCTCTCCAACATCCCCTCTTCCCTGACTACCATCAGATGAACAGCTCTCTCCACCACACCCTTCCACCTCACCATTGCAGCCCCAGAGCAAGCCGCCATGGACACCTGAAACTGTGAGCCACATGCACCTCTCCTCCTCCAAGCTGTCAGTGTCAGGTGTTTTGTTTTGCCCTAGAGATGGGGTAGGAACTTCCAGCTACCCAACATCAGTCATTCCAGGCAAAAGACATTGTTGCAGCTTCTGGTTAGCATCCACTAGTACAAAACCTGCTTTGCAAACTGTGAAGCTCCATTTTCTTCATAATTTCCCCACTAAATATTCTTGCATCTAAAGCTAAGTGTCATGTTCCCATTGACAATACAAATAATTGTCAATAAACACAAATTCACATAGGTTTCTTTTATCTCCTCCAAAGAGATTGACTACATGAAGAATATGCACTTATCCTTTGATGAACTAATGATGCTAGAGCATGGGTTGGCATCTAGAAATACTTGATACACGTTCTCACTGCTCTCACCATGAAAAAGCCCTATGCCAAGGAGCTAAAATCCATGAACTCTTTCAACATAACAGTGGTACAAGGGTGTCTTCCGCTCAATTTCTATTTACATCCTGAGTTTGTAAATCAAAGAGCTCAGACAGAGAGGCTAAGTAAATTGGCCAAATTCAGTTAGCATTTGAACCCAGAATGTCTGCTGGCAAGTTTTTCCGTGTAACCCTCTTTCAGATGGACTTTCGTCAGTATAGAGACAATTACTTACTGAATAACATCATTTTTCATCCAATTTTTATCGAGCAACAGATGTCATCTAGGCAAGATGTGATGAGTGGAAAACATACTAAAAAAACCAGGAAATTGTATTTTCCCTTAAACAGTCTTCTAAAAATTTATAAAGGGAATTCATTATTTGAAGTAAGGCCAGTTCCTTTGCAGAGAAGACCAGATCAAATCTTTTATTATTTTTTTAATTAACGCATGTATTAGAAAGGAGTATTTATTTATTTATTTATTTGTATTTTTAGGGAAGGGTCTACAGGGTGCTAGGGTCTCACTACTAGATCAGACTCATAGTGATTGGCCTATTTACAGCCTCCCAAGAGCTGGGATGATGGGCACGTGCTACCACGCCCGGTCTCAATCGCCATCTCAGTGTGCCCCGGGCATGGAGCAGGCACGGCAGGCCCGGGGATCGAACCACCAGCCCCTGAGCCTGCTTGCAGGTGCTTTAATCCACTGAGCTATTTGGCCAGCCCAGAAGTAAGTTTAGATACTGTAAAAGAGGCACCTTCCCTCTTCACCTGAGCAGATTAGTATAATAAAATTTATTTTTCACACAATTCTATAAAGAATCTAATGAGCTATTTCATTGGGCCCATTCTATGTCGTGTCCCCACTGTCTTTCCAGGTGTATCCCAGGGCTTGTGCTCCCCAGTCATGCAGATTCTTTCTCTGCAGACAGCATGAGGCTGCTCACAGAGGAGCGAGCGTCACTTGTGCTCACAGTGCTTTCACTAGAACCTTGTCACCTGATCACACTTAGTTGCAAGAAGCACCTGAAATGGAATCTCACTGTGGGCCGAGGAAGAAGAGGTGGCTTGAAAACGAGCTGAAGGACGGGTGACACATTCTTATATCATCCACTTACAGATTCATCAAGTTTCGGATGATGCGACTACATTGTTTAACAACGGACGTGGCCTTTTATATCTAGAAACACTAAATAGACAGCCAGTTATGAATGAAGGTAGAGTTGGGTGCTGACTGAGAGGTCCTGCTTCTGCCCACTTTTCCTCTGTGTTACTCAGTACAGCCCTGCAGTAGCATGAGGAAGGGGACAAACCTTTACTTCACAGAGCACGCGTTCCTGAGCCTTCCCACCTAGTATCGGGATGTTGACTACAGCACACAAGGATAAGTAGAAATTTAATTATCTGAGCATAATTTCATCTATTTTCAGCTATTTCAAACCATTGTTATAAATAGAGACTATCCAAAATAAGAGTAAGGACACAGAAAAATTTCACAATTATTCTGTTTTGGATGTCAGTCACTACTCCAGGTCCTTCGTGTGTTCTTCGTGCAGTTCTTTAAGGTGTTGCGATGCTGCCTATTGGAAAAGTAGGGCTGCTGCAGCTGAAATGAGGAGCCGCTGTCATACAAGGAACCGCTGTCATACGAGGAGCCTAGGTTGTATGCTTATACCTGGCAACGCCATCACTTGAATGTGCTGTGTCTAATCTGGCAACTTTATTAACTCTATTGGTGATTGAATTTACTCAATCTGAATAAGCAATAAAGATAATTCAATGGTAAAAACTCCAAATCTTTTTAGTTTATGGAAGTGGAATATCCATGTGGTTTCTACCTCTCTCTAACCAACTACATCTCGACAGACAATAACAGTTTACGAGGCAAAGTCATCTGCCAATAAAGAGGTCACAGTAACTGTTTCAGGAGGCATTTCTTCACAAACTATTACCATTAATGCTGTCAGGCTTTGATGAGTGAGTATTGTGAGTAGCATGTGAGTCATCTCAGGCTGTATCCGAAGGTGAAGCCAGCCTTTACCTTCAAACAGATCCCCCTTCCCAAAGGCCGATTTCTGTTTCTCCAGGAGCAGATCCGCACTTGCCTATAGCTGCTTCTCCACTATGGTTGTTCAGCTTGTGACTTTTCTACCTCAGGATTGTGCAAAGGAAATACATTTATTAGAAATTATATTTTCATGGCCAGCCAAATAGCTCAGCAGATTAAAGAGCCTGCAAGCAGGCACAGGGTCCAGGGGTTCGATCCCTGGGCCTGACGTGCTGGCCCACCCCTGGGACGTGCTGGGACAGCAATTGAGACTGGGTGTGATGGTGCACACCTGTAATCCCTGCTCTTGGGAGGCTGTAAACAGGCAGATCACTATTAGTCCAATCTAGTAGTGAGACTCTGAACATCCTGTAGAGCCTTCCCTAAAATACAAAAAATAAAAAAGAAATTATATTTTAAATTCTGAGCTTTGCATACACAGTGCAATGGAACACATGATCATAAGGTGAAGAACTGACACTCAGTGGCATATGTTCTAAGCAATGGTGTTTGGTAGGTTGGGAGGAATTAAATGTGCTTTTGCTTAATGATATTTTCAATTCATAAGGATATGATCAAGATATAGTCCCACCCTCAAACATCAGTGCAGCTGTACTGATGTTATACATTTTTGTATCTGCCTTTTGCCTCACTTTCGGCTAGCTTCTGAGTTCCGGAGTCACAGGATTCTCCCATCCTGGAGAGCCTCACCTTGTTCCTGCTATGTGGAGGCTCAAAAAATGATATTTTTAATAAGTAAATTAAGT
>NW_004524598.1:20935478-20955186 GCF_000260255.1 Octodon degus | reverse complement strand
TGCACAGACTTTGTTGAAAGTAATGACTATTAAAGAAGAGAGCCTTTTGTTTCCAAATTATTTACTCTCATCCTCTAGTTTCCAACAGAGATCTATCAGAGAAAAACTTTAATTTATAAGGGCCAGCCAGATAGCTCAGCAGACTAAAACGCCTGCTTAGGCAGAGCCCAGCCGCTGGGGTTCAATCCCTGGTGTGCCACATGGGCACACCCCTGGGGCATGCTGAGATGGTGATTGCAACTGGGCATGGTGGCACGTGCCTGTAATGCCAGCGTTTGGAAGGCTGAAATACAGGAGAATCGCCATGAGTCTCATCTATGCAGCGAGACCCTGTAGACCCTGCAGACCCTGTACCAACTATATAAAAAAAGAAAAGAAAAAAGCTTTAGTTTATGGAGTTTAGACTAATGATAATTGCTAGAAAATTAAAATAAAAGTCTTCTGACAGAGAATTTCAGTGGATTAGCTATTCTGAAATAGGTAAAGACTGCCATGTAGTAAACATTCAGGGCTGACATAAATGCAGTGTGTGATTATTTAGCTCTTCATTATTGGCATTCATTGCAGCACTAGTGGATGAACCCTTGGGACATACTTGTGTGTTTTCACAGTGTGAATCAGAATTTACGGGCAATAGGGAGTGAGGGAATGGCGGAAGGAAAATTGAGGTAGTGGTGATAGGTCAGAGAGTATGTGCGGAAATAGAAATATTGTCAGAATTTAGGGAAAATGGGCATTTTCTCCCAGGCAATCGCTGAGATTTTACAACTGTATATCAAATTCAGGTAGAGTAAAGGTCAGGAAAGTGCACTGCGCTCTGTATCAGAAAAAAACATATTCTAGATTTTGTTCTGCCTCTGACTAGTAATGAGATATTTGTCAAATATTTCATCTCTCTGAGCCTCAGTGGATCAGTTTTCTTGTCTGAATTATGGAGACTTGAGGGGAGTACAGTAGACCAGGTTATACAGGAAGCACTTTGCAGTCTTCAGTGCTCTGGGAAGGGACCAAAAGTTGAAGGATCTGGGAGGGAAGGGAGGAAAAAAGATTTAAAAAAATTTAAGATTTGCTACGTACATGTAAGAACCCCCACAATGAATGCAAATACTGTGCACTGAAATGTGTACAAAAAAAAAAAAAAAACCTGTGGAGATTTTAAAGCCTGAGATCTAACATTCATTTCACTTGATTCACAATACAGCCTATGAATGATGCTGTATCACAGACCTACAGCTGCTATCCTTAGTACCTAGCTGTACAACCTTGCAGCCATGAGATTGAGTCCTACAAGAAGATGAGGCCCGGGATTGCTAGGTGACAGTCCTAGAGCAGGGCCACCGGAGGTGGCCTTGGAAATACTACTGACTCCAAGGCCCAGGGGCTGAGGCTGGATGGAAGTAAACGTTGGTACAAAGCCAGGAGAGACAGGTGCGATGCATACCCCTGTGTTATCTTTCTATTGTTGCCTTAAAGCAGTTACTCCTTTAATCAATGCAAATGTATTATCTGATAGTTGTGAAGGTCAAAATTCCAAAATGGGCCTCAGTGGGCCAAAACCCAGCTACTAGATGGTTGCATTCCTTCGCTGGGGTTCTAGGGGAAAATTCATTTCCTTGCCTTTTTCAGCTTCTAAAGTCTACTCACACGCTTTGGCTCTCTTTGCTAACATCCTGTACCATCGCCGGCAGCCAAGGATCTGTTAGTCTGAAAATGATTCTGCGTTCACATCTCCTTCTTCCACTTTTCAGCATCCTTTTAATTATATTCAAACCAATGAGACAACCCAGAAAAATCTCTCCATTTTAAGATCAGCTGTGTCACCACCTTAATTTTATCTGCAGCCTTCGTGCATCCTAGCTACGTAACCCAACATACAGTCCTAAGAAATAGGATCCGTATGCCCTGCTGCTCAGGATAAATGTAGGGGAGCGCAGATATCTACTGACATAACCATTCCTTATGATCTCCAGGACCATGACCTGCTTCTACCAGGTATTTGTATGATATAAAAATAAATGAAGGCCAGGCTTGGCATCAGAAGTCATTAATTAGAACCCTCATGGTAACTGTTCACTAAAGCCTATGAGGAGCCTTCCTTCCTCGGTTCCTTTGTATGGCTACAGTGCTCACTATGCAAGCGAACTTTAAATCATCGTACTAACTCCCAGCTCACAGCATTGGAAGTGGATTCCTTGCCAAGGTGTTTCGCAGGAAATTACTTCAATCATATATCAGAATTTTTTCACTGACAATTTATTTTCAAATCATTTATTTTTTTTTCTGTTTAAAGGCCACATTTCTATGTCAATATTTTCTTTCTAAAAGTCTAAGTTCTTTTGAAATATGATCTTACTGTATGAATCCAATTTTTTTTGAAAAATGTATAAAAACATCCAAATCAGGACTTTATAGTAGAGACTAGATGTTGTTCTATCTCTTGTTCTTTTAATAATTGAAGTGTTGCTTATATAGTTTCATTGGGCATGACCCTTTTCTCATTGACCCCTGTTCCACCTTAACAAATTATGCCACTTATGTATTTGCTTTGATTTGATTCATATATTTAACTTAATGGGCTACTCTGAACTAAGCAGGCATCTGGAATCATGATCCAAGCAGCAGGACAAAAATTCCACCTCTGAAGAAAACTTGGCTTCTCGGTGTGTGTTCCACGTGTGTGCAAACGTGGAGGCAGCACTAAACTGAGCGCTAAGCCGTTTGCCACCCGAGAAGGAGCAGAAAGGGTTTCACCTGTTATACTTTTGCATCAGTCCCCTACATTTATCCGTCCCTGGAAACTTGTGGTACTTTTTCTTTGGCTTATTCTTTCTCATTGTGGGCTTTCTAAAACAAGTCCACATCAATAAGACCTTTCAGGAGCAAATAGAGATATACAGCTTTTGTGTAATAAGAAAAAACAATAATTTCGGTTCTTACAGTAACTATTCTGTACAATCCCTTATCTTCCCCTTTTGTATCTTGGTAATAATTTTTTTCAATTTGATTTATTACTGGCTTTCAATAGCAAAAGAGGAATTGAGAAGAAACGGTTGTTTCTATCTCCTAAAAAGCAATTAATATTGGAAATTCCAAATTGCATAACTCAGTTTGTTACAAAGACCCATCGCAACCTCATACCTGTTTCAAAACTCACTCAAGCCCCTGTGAGACCACAGAGCTGGAGCAGATCCACTGGAGGCAACATCACGCGCTGTCTTTGTCACGTCGGTTTACTCAAGATTTCCCTCTTCCAGTTTTATTGTTTTATCTTTCTCCACAAGAAGCCAGCTACCTTACAGGAGGCTGCAATCTCTAATGACGCCTAAAATGTTCCAAACCAAACTTTGACCTCCTAAAAGACTTTGGTCATTTTCATTTTTAAGTGCAGTGTCATTGGTTTGTGAGCTACTAATACCAATTTGTCTTTTTTCTTTCCTCTTTTCTTTTTTTCTTCATGGAACAATAAAGGCAACAGTTAGAGCTTTAACAACCAAGACATAAATAAGAAAAACAGCTCGAAAGCAGAACGCTGTGTAGCTGTTAAATGACCAGCTCTTGTCAGGTCCTCCTCGAGGATTAAGGACTAAATGAATCTTTTCACATATTGTTACTCGGACACAAGGCACAGAATCAACTTCATTCTTTTCCTTTGAAGCAAAATGACAATCATACTGGGCAGCCCCCCACCGTCCCCTGGGCCAATTAGACGTGCTGCTACTGGAGTTATTTTAAATGGGTGCGTATAAAGTGCTAAGGGACAGCTTGCGGAATCTAATCCTCAACTGGCAGAGGAGAATGTACCCAAAGTCCCCCAGGAGATCACCCATCTCGATGTCTGTGAAACACATGGTAGCAAAAGAGGACAAACCAATTTGAATGAGATAAGAAAAGCGAGGCTCTCCTTCCCTGCCCCCAAATCCTCAGCCACCTCACAAGCCGAACCTTTCAAACACACTTATTGCTCCGGCAATTTGACATGGAGCTAGATTAACGCCCCCACACAATACCAACAGGGGCGGCACCTCCCACTCTGCGGCAGGCGTCAGCGCAGTCAGCTGCTGCACAGTAGGCCGGAAGCCAGCTCCGAAAGCCCCGGCTTGTAGCCTTGGCTCTGTCTGTCTTTATTTAGACTTAACTGGGTCTCCTGAAGAAAGTTTTATGGCTTTGCAAATATGCTCAAAAATCCCAAGTTATACAACTTTGTGTGCATGTGATGTGGTGTGTGTGTGTGTGTGTGTGTGTGTGTGTGTGTGTGTGTTGTTTTGGCATCCAGGTGTCATTTATGGATCTGAGAAAGTGGTGAGTTTCTAAGAGACCAAAATTCACTCAAATCCAGACATAAGAACAACAACCTGCCAGAGTTTTCTAATTCCCACGTCTTCTCTTTGCCCTATTCCCGATAGCATGCACCGTCCCTGCTCTTTCGCTCTGCAGAGTCCATGAGACAACTCCGCAGAAGAGACGAAGAGGGCTGATCCCATAGTCCTGCGCCTCACCTCCGTTTTCATAGGCCTTACTGTCTTCTTCAGGAAGAGAAGATTCCCTATGAGGAGCCCGACGGTAGGGACAGAAGCGATATGCAGCGTCCGCGCGAGTCAGCTGGGCCTCTTGCTCCTTTTAGCCACTTGGAAGAACCGTGGGATTAGGAGAAGGCGGGCGGGCGGGCGTGGGCTCGGCGGCGCAGCACTGGGCGGCGCGGGCGTCCTGCCTTCCGTCCTTAGCGGCGCCGGAAAACAAAATGATTTCAAAATAAATTGCTTAGGGACCAGTAGGGTGGCTAATAGATACACATCTGCATTTGTCTGCGCAGGTTTCTGGGACTCCAAGCCCAGAGCAAAGCGCTCCCCGGCCCAGCCCGACGTTCGTCAGTGCACTAAGCCGCGTCTCCTTCGCCTGAAAACTCGCATCTGCACCTCTCCTCCTCCGCTTCACGCCCACCTGAACCGCTGTCACTAGGACGCTTGGTGAGGAAGTCAGAGCGAAAGTAAAGATATTTTATCTTTCTCTCATGTTTTTTGGTTCACTTTTCCAGATTTTATTACTTTGCTTACTTTAATCCTGTTTTGGAAATTGGGATATTAAATTTATGCTGAGGTTCATTTAATTTGCTCAGATTTCCACAAAATACGATCCAACTTTTCATTAAAATAGAGAATACTGAGACCCAGGGACGCAAAAGACGGAGTTAAGGACACTGTAAAAGTATGAGGCTGCCAAATAGTGCCGCACGTAAGGATGCTAAATGACTCATACTTGCTTCAAGTACAAAAAGAAAGTTAAAAAATCACTTCTATCCAGGAAATATCTTCTGAAGAGACAGAGATTAAATTTAAGCCACGTTATTGTTACATGAACTTCGTGAAAACCCCGGAATTCATGAGAGCAGGGACTTTCCCAGGAATTCAGCAACATTTTTCAGGGATGACAAAATCCAAATCCAGAAACAGAGCTGATAATCTGGAACCAATATACAGATTAAAGTTGCAGAAGTCTTTCCAAATCACGGCGCAAAGCTACCATAAAATATAATATCAGCCTTCGGTGTGTGCTGGGGGCGGCGGCCGGCTTCCGCGCCTCGCGTCCTGAGCTGTTCTGTTTCGCTCCTCTGCACTAACTCGTCATGTTTGGCTCCGGTTTCCCAACATTCCTGAGTACTGTCTGATAGCTCCTCCTGCAGCTTATTGATTTCTCGGAAGAGTCTTTAATATTCCACAGTACTTCTTTTTCAGCGCAAGCTCTACTTTTCTTTTTATGTTTTTGCACTTGCTTATGCAAACACAAAAACATCACAGTGCAAATAATTACAAGGTTTCCCATGGCTTTTCGCCGATTATAAGTAACTTTTGAGGTTTTAAAAAAGAAGCACCAGGATTTCACTCTTTTGAAACCTGATTATGAAGTGCATATGAACTTTTAAATTGCTCAGTAGCAGTCACATTAGCATTCTCTGTGGAAAATGTGCTCAGAGTCACTTTTGGACCACTAAGTTGTTGCAGTCCATAAATGACCAGTGAGGAACTTACAAATCACGCATACCTGTGCACAACGCGGCAGCTCTAACCAGGTATCCCAACTAGTTATGCACCCGGTAACACGCCTTTATAAAAGAATATTCATATATTTGAAGTAATCATTCTGATGATCTTATATATCAAACATAAATGGGGAGCATAAAAGATAAAGTTCTCTAAAGAATTTGTAATTTCTTCCTGTTCTTTCCATGTGCTTGCTTATTGTATTGTTATATTGATTCCTTTTAGGTTTGTAAGACATCCGTCTGTTTTTACATCCTAGTGAGTACCTGGCTTACATAGCACACCAAACGCAGCTGCTGTGTGCCTAGAGTGCTCCTCGGCAGAGGTGATGCTCAGTCAAGTTTATTCAGTTATTTCTCGTTTTCTTTTCCTGCTTGTTTATTCTTAAAATCTGATGAATTTACATAGCCGAACAATATCTTACACTATGTGCATTTAAGGATCTCCTTTCCATTTCTGAAAACTCTTTATAAATGAATCTTTGATGTCCCACGGTATAGAGTATGCATCCTGCCATTCCAACTCGGGTCTTCATCTTGCGTTCAGACAGAGGGTGAGAACTAGCATTTCTAAAGCAGTCAAGGTTTTTGAATGATTTTCTACTTAATGAATGGAGTAATACACACACTTTTTTTTTTTTTTTGTACTGGGGATTGAACTCAGGACCTTATGCTTGCCAAGCAAGCATCTATTCTACTGTTCTACATGGGCCCCACACATGTTTAACTACTAAGAAAGTACCAAAATTCTATTAGTGACTTCTTCAATTGCTAACTCCATTGGCTTAATTTCAGTGTCCAGAAAAGGCCTCCAACAAGAGCAGTCACTCATTGAGCAGAAGCCCTCGAGCTGGGGATATTGGATACACTGAAAAATACTATAAATTGTAAACCAAAGATGATGTGTAGTTTATGAAAATTTTGCCTGAAGACACATTTTTATTCCTTAAAGCCTCTTTGCTAAATCATTTATTATGGATCCCAATTCCGCTTGGAAACTTGGTTAATACTCATGGATGTGTTTTGCACACAGAGCAGGGCACAAGCCACCAAAATCTGTTTGTTTTTCTGGAAAGTGAAGAGTGAAGTCGAGTCAGTCACAGACAGAAAAATGGACAGCTGAGCGCTGCGTGCTCCCTGTACGAGTTACACCCGACTCCTCAGTTCTGTGAACCTCTTTGGGTGGCTCTGTAGGACCTGCTCTGTGGGGCCTGCTTTGTAGGACCACCAGTTGGAAAGTGCACTTTGAGAAGGTGCTCCTCCATGTTCTGTAACAGGCAACCTCATGACTAGTTTTGAATAATTAAAAACATAGTTCCTCTCTTAGTATCAGGTTCCTTCAAGCCTTCAAGTGTTTATTTAATTCATATTTCTGCATTTTTTGGCTTGGCTTCACTTGAATGTCAGCATTCTTGCCTCTGCCTCCTGCCTCAGCACGCTCCAGTTGAGATGCTGCTCTTTCTTGCTTCCTTAGCAACTCTGGCCAAGCCATTGGGCTTGGATCTTTTTTGTCTTTTCACTTCCCCCCAAATATATGTCCTCATCCTCCCAATTGAAAATGTCCATGAGGGCTAGTAAAGTAGCTTTATGGTAGACACTTAAATAGCATGTTCCAGATTGTGGGTTCAATCCCCAGCAAGCCCAAAAGGGAAAAAAAAAAGTCTCTGACATTTCTCTACTCCCCACACTACACATGGCATAGTTGACTAATCCAAATCCAATGTCAGATTCTACCTTTTTATGGTTCTCTGGAACAGCCTGCTGCAAAAGAATTTGCTATAGGACATTTTCATTTTCTAACTTTTTTCTTTTTCCTTAAATTTAGGACAAGGTGTACAGGGTCTTACTGTGTAGATTGGACTCATAGTGATCCTCCTATTTACAGCCTCCCAAGTGCTGGGATTACAGGCATGTGCCACCATGCCGAGTCTTAACTGCTGTCTCAGCGTGCCCTGGGGTGGGGTCGGCACAGCAGGCCCAGGGACTGAACTCTCAGCCCCTGCCCCTGCGTCTGCCTACGCAGGCGCTTTAATCCACTGAGCTATTTGGCCAACCCTCTATCTCCTAACTTTTGACCTACTGATGTTAAATAAAATCTTATGCCCTGAAAGTCTGAGTGGATGGAGAGATGCGCATAGTTCCTTGTGAATTTCATAAAATAAACTTTGACTGGATGTGGATAGAATGTGGTCTTTGAGCTGTGGTACACTTCCCCAATTTATTTTTCATTATAATTTTATTTTATAATAAAGATAATACTTAGGATATATATATATATGTATATATATATATGTATTAACATAATTGAAATACCTATTGAAATAATTATATATATATATAATTATCTCAATTATTTTAATTCACAGGAAGCATTTTAATTCATGCCCACATAATTTCTTCTTAGACTTAGTCCCATGGGCCATACGCAGATCTCGCGCCTCTACAGCACCACGTCATGCGTGATGTGAATACCATGCTAGAACACAGTGCTACTCACATTGCTGCACAGACGAACCTCTAAGCACCTGCTCTTCAAGGTAACGCTAGCCAGGCCTTTCCTGCACAGGGCTCTCCCACCTGTCTACTCTCATTTTCCAGTAATTCCTTCAATCATTCAAAATCATTCTTCATTAGTGGATTTCTTAGTCTTTCTTGAATTTCTACTGTTTTCCCCCTTTTAAAAGAGATGCCTTCCTCTGCTCTGCACCTGGGCAGCTTCTCCTTGCCCTTTGATAGGCAGTTCTCTACCATTGCCTTAGGGAGCCTCCCTGTCTCAAGTCTGGGTACAGATTCCCATACACATGCTCCCATCGTGTTCTGAGCTCGCCAGTGTCGGCTACGGCCAATTCCTTCTTTGGCTCCTCAAACTAAACTGCAATGTCTTCCTGAGGTGAGGGCCATTTATTGTTCTGTGCATTCAAGGTTATAAGGCATACACAGCTTCGAGTAGGTTCTCAACATGTTTGTTAAGTAATTGTGTGAGCGAGTAGATTGCTGGGATGTGATATAACTGTGTTTATTTCACATATCCTGGAAGATTAGATTCTCACTAGACAAAGAACATACTGGCAAAGCTGATTGAAAAGATACTAAGCAAGAGAATTTGATTTAAGATTAGCATTTTGTATACAAAACACGACTTGCCAACTTCTTACTCTGATACTGGGTCTTGAACCCAGGGCCTTCACTCTAAGCTACACACTCAGCCTGTTCCCAAAAAATTTCCCCTTTAATGTTTGAGACAGGACCTTGCTAACTCACTTTGTCCAGATGTGGCTTGAATCTTCGATTATTCTGCCTTAGCTTCCCAGAGTTGTTGGGGTATGGGTACAGACATGCAGTTCCTCTTAGTTCTGGAAATTGTTTTCAATCAATTGAGTAGGGTTTGCAAACAAGCATTTTTTAACCCCAATCAATTTATCATATTAAATTTAGAAAACTGTTCTTTAGAAAGACAGCAGACTTGAACAAATGATTCTGTCTTTGGGTGGATTCTTTATGTGCCTTCACCAGCAGCCTTCATTTGGCCATGCTAAGCAGCTTTAAATTCCGAGTGCATTCTCCAGCATCCAGTGATCATTAATGTGCTTAAGTGCGAGGAAAGCACTATTGTTACTCTTATATTCCATCTTTAAGGAATTAAACCTTCTGCCAGGCCGGTCTGCTGGAATATGCCTTTTACAGATGTCTACAAATTACTCCTCCTTTGTTTCAGAACTTTCCTGAGACACTACCCGCTCATGAAATGGCTTCTGATACTCTCTTAGTGTATGCGTCCTTCTCAGTGATTGCCTCTGTCCAATGTGCTATATGGCTATTTACATTTCTGCTTTGTCATTCATCTCTTCGTTAGAATATAAACTCTATGAGAACGAGGATTTTTGTTTCGTCATGTGCTGTAACCCCAGTCCGAGAACAGATACCAGGATCTAGCAGGTGCTCGGTAGTTATTTCCTGAATGGAAGAGTGGATGGTCTAGAGTCTGAGCTGTGACCTGCCCACATTATCTATATTAGGGTGTACTTCCTCACCCTGGAAATATCTTCTTTCACCCCTAATCCTTGGCCTTTTTCCACATATTGGATACATACACTCCATCTCGTGTTTGTAGCCAATTGATTCTAATCTGATGAGAATGCAGCACTTAAAATGAGGCAAATCCCCTAGCAAACTTCAGGAATTACATTTTTTTAAAAAAGGATCTATTACCCTCATTGGCCTTTGCTGGGTCCTTTTTTCCTAATGGCATCATCTCTGTCTGAAAAGGCTAGATGTCCTGTCATCCTTACCTGCTTGTGTGGGACCTGTCCAAAGGGAACTGGCAGGGAGAGACAGAGAGTCCTTTATTCTTCAGTGCCTCCCAGCTGTCATCCTGCTTCCTTTCTGTAGAACTTCCTTCAGCTTGCACTCCCCTCCACCTCTTATTTATTTGCTATACTGCCCAGATTTGGACTGTCTCTAACACATGTTAGAACAACTATTTGATTTCCTCAGGCATTTCAGGAGTACATTAATTATATTTACTATATATGGACAGAATAACCAAACTTTTAAAAATTTTATCCAGTGGTGCAGGCTTTCATATTAACACAGGAGTAAAAGTTATATGGTGTGAATCACTCACTGAGAAAGCATACAGGAGCAGGCCTCGCTCCAAAGCAAATACTCTTAAACTTCACAGCCTCATAAACTGTAAATGGTACACTTTACAGAGATGTGGCCACGAGAGATGGGCAAGCTCGGGAGCTGCTGGACAGGCCGTCTCCTCCTCGGGAGCTAACGGCATATTGTTAATCGGCGCCACATTTTCTTGGCAAGAAAATGCAAGTCAACAAGGCTGGAGGATCTCTGTTCCAAGCAGTGATGAAGTAGACAAAAGCGATAAAACACTGACAGAGTTTGAACATAGTTATCTGTAAGTGCCTTTCGGAAACCCAGATAGAATAACTTGCTCAAAATTCTCCAGGAGTTAAATACCATTTCAAGCATAACTTGTGGGAACTTCATGTAGCAGCAACAAAGGAGATTTAATGCTATTTAAAAGGAAAAACAGCATGCACCGTCTGAAGTTATCAGGCTTAAAAGGGGCAAGCGGCAGATCTCTGGATGCATAGAGACAACGGTTTGCCTTTTTGCAGGGGCGTACCCTGGCGTACCCCTGCTCTGTTTAGCTTGTTGCTGCTCAGGCTGTACTGAACACAATCCCATGATTCTGCTCTTGTAAACTGTACAGCAGTTGGTGGTGTCTATGTCTCATTTCCTTTACGACGGTTGATCTCAGCGCTAGCAAGTTCCCTCCTCATCCTGTCCCTCTTGTCACACGGGGGGCTGAGCTGTGCGTGGTGCACAGTCAGAAATGCCTATTGAATGAACTTCTTGTCTGTGCTGATCCTATTAACCAGATAATTGCCTAATCTCCACTTGGCTTTGTGCTCTCGAGGCGCAACACAACAGGTGAAGTGAATAAAAGTTCTTTTCCAGCAAATGCTGTCATGAATGGAGTTCTTTTCTTAAAAGGACATGGTCGCCTGTACTTCTGGAAGATAATTTCATTGCACACACCAGTGAGCAGATCAGAGCCAGAGAAAAGTTGACCTAAAAGATCAGAGTAAGTTGAAATGCAAGCAGACCTTCACAGAGAAGCTGGGGGAGGGCTGCACGTCGGGCAGGTCTTGCCCTTCTCAACGCCGCTCTGCACTCTGAACAGACATTTGAACCCCGGACGCAACCATCACCATCAACATTATTTGCTTGGGCTGAGGCAAAACTCAATAAGATCGATTGCATGTTACAGAGCCAGAAATGGGAGCAGCAGAACTGTAGTAGGATTAGAGAGAAAGAGAGCTGCGCAAGGAGACACAGACAAAAATCAAACCGCTGAAGAAGTGGGCAAAGTTCTGCATTGGTGGGGAAGACCTGCTTTCTCCCCAGATCCTCTGAGGCTGTGGTTCCGTGTCAATCAGAGGTAGCTAACTGGTATGCCACGGTATGTTCTGCTGTCACCGAGGATCAACAGTGTCCATCTGGAGAAAGTTACCTCAAGTGACTACCTACCTTATATCACAATCTTTGATGCACAAAAACACAAATAGGTGACATATAATATTTTCATATTGAGTAACTACAGAGAATATTTTGGCAAGGGTGCTTAATCTAAAATGTTCAATTTTAATCAGTTTGAACTATGGTCTGTCTTTCTGTGAACTGAAAGCTACCAATCAATTTTCCTTTATCTTTTTTTCTGTTTTTCTTACCCAAGGCAATGCCTTTTGTAAAAGGGTATTTATTTTTAATGGATTTTTTAATGAATTTTTCAGTCAAGCTATTAATAATGCCATTAATTATAGGCAGCTTGTATTAAAGTGCACACTGGCCTCTTAATCCTGACCCCCAGCTATTGGCTTGCAGCTAATCCAGCCTGGTGCTTGGCAGAGAAGGGCAGGCCTCGGCCAGCGGCTGCTAGGAAACAGGAAGGGAGAGGCAGAACAGAGGGATCAGAGGGGGAGAGACCAATAGAAGGCTCCAGCTCTTATTTGCCAGAGGGCCTGAAGTTTAAAGCCAGATGATGTGTGAGTGGGCTGGGATAATCCCATGGATGCCATGCAGCCACTTACGAAGAACTTCCCAATGGAAGGGCTTTGCACTGCCTCCAAGGCCTGGCAGGTCTGATAACCCCACAGGAGCGCTGTGCTTCCTTACCTGGGGCGGTTATGTGTGACTGCCCGGCCTCAATCTGCTTAAATCAACCAGACAGAAACCTCAGCCACATAATAGATTCCAATCCCTAGCTTTCTTGCCTTCACCGCCCCAGCTTCCCAGTGTTAGGAAAAATGTATAATTACCACTTGCTTTCGAGATAATGAAACGTTCCAGGATTTCATCTGTTCCTCAGTGAAAATACTGCTTGGACTTTCAGGGATGAGTGTGGTGTATGTTTTCAAATTGGCAGGTAGCACCAGCAAACTACAAGGTTTCAGTGGGTAATGAGCTAGCTTTTGGGTGTTTCAGTGTCATTTATTGATTGCTGTGGTTGACGTGGTAAGTTCCCTTTGAAAGAAGGAAGCCAGCTCAGTTTGAGACTGTTTGGGGGTGGGGGGGTTGCATGAATTCAGGAGGCCATGACAGCCTAAACTGGGGAGAGGTTGGGTCAGAAAAGCAATTAGAAGATGGCAGATACAAACATAAAAGGGTGAGTAAGTTTGCTCTCATGGTTGTGAGGCAAAAATGAATAATAACATAACTTTTTTTTTAAATGGGAACTTATTTTGTTGCCTGTAAAAGAGTCATTTAGTTGTTTCTGATAGCAAATCCTTTCTAATAAAAATTTTAAAGAGTCCTACTGTCAATAGTCTATGGAGGACAATGTTATGGCTGTTTTCTGGAGTAATGATTTTGACATAAACAAAGGGGAGAACTCAGTTTTAGTTATATTTAAAATAGGTCTGGCCTCATTTCTCTAGAAACAAGGAAATTTTCAGGAACTTACTTCTATTAAATTGAAATAAATATTTCCATTATACATAAATACACATTTGATACTCAGGAAACTCTTAGGGAGAGTTGATTTTAGTATCACTTAATTTACTAATGGTTCCTTAATTTTATTTTTCTGCCTACAAGGATTTTTGCCATTAAAAATGTAACAGCCCGACATGGTGATGGATGTGTGGAACTCCAGTGCTCCGGCTGCGTGGCTCCTTTTAGAAATGCTTGCAAATTAAAAATGACCAGATTCTTCTCGTCTTGAACAAAGAGCTGAACAAGACAAGCACACCCAATAATAAAGTTTATTTGAAAAACTGAGAGTGGAAGATAAGGCAGAAACTGGCCCTGCAGAGCAGGCTTGGGCTGAATAAAAGAGAAGAAAAATTAAAAGGAATAATACAGGCACACTATGGGGACACAGGGCAAGAAAGCACACAGGGCTGAGACAGCAGCACCTGTGGTATCCCGTCCCTGTTGCTTCCAGAACCATGGGCACCCAGAAGAAGTCCACATACAGGTCCTGGGGAATTTTTGGCTGTGTGAATCTGGTCACACTTAGTTCCCATTGAGATTTACCATGTCCTTCCTTCCTACCTTACTGTGGTAGGTTGAGGAAGTGTCTCCATGACTCTTCTCTCATTGCTGAGACAAAATACCCAACATCCAAAATTAAGGTAGGAAAGGTTTAGTCAGCTCACAGTTAGTGGAGGTTTCAGTCCATACTCAGCTGGCTCCCAGGCAGAGTGGCACATGGCAGAGGGCTGCAGTTTGTGGCGGCAGAAAATAGCAAAGAGCAAAAGGAGGGGCAGCAGCTGAGGCAGCTAGCAGGCCTTGCTTGCTTCCTTTTATTGCCTCCAGACTATCCACCCCAGGGAGGGTGTAGCACCCCTAATCCCAGCATGGGATCATAAATTAATCACAAACTCTAGAGGCCTTCCCCGAAGACTGTGTGAGGCTTTGGAAGGGACAACTAGACACAAACCATAAGAGGAATGAAGAACACAGATTTGAGCCTAGACTCTGTCTGAACATAAAAACATTTTTAAGAAGGACTAGAGATATAGCTTAGTATGAACATTCTGAAATCAAACACCAGTGTGTGTTGGGGAGGCCAGCACAGTACTCAGCTTTTGACTGGCAACCAGAGCAGAAGAAGCGTCATAGTGCATTCTTTATTTATTCAATCTTTGTAAATATGTCTTCCCAGTGCAAGGTTCTTAGATCTTTGCCAAATTTTGAAGATAGAACTTTGAACAAAACCAGCATAGTCCTATTCCTAGCTTTTAACACTAAACAGTGTCCCTTGGTAATGCCAATGTCTGTTCCCTTTCTCAAGATGGATTTTCTGCCTACCCATCCATTACAGAATATGACAAAAGATCAGAAGATTGATAGCACGAATGCAAGAGGCCAGTGCCAAGCTCCAATAACGAAACTTCACTAACAAAGACGTGGATTATAAATTGCATCCTCTGTCACTGCTATCTTTAATGAATCTAGATTATTTTGTTAGGACTCAAAGTACGCATCTTAATTTAAGATAATCCTCTCTGAGAATGTCTACATGGAGACATTGTTGCTCCCATTCCTTGGAAGCAGCACTTTATCTGTCACATCAGACTTAGAAGCTGCCAATGTGAGGGCGTATGAAAGAATTTCCTCTCCAGTCCTTCATCAGTTTTTTGGTTTTGTTTTTTTTTTTTTTGTATTTTAGGAAAGAGTCTACAGGGTGTGTTGAGGGTCTCACTATTAGATCCGACTAGTAGTTACCCGCCTCTTTACAGCTTCCCAAGAGCTGGGATTATAGGTGTGTGCCACCACACCCAGTCTCAATTACCATCCCAGGGCACCCCAGGACTGGGGCCAGCATGGCGGGCCCAGGGATCGAAACTTTGGCCCCTGTGCCTGCTTGCAGGCCCTTTAATCTGCTGAGCTCTTTGGCCGGCCCTTCTAGTCTATGATCAATTTGTCGTGAATCTTGAAGCTTAGTAATAGTGCCCCATTTTCTGGACAGTCAGCGTAGATGTTCTTCACAGAGTGCAATTATCAATTCTTCCTTGGTATGCGGCACAACGTGGCTTACTAAGATGAGCCGCGCTGCACTTCCTGTCTCTAGTTCATATGTTTGAGTCCTCAACAAAATCTATTTTGGGAGACAATAAATATGCCTTTTTATTCTTGTGGGTCTTCTTAATCTAGATCAGTGAAAATTGGACTTGGAACTTGGGACAATCTTTAAGTGAATAAGAGACCAAAAAGATGAAAACCATGAAGTTAAAATAAAATAAGAAGCAGAGTAACTTTAGTTTATTCCAAAGAAAGTTTATTCCCATTGAATTGTGCTGTATATTGGCTCTCTAATTTTTCTTAGTTTGATCCCTAATTCAGCAATCTAAAAGCATGTAAACTTGAACGTGTTATTTACTCTGACTGACCTTTAATATCTGTTTATAAGACACAAATAAGAATCTCTATTAATGAGGGTAACACAATTCAGTGAATGCAGTCCCCTTAAAAACATGACAGGGGCCGGGGAGACAGCTCAGTAGAATAAATACTTTCCTGGCAAGTGCCTGAGTTCAATCCCCGGTTCTGAAAAAAAAAAAAAAAAAAAGAAAGACAAGAGCTTATTATGACACTTTTTGTTTCCCAACCGTACATGAAATAAAGCCACAGTACAATGTGTTCTTTTTTTTTTTCTTTTCCTGAGATGTCCATTCCAGAAAAAATAGATACACTGTCCCTTGATTTCACTCCATGTCAGTTATAGGTGTAAGATCTAGCTAGGGGTCAGATCTTACTCACTGGACATTTTGTTAATGTGATACAATTCTGAAAAACAGCTACTTATAGTATGAGGTACAAGCACCAGCAGAATTGTCACCTAAACATTGCTTGGAGACTCATGAGTTGTGTTTTGAATTTCTTAAAAAAAAAATAGACTCTTTTTCATGGAAAGAGTTAATGTTACTTATGCTTTATCAGGGATCATATTCAAAATCAACCTCAGTTAGGACAAACTGTTCTCACTTGTTTACTGACTTTGTTCTGCTTGGCTGGAGGTTACAGGCAGAGCCCGTAGAATTCTAATTTTGTGAACAGTTGACCTGAAACTCAGTGAAGGTATAATCCGTCCTCACATCTGATAACTGAGCATTCTAGCTGCTGGATTCCTAGTGTCATAAGTCAGTGCCAGAGCAGTGAACTTAGATTGGTGGCGACAGGTTCAGGATGCTAGACTCAAACTAGGCAGGTTGTAGAGGTGGCTATCTTCAAAAGATGTTCCGACTCAAGTAGCTCTGTGAGTTTAATTGTCCCCAGTGCTTGCTTTATTTGTTTTAATTTTCTGTACTGACTAAAAGTTCACAAAACCTTCCAGAACAAATGAAGCCTTTTGCTCGCATCGTCTCCTTAGCTTGTTCTGTGCTTCTATTATGTATCCAAAGTTGTTCCTCTTTTGTCTCTGGTCAGAAGCCTGGGAAGCTGGGCTCCCTAGAGCTGGGCTGGGGGTGTTGTCCCAGTTACCTCACTGTTCATAGATTCTCAGAGTCCTTAGTGAGAGGAGGGCAGTCATCGATTCATTTAAATGCTTGCAGCATGGATCAGCTTATGGTGTTTTTCTCTGACCTGCAGCATTTGTATATTTTGTGGGTGGCATATAAAGTCAATTGTAAGTTTCAGGAGATGTTTCTAAAGAAAGTTTTGTGAACAGAGTGGTATAAACTTTGGATTTGGTTTAATTTTATATGACTGACTATTTTCATAGAGTTATCTTCATGTGGGAAACACTACTGTTACGAATACTATGGAAGTATGGCATTGGTTATATTTAAACTATGTGAGGTACGAGAGAGGATGCATTTTTTAAAGCTAAGATAGAGGGAGGTCTAATTTTTTTTTCTGATGGGTACAAAATAAGACACACTTTTTGTATAGCAAGGTTTGAAATACCAGAAAAGACCACAAAGGGTTTAATTTTATAATTCCTCCTATTCTCTCTCTTCCACAGTCATCCTCAAGTAAATAGTACAAGAGTGTTGTGTGTGAGAAAGAAAGCAATTTAGGGATGGTGTCTGGTGTCACAGTTAGGACAGCACCTACAGCCACAAGCCAGGGACTGCACCTCCTGCTCCACAGGGTGAGCACCTCTGTGACGGACTGGAGTAAGTCACACAGCCCCTCCCAGTTTAAAAAGTGCATTTCCTTTCTTTTGCTCATGCTATCCTTGAGCTGCCTTGTGGAGTAAGGGACTGTGGGAAAAGATTATCATTCTAGCTTTATAGGGTAAGCAGCTAAAGTTTAGAAAATTGAAATGATAGTCATCATCCTACCACTTCCCAGCTAGAGCATTACAGTCGCTCTCCGGTTGTCAGCACTCCCTTTACCCTCCCCACCAAGCAATCAGCCCAGCTACACCAGGACACTGAACCGGTGTCCAGTCCACGATTGGGTGGAAGCTGACGTGGCTTGACTTCTGACACTGTGTTGACAGAAACTAGGGTAATAAGTTGAATTACAGGAAGTTAGAATTTGCTTTCAAATCACATAATCATAAGCATCTTTCTAGAGCACTGTGGAAATTTTAGTGTGCTCTGTGAGAAATGTACAGCAAGAAATTTGAAAGGTACAATAGATATTGTGAAAGGGAAAGAAACTACTCAAAAGGAAAAAAAAACAACTGGGCTGAGGGAACAAAAAAAAAAGGAGGGAAGGGAAAATTATATACATATACATACATATATATATATATATATAATTTATATATGAAAACTATATTATATGTATGATAACTAAGATAACCATAGTACTAACTTATATTGATTTATTGAAAGGAGCAGTTAATATTTCATTGCTTGGTCAGTGTTGCATGGCTATATCTGGTAATCTGAGTAACTACCTTGAAGATAAGGGTATGCACTACAACAACCGCTGTTGATTTCCTATCATTTTATTGTGAAATTCTGTATCATTTTTTATTATTTCTGTGTTGTTTTGTCTTTGTCATTGTTTTTATTATTTTGCTTTTGTTCTTTTCTCTTTAAAATTAAAAAGAAGAGCAGGGATCCCTGCTGGCACCTGCCCCCTCCCCGCCTAGTGCGAAGGACTGGTCTCACAGGGTCGGGCTCCTTGTCAGTGAAGCGAGGAGGAAGTGCGGCTGCTTCTCTAGAGCGCAAGCCTAGGAACGGAAAAGAAATCTCTGAACAAACGTAGCCTATTAACATCATAAGTCAGTCAATGAAGGAAGAACAGGAAGTGTCGCCAAGATGTCTTAGAAAACCAAATATTTACCTAAAAACTATGAAGGGAGGACGGTAGGTTAAAAGGAGTTGTGTTGCTGGAGAGTTCTCCTCCTCCTCCTCCTCCTCCTCCTCCTCCTCCTCCTCCTTCTCTTCTTCTTCTTCTTTTTTTGAATTTTAATTATCTTACTTTTTAAATAATTTTATTGAGAAACAAAAAGCAATGAGACAGTTCCAAAACCGATTAGTAGGACAGTTTCAATAATTAATGCATTACATATCGTTGTCTTCTTAGTGGTTATTCGTAGTACAAGATTTACACATGATATCCTGTCCACAAACACTATTAGTACAAATCTTTCTATTCATTGAATTAAGAGAAAATGGCTGTAATTCTATCCTATTTTGAATATACAGATACGAAATGGTCCTTCATTTGTATCCCCTTTTTTTGTTTAGTTTTGTCAGAGATGGGCAATGATCCTGAGAATCTTCAGCAGGTTTTTGAAGCTAGCAGTTATTTGGGCGTTCTCCCCTTCTCTCCCATCCTGGAATCC
The DNA here is from genome assembly GCF_000260255.1 of Octodon degus. NCBI lineage: Eukaryota > Metazoa > Chordata > Mammalia > Rodentia > Octodontidae > Octodon > Octodon degus. Next base: position 20,935,873 of record NW_004524598.1, on the reverse strand, counting down.
ATAACCATCTACCTCAGTTCCTCACCCAGCTGATGGCGCAGTGAGTGACAGAGGACACGGAGGATGCTGCAAGCTGCCCTCTGGGCTACATGTCTGGTGGGGGGCAGCATGGCTCCTGTGAAAGCAGCCAGGGAGAGAGAATTGAAGTTGCTGGACTCCTTTTCTTTCCATGTTCCAATCAATTTCTTAACAGGTCAAATCCCTCTGCTGCCAAATTCTTTTGTGCATTGGTCAATCAGATCTCTTTTTGTCGCTTTCTGTATTGTGTGTCTTGGTGTTTCTCTCCTCTGCATCTCTGTCTCTGTCTGTCTCTGTCTCTGTCTCTGTCTCTGTCTCTGTGTCTGTCTGTCTGTCTCTGTCTCTCTGTGTCTGTCTGTCTGTCTCTGTCTCTCTGT
>NW_004524598.1:20914226-20935378 GCF_000260255.1 Octodon degus | reverse complement strand
ACACACACACACACACACCCCACTTTTTAATAATTCTCAAAGGAAAATGCATGATAGTTTGGTGGTTTTGCCAAAATCAATACTCAGTTGTTAAATGTATAACTGCTTCAAATTCTTGATATATTTTTGTGTTATTCTTGCTTAGTATGGCCCTTTTTCTTTTCCATCTTAGTAGTGTGGCTTTAAAAATATTTTTAAGAGTTTCTGTGAAATAATTTCATATTGTTCCCAACTCCACTATTCTTCTTGTCCTAGAGAAGGTTCTATGGTTGACTCCTCATTGTTCTACAGCACTTGCTAGTAATATTCTGACAGAGCTGGGTGTTGGGTTTAAGGGAAGGAAAGGCCAAAGAACAAAAGGAGCCACATTCACACTTGGGATGCTGTCTTCCCAGTGGGGCTGTGTTTTTGTTTGTTCTTCACAGGAATGATAAATACTGATCAGACTGAATTTAAGACTTACAGGGAAGTTGTATGTACTATAAAATTCTTCAGGTCCCAAACAAGGTAACACACTTTATGATTTCAAAAAGTACTGATGAATCTCAGTAAAGAATAGGGCATTTTTTTGAAAAAAGAAAAGTAAATAGAGACCCTCAGGGAGTGAGTTCTCTCATTTCTCCCTTTCTCTGTTTTCTCTTAACTCTTTATAGCCCCGGCTCTCCTAACATTTCTCTAGGGAGATATGCAATCCCCAAGGTTACAGCAAAAACAGAAATGATGCTCAGTGATCTTTCAAAGTAAGCAAAAGCTACGCTTGTGTGCAGAATCTGTTTTGTTGTCCTATTTCAACAAGCTCCATCCATACAGCTGTGGAAGAGCAGGAATCTGGGCACAGGTCCTGGGTCACGAGACTGTCTTAAGGAATCCTAGCTGGTGAAAGTGAGTGGAGCTTTCATTTCTACCTGATTTCACACATGCAAATAGATAGAGGGATATCATATAATAGTGAAGCAGTTGGTGGAAAGGACGTAGAAGTAAACACATACATAAGGCTATTTGTGAATTCCAAGATGTTATACTAAGCTTGTTGCTACACCTATGTCTTTGCCAGTTTGAAAGAAAACAGAAAAATCGCAATAAATTTCACCACACACACATACATAAGCAAGCACATATGTAATTGTTTTAGTCGTCTATAGGGACTAAAGAACAAAGTGGTAAATGATAATCTGAACTTGTTTGAATCACTAGAAAATAAAAGGGCAAGTATTACTTTTACTTTTTAAGGGTTATTCTTTTTCTTCTTGGAAGCAAGAGACTAGTACAGTACAGTAGAATACAGCAAAACTTATGGGTGAAATGCAAGTTAATACACCGGCTTGTGTATTAATATTGTTCAGTAGTTTATCTATTTATTTATTTATTTATCTGCTTGAATTTTACCTAACTCTGCAGTTGTAATGTGAAAGAAACTATAGAAAATGTGTTATAAATAGATGTCACTTTTTGCATATATTTATTTATATGTTCTAGATATTAGTCGTTTGTCAAAAGAACAATGAAGAAACTTTTTTCCCATTTTATGTGTTGTCTCTTCACACAATTGCTGATTTCTTTTGCTGTGCAAAAACATTTAATAAGACGAGATCTCAATTGTTGATTCTTTGTAGTATTCCTGCATAATCTGTTGCTTTTGTTCATGAAGTCATTGCCTAGTCCTGTGTCTTCAAGAGTTCTATGTATTCTGTCTTCCAGAAAGTTTATTTTTTATTTTATAATATTTATCGCATTGATCCATTTTGATTTTAGTTTAGTGCATGGAGAGAGACATGGACCTAATTTTAGTCTTCAGTATACAGAAAGCCAGTTTTTCAGCACTACTTATTAGAGGCTATCTTTCTTTCAGTGAGCATGTTTAATTCTTTTGTCAAAGATAAGATGGGTGAGTGCATTTAGAATTATTTCTGCATCTTCCCATGTTTTCCATTGATCCGTGGTGTTGTTTTCTGCTAGTACCATGCTGCTCTTATCATAATATCTCCGTAGTATAATTTCCAGTCAAGGACTGAGATGTTCTTGCCTTGCCTTTGTTACTGAGAATTGCTTTTGTTATTCTAGGTCTCTTCTGGTTCCAAATGAATTTTAGAGTGTTTTCTCTAGTCTAGTTAGGAATGTTCATTGTATTTTGACTGGAATTTCGTGCAATCCACACAACAATTTTCAGAGTATGGCCATTTTACTCTATTGGTTCCTCTTGCCCAAGAGCAAAGGACTGATATCCACTTTGATCTCTCTTTCCAGAGAGCTGTAGTTTTTAATATTGAATTCCTTAACTTCTTTTGTGTGATTCCTAACTATTTCATATTTTTAGTGTCATTGTGAAAATCTTGTTTCCTTAATTTCTCAATGAGCTTACTATTTGTGTACAGAAATGCTACTGATTTTTGGGTCCTGACTTTATATCCAGTTACGTGACTGAATTTGGTTCTTAAATCTCTAAATATTCTGGCAGAGATGTTAGGGTCTTCTAAGTAGAGTATCATGCCTTCTGCAAATAAGAGTGACTTGACTTCTTCCTTTCTTATTTTTATTCCTTTTATTTCCTTCTCTTGTCTAATTATTCTGGCTGGTGTTTCCAAAACTATATTGAATAGGAGTGGTGATAGTGCGCATTCTTACCTTGCTCCTGATTTTAGAGTAAAAGCTTTCAGCTTTTAACCATTTAGTATAATTTTGGCTGTTGGTTTGTGATAGGTAACTTTTATCAGACTGAGATAAAGGGCATCTATTCAAATTTTCTGTAGGGTTTTTATCATGAATGGGAGTGGATATTGGACTTTGTCAAATGCTGTTTAAGCTGGCCTACAATTGGTGGGCCTCCTGCCTCAGCCTAGAAAGTCTAGAATTATAGACTTGTGCTACTATGCCCAACCAAGAATAGGCATTTGACATGAAAACCTAGATTTCTCTGAAAATGTATAAACCAGTTAGAATTTAACAGATTAAATTCCAACTAAACATATTGAAATTATCATACGTTGGAACCACAAATATATGTGCAAAGGTTTTGATAATACATTATACAGAAATGCAGAGAAGTAGAAGTCACTGGTAGGCTGAGAAGCAACTACAGTATTCCCAGCTGTCAGTCAGTGTTCCCGCACTTTTGGTTCATATAATTCTCATGTAATATTCAGAATTAATCTGAGACACTAGTGTTGTTTTTTATTTTTATATTTATTCTATTTTTTTATGTGCAACGAATTTGATGCAGGCCTGTTCAGTGAGCTTCAGACCCTGACCTTTTAAAAGTGTCTTATTTTGAGGCAGAATTTCATTAAATAGCTAAGTCACCAGGTAAGGTACAAACTTGCAACTTTCTGCCTTGCGCCCCCGAAGTGCTGTGGCTGCAGGTGTGTGCCACTGGGCCACCTGACTGGTCTTGTTCCTGCTATCCTTTCCTTAGTAAAAATTGAGATTCAGTAAGTAAAGATTGCACCAGTTTGTCTTTCCTTAAACTCATGATAGCTAAGATGGTAGGGGTGTGTGTTCGTCGCATTTGGCAGAACTCTTAGGAAGCAGAAGGGGATAGGATGTGTTGTGCTGCCTCTGTTCTCACAATAACTTAAAAGACCTGGATTGGAATTAGAACCCCTATTTTTGTAAGCTGTGTCTGAATAGACTAGCTATATTCAGATATAGCTTAAATTGGTTGAGATCAGGGTCTGAAGCAAATTATTGTGATGCTGAAGAAAGTGGGATGGTAAGACATGAGTTTCCCCACCTTGGACCATTTCTATAAGAATGATGATGGATTACTTTAAGTAAAATGCTAATATTATTCCATTAAGGATGGGCAGGGATGATAGACTGATGAGAATTATTATGGGATAGCGCTCTTGGAGCCCCTGCCAGGCCCAACCAAGGCTGAGTTCCCACCAGGCCACAGGAATAATTAGCACGTTATTTGCTAGTCTTTAAATCTTAAAATTTTCATCAGCTCATTAGTGGATAAATCATTCAAAGTCCTGGTCTTCAGTTTCCTTATTTTGAAAAATATAAACAGCTGCAAGTCACCAAGGTTACTTCCAGCTGGAAAAAAGATAATGTATCTGTAATTCTTTAATTCACTGTGATCAAAGCATGTAGAAAGGATCAAAATACGGTCCTCAGGTCCTTTCTATCAGAATTGGCGAGTGGGCCCCTAAGTATCAATAAGTGGCCCCACAGCCACAAGAGCACAGAGATGCCACATGCTAGTGGCTGCTAATGAACCTTTTACAGTGATTCTCTGCCTCCCTCCATTTTTTTTTTTTTTAATCTGAGGGAAGGGCCTACAGGGTGTTCAGGGTCTCACTACTAGATCAGACTCTTAGTGATCAGCCTGTTTACAGCCTCCCAAGAGCTGGGATTATAGGCGCACACCACCATGCCCAGTCTCAATTGCTGTCTCAGTGCCCCCCAGGGGCAGGGCCAGCGTGGCAGGTCCGGGGATCAAACCCGTCACCCCTGTGCCTGGTTGCAGGCCCTTTAATCTGCTGAGCTATTTGGCTGGCCTCAATTTTTGTTTTACTAAATTACTAATGCTTTTTTAATTTTATTTTTTTGACCCAGAAATCAAACTCAGGACCTCCCCCTTGCCAGCCAAGTGCCATGCCACTGAGCTATACCCCCAGCCCACTAGTGCTTTTTAAATATCTCATGGCTTTGGCACTTCTGTGAATTCTTTGGAGGCAGAGGGATGGTGATCATGACAAGCTGAGGCGCACGTCCTCCTTCGCAGCTCTGCGAGGGGATCAGAAACCAAAGAGCAGCTGCGGAGGCGGAAGCCGGCGGAGCAGGGCTGAGGAAATTCGGCGCTCTTTGCTCTGCCTCTCTTGCATCACTGACGTATATTCCAGGGAAAGCCTGCCTCCGCGGGCCAGACAGCGGCTGGGCATCTCTGCACAGCACTGCGCGCTGGGAGCCTGAGCAATTAGTCCATTTAGCAGGAGCTCCCCAGCCTGCCTCCCCCTGGAAAAAAGGTGAGAAATTCTTACATTCCTCTCAATCTGTTAATCAGACAACTGGCGTCACAGCTCTCTAACTGTGTAATACCGATCCCCCTTGGCAGCTATATTTTATTTGGATAATGATGTGAAATTTAAGATCTACGTTTCAATTGTGCAGAGCCATAGGCAGTTGTCAATTTTAGTGACAGACATAGACCTCGAGCTAAATTCCTGTGCACAAGCAAAAATTCCAACAAGCGTAGCACAATTCTGGTCCCTTAATAGCAATACATTTCTCCCATCGAGGGGCAGTGGTTCTAAACTGTTCATCACATCCCGTGGTACCAGCAAATCATTAGCGTTCTCGAATATTTCCTTTAACACGGGCATTGGTGACTTGAGCCATCAACTAGCCTGACAGGAAATCAGATGGTTATAACCCGATATCCTACTTCTTCTCCAGAGCAGTGATGATTACACATCATCTTTTATCCCCCTGCAATTTCTCTAACGTTGTTGCTAGTTAATAGGTCCAAACTCTAAGGTAAAAAAAAAAAAAAATTAGAAGAGCAAGAGCTCTCCGTTGCTGAATTTCTGAGACTGCAGGATGCATGCTGAGCAGAATTCCCACTACTCCTCTTGCTATCGGCAAGTACATTAGAGCAACAGCAGCAAGTGAACTTCATGGCCCGGGGCATCCGCAATGTGATATGCAGGCTCTCCCCTGGAGGTCACTGGTTCAAGTCCAGCTGTGTCTAAGAAGGTTGGAACAGCATCCGGTTATTCTAGGTAAAATTTTTGTTAGATTTGTGAAAGTATACAGTGGATCCGTGGCAGATGTACCAAAATAAACGTTGCGATCAATCCTAACCCATTGGTGTTACAATTAATACCAAGTGAGTTTTAACCAGCCAAGCTGAGCAGTAGAAAGGGGTGAGAGGACCAAGGAGAAAGAGAGGGAGTCTACAGTGTGTGTCCTCCTCATAGCTAAGCTGACTGCTCTGTGTTATTACTTCAAAGTAAATAAACTGGAGCTTTGTCTAAGGGGAGATGCAGATCCCTGACACTGGAAGAAGGGCCTGGTTGGCATCTCCAGCTCCGGAGGCCATGGAGAAACTTCCTTGGCACTGTCTTGATTACATCCTTCCAGGTGCAGACAGGAGGACAAAGGACCTGGAACATCCATCTTTCCTCTTCTGGAGGTTTCTCCTGTTGTTTATTATAAGGGTTGTAGGAAAATATCTCCCAGGTCTCTCCTAGTCCTCCGAGTCTGTGAGCCCCTCCTACTGCTAACAATTCTGACTGCTCATATCCTGCTCTCCTCCGTCCTGACTGACGAGTCTCATGGCCTCCCTGACTCCCACACAAATCACCAAGCCAGATCCGAAGTTCCGACTGTTCCCAGGTGTGTCCCTGTGCAGAGGACTTGCCTTTCATGACCCCTGGGCTCCTTGCCCATGTAGAGAGGAAATAATATCCACCTCAAAGTGTAGGATACACTAAAGAAGACAATGGCCTAATACAGTGCCTGGGATGTGATACATATGCAATCTGTGGCTGACATTGCATTAGAGATTGCCTGTTTTACCCCTGTCTTCCAAGAGCCATTATAGAACTAGTTATTTCTCTTTCTCTCACTCAAAGGTTTCTAAAACTTGAACTTATATATTTTTTCAGATTCACATAATCAGTAAAAACAACCTCCCTAATGCAATCTCTCATTATCACAACCTCACTTTTGGATAAAGTGAACATGCACACTTACTTTAGTAAGTGACCACAAAGAGAAGATGAATAGAGCAGAACAAAGCACCTGAATGTGGAAATCTCTGTAGAAGAGCCTTTTATTAGGACAGAGAAGGAAATTTTCAAAGCTGGGTGTTATTTTTTTTTCAACAAGAGACTACTGGGGGTGACGAATTCTGTTGGAGCAGTTTTCTAGACCTGGTGTTACAACTTAAAATCAGTTTGTTTCTGACTCGGCTTCTTTGGCCACTTCATTCAGTTTTCTTCTGCTTTCCTCCGCTGAGTGTGTTCTAAACCCAACACTTCATTAATTGGCCTTTCACAGATAAAAGACAAAACTCCATGGTGGACGAGTTTAGCTTTCTCCTGGTTACTTAACTCCTCATCTTCCCACCTGTTCATCCAGGGTAGGGGTTCTTGCTCTTAGAAAGGATAATTCTTTCCAGTGGGGACTACTGCACATATCATAGGATGTTTATTTTTACTCTCTACACACCAGATACCAGTTGTGACAAACAAAACATCTCTGAACAGTGTTAATTGTGCCCCAGGATGGCTCAAGTGGCTCACCTCAGGTCTACTGGTCCAGAGGGCCCATTCACCTCCTCAAATAATCTGGAAAAATAGCCCTGGTAGAAGGTAAATGATTGGCATTTTCTCAGAGAAAAAAAGGGCTTTTATGCTCCTACAGCGCGTGCGCTGTTTACCTGACTTGCAGCCATCTCGGCCTCTCTGGTCTGCGCAAACCTTGTGTAGGGCTGTAGATACTCGTGTTGGACGTTCGCAGTGCCTGGGGATTTGGAAACAGGAACTGGAAGACTGGTGTTTGCTTTTATTTGACAGTTTTATAAATTCTATGGCTATTGATCTTTGATGTCTTCCAGATGGAACACACACTAGCATATAGCCTGGTTGTTAAGGAGAAAAAAAATGATCAGACGGCAATTGCCAAGAAAAATACAGAAAAAAATGTGTGTATAAGCAATCCGTCCACAAAGGAATAGGACTGTGATAGGAGCTAGCAGCTCATGGAAACACAGCGTAGCAGACAGAGCTGGCACTGCTGAGGAAACACTACGTATATCCCCCTCACAACCAAAACTATTGCACCTTTCAGAACATCAAGACGAAAAAGATTCCTTTTCTCCAAGGGTTGATTGGCATTAAACCTTATTATGGATGAGTTTGTCAAGGTAATAACAGAAAAACATTGCAAACAAGCCAAGAATCAACAGTCCCTGTAATTGAAGTGAGAGAGACAAGCGTCTTCTCCTGATCTGTGAAAGAGTATTAATTGGGTCAGACTGGCCTCCACTGCACTTGGCAGCACACATGTAGACATCCATAGGGCACGGTTCTGGGCCCCACGTACGGAGGTGAGGATGTAGATGATCTTCCTAACTGGGGTCTTCAGAGTGGCTTGTTTCTGACCTAACTTTGTCAGACTTTGGTGAATGCTCAAACCTCTGCAGGTACGTGTTGTCACATGTCAGCAATGCAAATGTGTTACTGATGTTGCTGGATTTTTCTTTCTTCACTCTCTGCTTCCTTTCCTTCCCTCATCCCCTCCCCTTCTTTGCTGCTAGTGTATTATTTTTGCCAACCTTTGATACGGAACCAAGCCACCACTGACATCGGCTGCATCTGCAGCTCAGTCTCTGCTTCTGTTGTGGAATGTCTTCCAGTTATTTATTTATTTGCTTACCTTAATGAATAACATTGCCAGTCCTAAAGGGCCTTAATATTGGATATAGGTAATAATAGTTTCATGGACATTAACAATGTAAGTGACATACAAAAGAAGCAGAACGGTAGTGGAGGTTCTGATAGACAATGACGTGTTTAAAGTCTCTCCAGGACCGCAGCAAGTCTCTTGGGGACAGGGGAGGAAGAATACAGAAAGGAGAAGGCTGCTCACTGGGCATCATTCCAGTGGTTCCTCTTTGGAAACACTCTCAGTTTGTCTTCTTAAGGGTAGGACAGATTCTGTATCTGTGGGACACTCTCTTTTTCAAAAGATTTCCAACTTTCAGATAGTTATAAAATTTTTATACCTATTAAGGGAGGAAGTTCTGCTAATAATATTTTATATTATTATTTTAAGCAAAAAGATACTTACGGAACACAAGTGTCAGAATTTCTTAATTTATATTTTTGAATATTTGCCCTAGCACAGCCATCAATGTGGTTTAACCCCTTCCAGCGTATAATAAAACTTTTATACACAAAAGCTATTACAGAGTAGATTTTGATGTAGATGCCTTAATGCAGCGGGTATACTACTTTTACAAAAAAAGTCTATATTAGATGACCCTTAAGACAACTCCTCATCGTAGGGAATAGTTTGCATATTTTAATAATTTAGCTAAAAAGAGAAGTGTTTTGAATACTGGATATCTTGTTCCAATCCTACTTCATTTTATTCCATAAGAAAAGATAGTGTTTTGTTCCAAAGTCTCTTGTTGAGAAATAACTTACAATAAAGAAAACTAAATGTTTCCGAAATTTGAACAATGTCAGCCAATTCCAGATTACACCTAACCAACACAAATTAGAGGTAACAGCAGGGAGGAGTTCTGTTGATTTCTAGCTGATACCTTCAAATTCTACCCCATGATGCATTTCAGTTCTGCTTTCCCTTAGCACTGGGTGAATCATGAGCCTCATGAAGGCCCCATTAAGTGCGTGCGTTAGCGCCCGTAGGAAAAGCACGGTGCAGGCCTGTTCCCTGCTCCCTTGGGGGCTCAGAACCAATTTGTAAAAATAATAATGTGGCAAAAACTTTACAGACAGCAGGAAAAAAATGAAATCATCATATGAGCTTGTCCTGTTTGTAACTATTTCTGGAGATAAGGAAGAAATACTCTACATGATGGATGAATGTTTCCTGATTATGCTTATGAAATTTTTATGATTTTTATGCCCAAATCTCAAATCCTGGCTTAAAGAGGACCTACTTCCTAGTCGGTACAAAGTTTCATAAAGAATATGTAAGTAGGCAAAAGCCAAAGACCCCAAGATCAACCTCCCATACCTCCCTAGAAAGCCTTCCCACACTGGCCGGGAGAGATGTCTGGCTGTAATTGCTTTCCTCATAGATATGCAGAGAACACCACCGCTGCTCTATAAGAAAAAGGAAAATGACAATAAGATTAAAAGCAGGGAGTGTCGATCATTACAGTCTGAGAAAAACTTTAGTTCCCCCTAACGATTCGCCCTCCCTCCAAACCTGACAAATATCAGAAACCGATGGTACCTCTTTTGCTATTTATTCTTGGTTGCAGAATTCTTCATTAAAGTTGAAGGATTAAATATAGCACTTTAGCTAATTAATTATAGTTTGATTGTTTTGACACCTCCAAATGACTCAGCCACATACCTTGAAGCTTTGTCAACTCAATTGCATCTTTATTTTTGTTGCCTTTAACCAACAATGAAGACTAATGCCACTCTTTCTAGTTTTCAATCACCTCTACAGAAGTGCTCCCCTGGCAATGTACGAGGACAGACCTAATTAATCCCTCATCTGCCCTCTGTGGTGTCTATACATCACCCTGGCAGTTGGAACTGCTGCTTGTTTTAAGGCTATTGCTGGAATGAAAAGCTCATCTGTTTTTCAATAATTTTACCACAGGTGGTGATTTGTAATTAGAAAGGGCAGAATCCAAATTTTGGTGAGAGTGTATGTACGTGTGTGTGGGTATGTGCACGCAGGCACAAGCTCTGGCTTGTGTTTGCCTTGGAATTTACAATGGGAGATTATTATGAGAGAATAAAGATGAACAGCAGTCGCAAGACTAAAACATTAAGTTTTGGCATTAATCCAGAACATGGCACTTTGAAAGCGAATTTTCAGTTTTGGTTTTTGTGATCTTTTTTTAAAAATTGATATCTGGTGGCACTCATGTGAAAGGTTAAACACTAGGAAAAAAAGTGGAAAGACTGTCCAAGGTTCAGGAGACCTCAGGATTCACTGGTGTCCCCTGGAGGGACTCTGTGTTTTGGGTGAGTACATGCTGTCAGATAGAGGAAAGTCAAGGTTACAACCTTCTCTTTGGACTTTGGCCTCTTTGAGATGCTTTTATTCACCAGGCAGGAACATGCATTCTCATCTTCACCCCGGGGGAAAGTTGCTGCAACTATGTGAATATGCTGAAGGGTGCAGTGTGGCTGGGTCTACATATCAGCCAGCAGAGAAGACTGGATTTTAGAGGAGCACATATTAGTGCTCTGAAAAAGGCAACTCATCTACCAGCAGTCAGTATTTTGCCATCTCCTGACTGTCACCTTGGTCATTCCTCTGCCCTTCTTTACTTACTCAAGTTATCTCCTTGTGGGGCAGTAAACTCATTCCTCCACAAGGCCTTCCTCAGTCATGCAGCCTGCCATTTGTCTTCTGCACATTATGTGGTTTATGGTCCTCTCTCTTGTCTGAAAGATGGCTCTGAAGACACTCAGTTCTTCGTGTGGGAGGACTTTCTTGTCTTGTCTATTCTATTACAGTTGTCTACAGGACAAACACCCTCGTGGGAGCTGCCTCTGACTTGCAGTCACATCAAGTTGACTTGCTGATAAAGCACTATGTTTGATGTTAAAACATGTATTTTCTTAAATGCAGGTTGATTTGGCAAAAGCAAAGCACGGATTTAGTGTAGGCACATTGCAGTTATGGTTTCCTATAATCATGGAAGCACAAGTGATAGAGAATGTTGGGGTGCTCAGGGAGAAACGCTGACTAGAAGATATTCTGTTACTTGAGTTCATTCACTTGAAAAGAGACTATGTCACACATCTTGGGATCCGGGACCAATAACAGCTTATTATGCAGCAGAAATATGAGATCTGTGTTGGAGATCTGGATGCCCTTCCACATCGACAATTTCCTCCCTTAAAAATTGGATCCGTGGTACAACATTCTGCGCTGGCCCCACCCCCAGGTGTGCTGAGCTGGCCACCAGGACCAGGCATGGTGGTTCATGCCTGCAGTCCCAGCGCTGGGCAGGCTGAAGCAGGAGAATCACTACGAGTCACAGCTATGTAGGAAGACCCTATACCAAATATACTAAAATGAAAAAAAAAAAAGGATTTTATCTTGTTCTCTAGGCTTTTTGCTCCTTGGGATTACCCTACAGAAGCATAGTAGAGCTTATTAATATCACACTTCCCCTTCTGTGGTATCTCAATATGTACATTCCTGTTGATTATAGAGAAAAGTTAATGCAGAAAACTAGTCATCATTTGGATCTTATAATGTACTGTCCTTCTATTTATTCATTTATCCATTTATTTTTGTCCTGGGAATCAGACTCATCACCTCACACTTGACAAACAGGTGCTGTGCCACTGAACAGTATCCCTAGCCCTGTCCTCCAATTTAGGTAGGCATTTGAATTTTTAGTATATTATTGTCCGCACTATTCTAATTTAGTATGCAGAAAGAACATTATCTGCTATGTTAATCTAGGAGATGGAATATAAATACTATGCATACACAGAAGAGCTTGGCCATTTTTTAAAACATTTTATTTATTTATTTTTTGAGCTTGGCCATTTATAAATAATAATCCTTTAGTCTTTTTTATTTTATCATGTACCTTTTGGTTTTATATGCTAGTGTTTGGAATCTTTATAATTCTCAGTTCAGTCTGCTTTCTCAGATATTAAAGCCTCAGCTTACTGCTTATTTTCAGTCTGATCCTGGCTATTTCCCTAGATACGGGTTCCTCTTGTTTTATCTTCCATTATTTTCATTTGATGAGAAAATAGAACAAAATTTCATAACAAATAATAACAAATAACAATGGCTAATACATTATGTATCATTATGTTCAAAGTACTTATTCAGGGTCAGAAAAAGTCTCTTTTGTCTTTTACAAAGAAGAAATATATATTTGCCCCAAACTTTCTTTTCAATGAACTAAGAAAAACTAACACTACTAAATGAAACCAATTAGCATGTATATTAAAACATAAACTTGAGGCCTTCACAGTATCTCCTCTTCAACTAGATTTCTGTCCTTACTGGAGGTAGACATTCCTACCTCTGGACCTTTGCACACATCGTGCCCTTCTCTAGAGATGCTCTCTCTACCTCTTCTCACTACATGAAAGTCTTAATTTTTTCTGGGGAAACTAATGGTTGACCAGCTGTCTCGCTTTTCTGATTTAGATCCTATTAGCTTGCATAGCACATCCTAAGGCTTCCAGTAGCAGAGCAAGAAATCAAGATTCACTGAACAACATCTCTGGGTTCCTATATTCATCATTATGTTATTCTGGCAGCATCATTTCTACACTGATGTTTTGCTTTCCTAACGATATTTTAGGCATTCCCCTTCTTTCGCCTTTTCCAAGCACAGCAGCAGGTGTTCACACGGCACACGTACAAGCTCGTGATAGATATCGACCACATTTGAGAATATGTGCACTATCAACACATATTGTGTTATCATTCTACTTCCTGACTGGATACATTAACAAACGAAGAGTAAAACATGATATATATTGGACACCTGTACAAAACAACCAGGAACCTAATCTCTACACTGTAGAGATATGGTTGGTAGAATCGTTTTTTTCACAGTTGAGAAACTTTCAGTCTCATATTGAGCTGGAAGAGATCTTTGAGATAATCTAACTCCTTGCAAAACTCAAGAAATTGAGACTACCAAGTACTTTATCTTATATATTTGCATATTTATATATTTTGTATATATTTACCTTATATGTGTGGTGCTGGGGATTGAACAGTAGTCCCTGCACTTGCCTGAACAGGCAGTTTAGACTGCTGAGCTTTCTCACTTTCTTCTCCCTTTATTCATTGATCAAATTCCATTTACGAATGATTTATCTATGTAATCTCTATCATTTTTATTTTTATACTGAGATTCTCCTATGAGAGAAAATATAATATATAAGCTTGTGTGTCTGCTTTATTTCTTCTAATACTGTGGGGTTAAGGTGCATGCATTTCCTGGAAATGACTCAGGTTTATCTTTCTGTATGGCAGAGTGGTCCATGGTGTATAAATACCACAGCTTCTTTATCCACTCATCTGATGACGGGCATATGGACACTTTCCAAGACTTAGCAATTCTGAATTATATTGCTATATACAGCAATATGCATAGATCTCTTTATTAGGATGTCTTTAAATCTTTCCAGCAGATAACTAGAAGGGGAATAGCTGGGTTAAATGGAATTCTTTTTATTTTATTTATTATTTTTATTTATTTATAATTTTTTTATTCATTTAATGAGAAAAAAGATAATATAGCAATGAAACAGTTTCAAAACAGGTTCATAGGACACTTACAATAATTAAGATTAAATAATGTCTTCATAGTAGTTATTAAGAGGACAAGATGCAGACAAGATATCTTGTCTAAAGAGCATTAGTACAAATTTATTTTTTACTTTTTAAAGAGAAAATACAATAGTAAAAATAGAAATGATACAGAATTTCACTAAACAAAGTGATAGGAATTCAACCATAATTATTATGTTGTATATTATCCTCAAATACAGCAATATAAATGCTGCACACATGTTTATAGCAGCAAAAATTTTCATAGCTAAATCTGAAAATAACCCAAATGTCCATCAACTGAGAAAAGGACAAAAAAGATGTGGTATTTTTATACAATGAAATGTTTCTCAGCTGTAAAAAGTATGATGAACTTGAGACTTTTATAGGCAAATGGATGCAATTATAGACAAGTCTCACAAGTGAAATAAATCAGACTCACATGTGTAAACATTGTCTTGCTTGCTAGTGTAATAATCTGAAAGAGTAAATAAAATATGAGAGATACAACAGATACTGTGAAAGGGAAAGAAACTGTTTATAGGCAAGGAAAAGCTAGGATGAAGGAAAGGAGAAAAGAAAGAAAGAAGGAAGCAGAAAAAATATATATATGTATGCACACACACACAGGATAGCTTGAATAATTTTAATGTTGCTATTGAATGGAGCAGTTAATGCTCGATTTTTTCTTCATTTTAATTTTTTGACCAGTTTTGCATGCTTATATCTGGTAATCTAAAATGGAATTTCTAGTTTTGTTCTTTAAGCATTTTCCACATTGATTTTCATAGTGGTTGTACTAGTTTACATTCTCAACAGTAATGTCAAAGGATTCCTTTTTTCTAACCTCCACAGATTTTGGTAACATTTGATTTCTTAATAGTGGCCATTCTTTGTAATGTAAGATGGAATTTTTTTTTTTTTTTTTTTGTATTTTAAGGGAGAGTCTACAGGGTATTCAAAGTCTCACTACTAGATCGGACTCATAGTGATCCAACTGTTTACAGCATACTAAGAACTGGATTACAGATGCGTGCCACCACCCAGTCTTAATCTCAATCTCAGTGTGCCCCAGGGATGGGGTCAGCATGGATGGCCTGGGGATTGAACTCCCAGCCCCTGTGCCTGCTTGCAGACACTTTAATCCCCTGAGCTATTTGTGTAAGGTGAAATTTTATTGTTGTTTTCATTTTTATTCTCTTACGGTCAGAAATGTTGAGCATTTCTTCATGCATTTACTATATTTTGAATTTATTCTTTTGTGAAGTGTCTACTCATTTTCATGCCCACTTTTGGGGGTCTTTTATTTGGGAGGGTCTGGTTATTTTTAGTTCTTTATTTATTATAGATACAAGTGTTCTGTCCACGGAATCATTGACAAATTTTTGCCCATTTTTCAGGTTGTCTTTTCAATCTGTTTGTTCTTTTACTATGCAGAAACCTTTTAACTTAATATGACACCATTTATTGTTTCCTAGAACTACTTCCTGTACAACTGAGATTCTCTTCAGAACATTATTGTCTACACCCATGACTTTCAAGAGCTTTGCCCATCTTGTCTTCCAGCAGGATGATTCGGGATTAATACTTTATTCTTTAATCCACTTTGAGTTTAGTACATGATAAGAAATATGAGTGTAGATTTAATTTTCTGCATATAGATCAATAGAGCCTATCTTGCATCCAATTTGTGTTTGAACCCCTGTGCGAATGATTCATGTTTCTTTTCTTAATGTTTGTTTTTATGTCAGTACCATGCTGTTTTTATCATAGTAGCTTTGTAATATAACTTCAAGTCTGGGGTACAATGCTTTACACTTTATTTATTTTTTACCTAAGTTTGCTTTTGCTATTCTGAGTCTTTACTGGTCCCCAGTAATTTTAGGATTATTTTCTTCATATCTGTGAAGACTGGTGCTGGAATTTTGATTTGGGTTATATTAAATTTGTACATCAATTTAAAAAAATATGTTCACTTTGACTATATTAGGTCTGTTTATTCAGGCATAGGGAATATCTTTCCATTTTCCTCTTCAATTTCCTTTTTCAGCCTAT
Organism: Octodon degus; assembly: GCF_000260255.1. Classification (NCBI taxonomy): domain Eukaryota; kingdom Metazoa; phylum Chordata; class Mammalia; order Rodentia; family Octodontidae; genus Octodon; species Octodon degus. The sequence continues at coordinate 20,919,337 of NW_004524598.1, read as the reverse complement.
CGTACTATCCATTATAGAAGCTTTTACTTACTTACGTCAGTTCTTAACTATTTAAATTTACCTGTTATCGTGAATGATATTTTCCCCCTAGTTTCTTTCTCAATGTGTTCATTATTAGTATACAGAAAGGTGATAGATTTTTGTATGATGATCTTGTATTGCTACATTGTTAAGTTTGGTTATTAATTTTAAGAGTTGTTGGGTGGATTTTTTGGAAATATTTTACATAGAAGATCATGTCATCTGCAAATGATGTTAATTTGATTTGTTCCTTTCTTATAATATCCCCTTTATTTCTATTTTTTCTAATTGCTTTTGCTAATGTTTTGAGTGTCATGTTAAAACAGGAATTCTGAAAGAGGACATTCTTGTTTTCTTCCTAATTTTAGAGGGAAAGCTTTTCATTTTTCCCTACTTAGTATGACATTAACAGTGGATTTATCAGAAATGGATTTTGTCAGATTTAGTAAGTGTCCTTTTATAACTATTTTTTTCAGTGTTTTTATCACAAAAGAATTTTGTTAAGACATTTCTCTTTTCTTCCTTTTTTTGGAATTTCGTAAGATAATCAAGTGATTTTTGTCTTTGCTTCTGTTTTTGTAACTTATTGTATTTATTGATTCACATATGTTGAATTATCATTGCAATCCTGAGCTAAAGCCCAAAGATAAATGAATTATTTTTGTGATAATTAAGTGCATCATTTGTCAGTAACTTGAGGATTTTTGCATCTATATTTAAAGGTCTGATCCAAATTTCTCATTTTTCGTTGGATCCTTGTCTGGTTTTGGGGTCAGGGGAATGGTAGCTTTCAGAAATGTCTCTGGAAGTATTCCTTGATGTTCAATTTAATTAAGGCTCTTGTTCAAACTTCACTGATTATTTTATAGAATTGAGCAGTGAGCCTGTATCAACCTAGGCTTTTGTTAGTTGATAGACTATTTATTATTGCCTGGATTTCATTGTCTGTCATTGAATTTTTCAGGGTTTTTAAGTCTCCTTGGTTCATTATTTTTTATTTTTTGGAGCAGGTTCTTGCTGCACAGTTTGGTCTCTTGTCTCAGCCTCCCTAATGCTGGGATTTCAGGCTTGTGCTACCATTCCTGGTTCTGGGTTAGCAAGTCATGTGGTCCCTGAGATCAAACTCAAGACCTTGTGCTTGAGATGCAGATGCTTGTACCACCAAGCTATCTCCTTAGCCCTTCTTGGTTCATTTATGCTAAATCATATGTATCTAGAAATATGTTCATTTCTTCTGAGTTCTCAAATCTATTGGCATACAGGTTTATGAAGTAGTGTTTACTAATGTTTTTACCCTTTTTATTTCTTTTTGCATTGATTCATTTGGGAATTTTTCTTCTTTTTTGATTAGATTGGATAGGAATTTGTCTATTTTGCTTATTCTTTTAAAAAATCAAATATTTAAGCTTTTGTTCTTGTCTCATCTCAATTTCATTGATTTCTGCTTTTTTATACTCAATATACAAGCTTTTTTATTTTTCTCAAAACAATAAAATCTGATGATACATATACTATATAATATGTAAAAGATTTCAGTTTCTGCCCATTTAGAATTACGTTAGCAGTTGGATTGTCATAGATGGCTTTTATCAGATTGAAGTAGAGGCCATCTATGCCAATTTTCTGTAGGGTTTTGATCATGAATGAGTGTTGGACTTCACCAAAACCCTTTCCTGCATTGATTGAAATGATCATGTGGTTTTTAGATTTGGCTCTATTGATATAGTATATTACATTTATAGATTTGCATATGTTGAGCCATCCTTGCATCCCTGGGATGAATCCTACCTGGTCATGGTGTATAATCTTAATGATTTGCTGTATTCTGTTTGCTAGGATTTTATTGAGAATCTTTGCATCTACAATCATGAGGGAGACTGGCCTGAGTATTTGTACTGTTTCTTAGTCTCTATTGCATTAATTTGCTCTAATCTTTATAATTTCCTCCCACCTTTGGGCTTTTGGCATGGTTTGCTCTTCTTTTGCTAGACAATTGAGGTGCATCATTAGGGTATTTATTTGTTCCATTTCTGTTTTCTTAATCTGTGAGCTTACAACTATAAATTTTCCTGTAAGAAATGCTTTCATTGCACAAACTTTGATAAGTTTTGCTTGAATTTTCTTTGAATTGTAAATAATGTTTAATTTCGTGTTTAATTTTGTCTGTAACCCATTGGTTGTTGAGAAGGGTGTTATTTAATTTCCATGTGTTTATGGGGGTTTTGTGTGTTCTTTTTTCATTTATTTCTGATTTCATTGCACTGTGGTCAGATAATATGTACGGGATAATTTCTGTTTTCTTGCATGTACTTAAGCATGACCTATGGACTAGTATGTGGTCTATTTTAGAAAATGTCCCATATGCACTTGAAAAGAATGTGTATTCAGATGTGGTTGGGTGGAACACTCTATATATGTCCACTAAGTCCATTTGTTCCAAGTTCTGATTCAGTTCTACTACCTCTTTGCTAATTTGTTGTCTATTTCACCTATCCTTTATGGATATGGGAGCGTTAAAGTCTCCTGTTAAGATTGTGGTATTGAATATTAGATTTTTCATGCCCATTAAGATTTGTCTTATATAGTTGGGTGCTCCTGGGTTTGGTGCATATATATTTATAACTGTTACTTCTTCCTTTTGTATTTGTCCCCTAACCAGTATGTAGTGGCCTTCTTTATTTCATTTGATCATTCTTGGTTTGAAGTTCAGACTGCCTGCAAATAGGATTGCTACCCCTGATTTTTTCGGAGGTCTTGGGGCATGTAGTATTGTTTTTCATCCTTTGATTTTCAGCCTGTGAATTTTTTTGTGGATTAAATATGTTTCTTGTATACAGCATATTGTTGAATTTTACTTCCTAATCTACTCTGCCAGTTTATTTCGTTTAATTGGTGAATTGAGTCCATTTACTTTGATGGTTAAAACTGAGATGTATTGATTTATGCTTGACATATTATTTTCCTGCTGTTGGTTACCTATTTTTCTCCTGTGTGTAAATGTTTGCCCTATTTGGTGCATTCTTTCCATTCTCATTTGTGAAGTTGTGGTCATTTTGATCACTCTCCAGAATATCTTTTAGTAATCTGTGTAGGCTTGGCCTTGTCATCATGAAATTCTTTAGTTGTTCTTTGTCATGGAAGTATTTCATGTCTCCATTAAATTTGAAAGAGTTTTGAAGGGTATATCAGTTTGGGTTCAAATTTGTTTTCTTGCAATTCTTGAAGTATTTTGCTGCATCCTCTTCTTGACTTAATGTTTTATGAAGAGAAATTTGCTATTATTCTTGTGGGTTTTCCTTTAAATGTGATCTGTTTCATTTCTCTAGCAGCTTTTAGTATACTGTTCCTGTGCTGAATTTCTGGGATCTTGATTATTACATGTCTGGGTGTGTTTTTAATTGGGTTGATGTTATTTGGAGTTCTATATGCTCCAGTTACTGCATGTCAGATTGTTTCCCCATATTTGGGAAGTTTTCTGCTATTATGTCTGCCCATATTCTTTTCATATAGTTTGTATTGACTCCTTCTTTCTCATTGATGCCTATAAGTCTTACATTGTTCATCTTTGCATCATCTTGTAGATACTGAGTTATTTTTTCCTGAATTCTAATTGTTTTTAAGAGATCTTTTGTACCTTTTCACTAGCTGCAACATTGTCTTCAAAGTTTGAAGGTCTATCTTCACTTTCATTCAAATGGTTCTGCCAGCTTGTGAGTGAGATTTTCATTTCCTGTATATCTCCTTGAATCTGCTTCCTGCATTCTATTTCTTTCCTATATTGCTCATTCAAGGATTCCATAATTTTTCCATTCTCTATTTTTTCTATCAGTGTCTTCTTTAGAAGTACTTAGTAATTCTTCCATATATTTACGGTTTCTTTTTTTACTTCAGGTATATTTTTCTGATCTGATTTCCTCTATACCTTTCTGCAGTTGTTTCTTTACTTCACAGGCTATTATTTCAGAAATTTCAGGAGTGTGGCTTCGAATGTCTTCTATGCTATTGTCTCCTGCATTTTTCTGGGTAGGACTGAGGCCTGAGAATGTATTTTGCTTCTTTTCTTTGTCATCTTGTATAGCACTGTTCTCTGACCTTTGGTGTGCTGCTTTGGTGCAGTAATTACCTTAGCACCTACTGATATTATTACCTATGGGATGTGGTTAAGACCGTTATAGTTTTTTATTTCTAGTACTATAATTACCCACACTAATAATGCATAGTGAGATTTAGCAATTCACAAACTTTTGTAACTAATGGATTTGTGTTTTAGACCATAAGGGCAAGCATTATGATTGTATAGCTAAGTAGATATTAAATTGGAAATTTGTATTTAAATTCATTCCCCTAAGTTCTGGCTGATCAACTCCTGTTGATGTACCTGGAGTCTTCCAGGCAGACTTTTAACCCCGTTACCTGTTGCTCCCCCTTGATCAAGAGAAAGAGAAAGGATGTTCTCGTAGAACTGTTCTAGCAGTGTGTTTCAGCTTACTTCGTCTTGATTTACTAAGTTCGACCTCAACCAGCTACAGCCCATGGAGGTGGGCCCACTGTGCCCTACTGGCAAGCTGATCTGCTTCTGGATTAGCTAGCTGGATCTTGTTCTTAGCCTTTCTGCTGGGAGTTCCACTGTAGGGTTCCACTTCAGGCCTCACCACTGACTTGAAGGAGGTCCCAGGGGGCCACAGGGCCCACAAGCAGGGCTACTGGCTGGAGGCATGAGGTGCTGGCAGGCTCCTGGACTGCCCACTGGCTGCTGGCTGGTGCTCTGCTCTTATATTTTTAATTTTGTTCATTATGTCAAATGTGGTTTTGTAATGTTCTTGTTTTTGTAGGACCTTGAGGTCATCATTATGTAATTTATTTGGTCTTTTCTGGTTTTGTTATTTGGGCATTCACAGCCACACAATTCTGTCTTAGAACTGCTCTAATTGTGTGCCACAAGTGCTAATATGGTGCACTGGTGTTATTATTTAGTTCTAGAAAATGTCTTATGTCTTCTCTGATTTCTTCTTCTTCTTCTTCTTCTTCTTCTTCTTCTTCTTCTTCTTCTTCTTCTTCTTCTTCTTCTTCTTCTTCTTCTTCTTCTTCTT